>NW_020954719.1:9858863-9888937 GCF_900497805.2 Vombatus ursinus | reverse complement strand
CACACACACACACACACACACACACACACACACACACACACACACACGAGCAAACCAAGAACTACAAAGGATAAATAATCCACTATCAATGAAAGAGCTATGGACTAGACCCAGGTCTCCCAAATTCCAGGATTTTTAGGAAAGTGATAAAGACTAAATAAAGGGATGTGATTTTCTCTTCCTCAGATCTAATATAGCTCTCAATAGCTAAATCCTTGTTCATAGTCAGCAGTTTCAACAAAGGGAGTGGCTTCCAAAAAATCCCAACTCTTGGCTTCTCATTGGCAACAGAGGGCTCACTCAATACCAGCGCCCACTTCTTTACACAATAACTGTTGTCCAGTTAAAATCTGGGTATCTTATTATTAAGTTCAAAGGAAAATCCTTCTGCCTTTCTGTTTAAAGATCTAAAATTTGTAACAATGGGTGGTGATGTGATTTTTTTTTTTGAAAGAACACATACTCAAATAAAGTAGTTCTTTCTCATTTCTTTACTTGTCTGGGAATCAAGGACTCTTCCCCCTTGTGGTAGCTAAAGATGTTATTAACTTCCATAGCAGTGTAAGGAATATAACTGTCTGCTGTTGTTTTAGAAGACAAGAAACATTTAGCACCCTCCAAAGACTTCAGATACTAACTCCTAAAGTTACCTCAGATGTTCTCTATGGCTGAGAAAAACAGTAACAGGTTCCCACTTTACAAAAAGGCATACCTTTGCTTTTAGGTATGCCTTTACAAAGGCAGAAAAAGTCCAAGTGACTTGCCTTGTGTTTGAGAAATACCTAAGAGCCAGGAATGGATCACTTCTACAATGTAGGTTGAACACATTTCCATGACAACAGACAACTAGGCAGTTTCCAGGACTGGTTTTCTCTTTTCCCTGACCCCCTGGCAAAAATATATAGAGCTAATTACTCTAGATCAGTGGTGTCAAACTCAAATAGGAACCAGGACCATTGTATGTAAGCTGCATATAAGGATCTCTATGGTCCAAATATTGACTTAGAAAACCATATATTAACATTATCTATATTGTATTGCATTTATATTAATTTCGTTAATATTTTCCAATTACATCTTAATCTGGTTGGGCATGTCTGACACCTCTGCTCTAGATCATTCAAATGTTCAACTGCCATTTGGGGTTATCTTATTCCATCTGGGATTAATAAGTCTTAACTACTTGATCAGATCTTTGCCTTTCTGAATAAAGCAAAAAAATACAAACTTAAGCTGTGTTAAGTATGCATTTTTTTTCAGTGCCCCTTTCATCTAGCAATGTTGTAGAAAGAAGCATCATTCCTCCTCCACCCTATACCAAAGCCAGTCCTTTACCTTTGTTGTCAGCAGCAATAAATCCAAGAATATTTTCATGACGCAACATGACAGTCTGGTATATTTCTGCTTCTCGAAACCAAGATCGTTCTTCCCGGGAGGAGAAAATCTTCACAGCCACATCTCCACCCCGCCACCGGCCACGCCATACTTCCCCAAATCGGCCTTTGCCTATGATTTCTTGTAGGACAATTGTACGCGCCACTGTACGCTGGACAAAGAGTGGTAATCCTGTGGACCAAAAAAAAGAAGGAGATACTAAAGTGTAGGCTTCCAGAAGCCAGCCCATTATTTCACTTTATAAAGTCTCTACCTTAGTGCCCCATGTGAAAGGCATATAGTATACTCAGTTCTCAAGCATCACTTATGATAATCTAAAGTCTCTTCACAAATTTCCAGTTAAACTCCAAGCTAACTACTGTAACACTGAGCTGAGGAGATTGGAGCTGAAGAGAAGAATGGGAAAAGAATATAAATGTCCTTTGTTTTGTACTATCCATGCTGCTTCTCTTTTCTGTTCCTAGGAAAAGTGAGACTTGAATGTAACCAGTCTAGTATATGAGTCAAAAGATTTGCATTTAACACAGCACATTTATCAGCTGATGCAACCAGTTATCTCCCAGTCCACCCACTCATTTCTGCTCCATGCATCCTGATGGAAGAACTAGAGCATGAGATGATCAAGCCTCTAAAGAGGGGTGAAGAGAGAGCTAAGTAGCTTGGAGGATAAAAACATTCAGAGCCATCCATTGGTAGCTTTCCTCCTCCACTAGAGGGCAGTGGTGTGGGGCACATAAAAACGGATCAGAGGACACTTCTCCAAAGACCAAGCCATATATTTTCTCTCGCTTCCTCACATTCTAAAAATATAAAGGTGAGACACTTTAGAGTGCTCTGCTATACCTAAAAATACCTCCCACTTTTGGGGGAAAAGTTTTGTCCTGACTGAGTATTATTTTCCCTACAATGCCAACTGCTCTATTGATGGGATAAGATATTAGAATTTACTTCAAAAGGGGAAAAAAAAAACTTGTCACAAAGAAGCCATCTATCTTCACTGGATTTAGAATTAGAAGACTTAAACTCAAACCTCACTGATCTTGGGCAAGTCACTGCTTCACGTTCCTTGCCTATGAAATGAGGAGGTCAGGCTGGGTGATCTCTAAGGCCCATGCTCGTTCTTATGTTTGATATCTGATGCAGTGATAACAATGCTTTTTAAGGACATTTTTTTCCAACAATGGAAGATTACACTATTGTTGAGATCCTTAGGCTCCCTGTAGTTCTGTCCAGGCCCAATAGTTTAGCTGATCATATCGATCATGTGGATCCCTAAAGTCTGAAGAGTTTTAATAACTTCATCTTAAGATTTAATGCTGGGGTTCAAATTCCTGTTTGATTCCTTTGATGAAGCAAGCTTCAGTCAGGTAAATAGCAAGTCACTCAGGATATGGAGCAGGTGGCCTGTTTCAAACCCCTGTCACAAAATCCTAGGGCAACTGGTATAAGTAAATAATTCACCAAAGACCAACTCTAAGTTTCAACACTCAGTGTCCTTAAATTCACCTTGTAGATACTGCAAGATCAATGATTAGCTACTACCACCTTATGGGAATTTTGCACACACTCAAAGTATCTGCTGAACAGTGTTCTACCAACTAACTTTTTGCAATCATCACTCAGACAGAACCAGCAGAATGTTAATAGCTACACAAATGCTAAATTCTAGAAGTGATAGCATTTTCAGGATGAAGAGTTGTTTACATTTAATTTGAGGGATCTTAGGAAATAAAAAAAATTATGTGACCCTGCCACTTTACCTTATTCCATATGGGGCTCCAGAAGAAGGGGAATTATAAAAACACCAAGTGACTCACAGTCCTGGTAGAAGCAAACACAGGATGATCAGCCTACCCCATCTACACATTACCCTATTGGGAGACAACAATGCAGGCTAACCACAGACACAATGCCCTGGAGAACTCTGTACCTGAGCCAGACCCTGAAGTAGACAGATCGTAGACAAGATCCTGAAGTGTCTTGTCTTTGGACAGACACATTTCACAAGAGGGATCTTCCATGTCCAGCCGCTGGCGGTTGTGATAAACACGTTGATGATGGTGAATAACAAAGACGACGACAATAATGATGAGAAATAGGAGGAACACTGGGCCAGCAATGACAGCGACCAGCTCCACAGGACCCCACATAGATGGGGTGTCCTTCAGGTGACCTGAGAGATTTAACAGGTGGAATAAAAAATAGTAAAATAAAGGAAAGTAGTGAGATGGGGTTTCCATAAAATATCCTCAAAAGAGACACAATCTCCTTCCCACCTTGCCACCACTGCCACTGGCTTCTCCTTTCAGTCCCTGTTGAGCCAGCTCCTCAGCAAATAATTCTTGTACACTAGACCAGAGCTTCTCAAACTTTCTCAGAAAATAATCCCTTCTGACATCTGACTAAAGTTGGGGGTGGCCCAATTACATGGTAAATCTGCATATTTCTTCATAGTCCACAGTGTCTGGGGGTACTAACTCCTCTCTGCTAAATAATTTCCAAATTTTAACATTTTCCTCTCATACTAGTCTCTATTTCTCCTTTTCCCTCCTTAACTACTGTTAGAGATTCCTTCTAATGACACCCCCCAATAAAGGGGGCTTCCAAAAGTTTTTGCCCTTTGTGCCAAAAAGTTCAAAATTCCAAAGAATGGGGAGATATTGTCCCTCTCTCTTGATACTGTACCTTCTTTCTCACACCTGTTTATGTTACCTACCCCCATATTCCATCTCTCTTCATTTTACTTCTATTTTCTTTTTCTCTCTTTTTTTTAGGCTATTGGGGTTAAGTGACTTGCCCAGGGTCACACAGCTACTAAGTGTCAAGTATTTGGTCTGAGGCCAGATTTGAACTCAGGTACTCCTGACTTCAGGGCTGGTGCTCTCTATCCACTGCTGTGCTGCCTCACTGTCCCTCACTTTACTTCTATTTTCAACAAGAGTTAGTTCCCTACAACTGAATGCCTCTGTTGCCTCTAGCCTATTCCCATCCCCAGCACTGACTGATCTTGGTTGACCTTTCACCAGTTTCTTGTTACTGTTCCATTGCACTCCGTTTTCTTCTGGGCGGCAGTGACTGCTCACCAAGCCCTGCTTCCATTGATACTACATTCAAGGTTTGATGCTCTCCTCCCTTCCCCCATAATCCTGGGGGACACTGAAATGACAAAGGGTTCACCTCATCTATCAAAGGAGTTGCAGTAGATGGTAACAGATGAAATTATATATCCAGCCACCTCCATCTCCCAAAGATACAACAATCAATGGTTCTACAACATTCACTCACCACTGGGCACCCTCAGGTCAATCTTGTTACAGAAGTCAGTGTGGCAGCAGTGTGTGTTTCGAACATGATCTGAACTGAGGCAGTAGAAGGGCTTTCCTACAGGGACCAGCTCAGCCTGGGGGATACAAGTTCGAGAATGGTGCTCCATCCCATCCATGTTGGAAATGGAAACCATGCAGACCCCATCCGTTTCGCATGTGTAGTTGGTGTGCACGCAGTTTGTACATGAACATATCAGAGCTGTTGGAAAATTAAGAGTAGATGTTGGTAACAGGGATCCTGAATTTTAAAGTCCCTATTCATATAACTAGCCACAGGGCATAAAGATGAGTTACATCTATCTATTATGAACAGAAGTGGGGACATGAAGATATTAGCCTAATAGTTGACAGCTTTTTGACTTACTCCATAAACCAAGTTATCTATATCCTACTGCTCTCCCCAAAGCACCACATTTTAGGTCAGAGACATGAAGAAAATTAGCTTCTGATCAAAATTTTACACTTGGAACTCTCATTCTAAATTACTCCTTTCCTTTTTATACTTGAGTATGACTTAGGTGCCACCATCAAAGAGTTTTTCCTTATGCTTATTTGTAGCTTCTGGATTTGGGGGGGGTGCAGATTTTGCCTTTCTGTACTATATGAAAAGAATAACTAAAATAAGAAAATAACCATAGCAAAATAGTTATGTGAAAATTTTTTTCACTGAGTTTACCAACTCTGATCATCTTTCCTTTTCCCTTGTTCATACACATAATCAGACCCTTTGGTAGTTTTCTCATTTTGTCTCATACTGAAAAACTTACCTTAAGGGCTTAAAATGAAGAATGTGCAGTAGTTAAGAAAACTAATGATGTAACTGTTAAGCATTAAGTGTGGTCTATAGACAATAAAGTACTATAAATTAATTTGGTGCCTGACTGAAAGTCAGTTCAACAGTCGTGGAATCTGAAATCCTTTATTTATTCACACAACAGAAATAGCACAGACAGCAGCAACTAGATCTCCCTACAATACTGTCTCTTCAACACTGAACCCTAATCTTGACTTCTTAACACAAAAAGAAGACTTTGACCTTGGCTACCCAGGCCTTTAAGCTAAGGCTACTAGTGCCAACTGAGGTACTTACCCATTAACAGATGGAAATGGGCCACAGATTGGCAATAAAATGGAAGTAAAATTCAGCCACTGTCAATTTGGACTGAATTCAAAGCAAAGCCTATAACTAGTCTCATAAGACATTGTCCTCTCCCTACCCTTTGCCACTCCCAATCTTGCTCCTATTCAGATACAGACAATCTATCTTTGTCTTTTCCAACATCCTAGAACTCTCTCTTGGTCTGGATACATTGGTTGGTGAAAAGTATAGGCAACTTCATAGCCTTCTGTGTTTTTTCCCAATCTTTCATCAGATACTTATTTCCCAGGAGAAATTCTAAAACATGCAGCTACCTGCTTAAAAGGTCTGTGTTGTGCTGATGATTTGTATGCCTGTCTGTGTTTAAGGCAGAGACTTCAAGGTAGTAACTCTTTAAAGGATCCAAATAAAAGGACAGGTTTTAAAAGTCAATTTCCCTCAAACTTTCAACTCCTATTCCAAATCATTCCTTTCTTAATCCTTCCTGTTAGCTTAATTTCCCCCCCATTTCTTTCTTTTCATACACTCCAATTTTATCATAAATGGAAACTTAGAGATTTCTGTCACATACCAGAAAAGAAGCCTTTGGGGAGAAACTGAAGGATGCAGGGAAAGATTCTGAGGGTACCAACTATTCTGAATTAGCACTGTCAACTGTTTAAGGTACTCTTGAGTTCTGAAGGGAAAGCTTAAAAAAATACTCCTTCCTGAAAAACTATGGATATTGACATCTAATTCATGGTGTTAAACGGAAAACCTTGTCTCACAGTGTTTTCCAGACTGGAAAGCCTACCTTGTCACTTGGGGCCTGAACACAAGTCATAACATTTGTTCTATTTTAGGGAATAAGAAAGGGAAAACCAACAACTTTAACACCCAACTATTCTGAGCACAGAGAGATATACAAGACCAAAAGCAAAGTGGTCTTTTAAAAGGATGCACTATACTGTCCATCATTTATTGGAGTTAGCGAGACAAGAGTCATTCTCATTCTTACTCTACTTCGGTTAAATACGTGGCCTCTTTCTGGTGAATCATTCTGGAGATAAAACACCCACATATGGCTTGTTATTTCTGGGAAGTTCCTAAAACAATCCTGGCATAGGACAGGAAAGAATAAAAGTGGCGAAATGTATTCAGACTGGACAAAACACTGGACTGCAAGTTAGGAAGTCTAAGTTTTAATTCTTCCTCCCCTGCTGAGTTTGCTATCTAATGCTTTCGGCAAGTACTTTTAGACTCTCTGGGCCTCAGTTTGCTCACCTATAAATATTTACCTTAACTAGGATTACAAAGCTTTAGTGCTGCAGAGTGCTTTGAGTAACTCAGACAAAGGTTTTCCTTACAAAAATATTTGCATGTAAATTGAGAATCTGAAAACAGGAAAAAAAAAAAGTCAAGCTTGCTTGCAGGGCTGGGCATGGTGGCAACAGCCTATAATCCCTTCCAGTGGGGAGGCTGAAGCTGGTGGACTGCTTAAGCTTAGGAGTTCTGAGTTACATTAGGCTAAGCTGACTGGATGTCCACTAAGTCTGGCACCAATATGGTGAGCACCTTAGAGAAGGGGGTCATCAGGCTGCTTAGGAGAGAGGCCAGTCACAGTAGCTGTTGTACTTCCAACCTGGGGCAAGATAGAGAAACTGAGTCTCAGAAAAAGGAAGCATCACTGTTAAAAATTCCAAAGCTCTCTTTCCTAATTAAACAACCAAAAAAAAAATTCATGCAGTTTAGGTCACTGATACTACATTAGAAAATAGTGCTTTAAGTTTACATATATTTTCCTGAATTTCAATTAAAAGAACAACTTGGCTATGCTTTTTAAATTGTTACTGCTCATTGATGAATATAATAAAACTATTTTAAAATTTAAGCTTATATGTATCAGTCCTGATTAGTTCAAATAATGAATTCCATGAAGTAGAAGGCAGAGGGGAAAATGAGGAGGATGAAGACAAGCATTTTCTTAAGTATCAACTATTTGCTAGATATCGTGCTAAGTGATCTACAAATATGATCTCATTTGATCCTCACAACCCTGTTAGGTATTATCCTCATTTTACCAATTAGGAAACTGAGGCACTGAGAGGTTAAGTGACTTATCCAGGGTCACATAGCTAGTGAGTGTCCAAAGCCACATATGAATTCAAGTCTTCCTGACTCCAGCCCTAGGACTCTATCACTGTACCACTAAGCTGCTTGGAATTTGTACTATTCAAAGCCATATTTATGTAAAATATGATAATTTATTCCAGCCCAATGAAAATATGTGCTGCAAATTAGAATAATGGGACCAGTTCACTGGATTCATTATTCTCACTGATCTGGACCTAAATGTTAAGTTTCTCCAGGAAACAAAATTGAGTCATAAATGCTAAACCCTTACAATCTGTTTTAGGCATATATCTCCAGTTGCACACATCTAGCACACACATAGCATACATATTTTTATTTCCACAAACAATGAGATCTATGGTAAAAAAATAGTTCGAAAATCTGAATCACACTGGCTAACTAAACCAGTCTGGCTAGAAACACGTTAGAAAATGCTTCAATGTTCATGCTTCCTTTACAAAGACCTCTTATTAACAACTTTGCTAGTCAAATGTGGGTGTGCCACAAGCACCCCAAGCAGAATTTGAATGGGGTTCCAAAACACGGTCGGAATATGGTTGGTGACAAAATGCAAACGTAGTTCCTAGGTGAGCCAGTGTTTTGAAAAAGGCTTACAAGTCCCACTCTGGGTAGAATCAGAATCTGACTGTACATTAGCTGAAACATCTAATTCACTGCTGGGCTTCAAAACACATTAAAAAGTAATTACTAACAAGAGAAGCGAAGCCCTCCTTTCCCTTACCAACACTAGGAGGAAACATACACTAGGAGGAAATCTATCATTTCGGTTGCTTGATTTGAAATTCATGAGCATTACCAAGCTTAGAGGCACAGTCCATTCAAATTCAGTAGTAACCTATCTTTGAAACAGGCATAAAGGACATGAGTGCTTTTCCCTTACATCAATTCCAAAAGATTAGAGATAGTCTCAAAACTTTCAAGTTTACCATGTTTACCAAACAATCAACCTATGACTTTTTGAAACTCCAGTATTAACACCTGCAGTCTATCAAAGATCACGGATCTAGATCCAGAAGGGCCCTCAGAAATCACCCAATCGAACTCCCACATTTTACACATAAGGAATCTTGAGGCCTAGAGAGGTTCACTGATTTGCCCAAGGTTACCCAGATCATAAATGGAAGAGCTGGAATTGGAACTCAGGTCCTTTGACTCTAAATTCAAAGCTCTCTCCACTACATCTCTTATTTAGGGGTTCTTTTTTTTTTTTTTTTTAAGAAATTTATGACCTGTTGTATAACATAGTAGATAATGTCATTTGAGAGGGTTAGATTTATTTGCCCTAAATGTATTTCAAGTTTGAAAGGAGTTCCTCTAATTTTCACATTCTAAGATTTAGGACACACAAAAAAATAATCTTATCCATGCCTTTTATGATTTTTAGAGACCATGACCACATCTCTAGACAATAAGAAAGATTTACTGAGGGCCTACCACGTGCTAGGAACTATGTAGGTACTCAGGATAAGAAGGCAGAAAAGGAAGGTATGTTCAAGGGATGCACTGTACTAGTGAAAAACAACATAGTTTTGGGGGATGGAGAAGAGCACTAAAAAAACTAGAACAAGAAAAACTTCCCAAAGAATGTGGAACCTAAGCTGCATTTTGAAGGAATTTAGCAATTTTATAAGACAAAGACAGGAGTAAGAACATTCTAGGCATGGTAAAAGAACCAAGGTGAGAAATGGAATACCAGGAATTGAGTACCAGGAACAGCAAGTAGGTCAGTTCATCAGTAACATAATGGCATGAACAGGAGTAATGTGAGCTATGTCTTGAGAGCCAGATGTGAAAGGCCTTAAATGCCAAACAGAGGTGTTTGTATTTTATCTTAGAAACAACAGGAAGCTGATATACAAGCCAACAGACGCAACTTGCAGAACTCAGACCAGGAGGGCAGTGAACGGACCTCTTCCCAGATCACACTGCTTTTGGAAGTAGTGAAAATTTGCAGGTCCTCAGACTGAGCTGTGAAAGCAGGATAAAGACATAAAAGAGCAGATGCTTAGCCCAGACATCCCCTCTAGAAGTGAGCAGAGCTCACACTAACATAAGGTCCAAAGTCAAGAAGCAGGCTAGAAGAATGAATAAACAAAAAAAAAAGAACACAACCATAAAAAGCTACTGTGGTGAGAGGAAGCTCAAGACTCAAACACAGAAAAAAGATAATGAATACATCCATAAGCAAAGCCTCAAAGGAAAAATGCAGATTAGACACAAGTGCAAAAAGAATTCCTAGAAAAGTTAAAGGCACTACAAATTATTTTAAAAACCACATGAGAGCTACTGAAGAAAGATATGAAAAGGAAATTAACTTGGTAAAAAAGTCACAAAATTTTATTGAAGGAAATAACTCCCTGAAAATTAGAACTGGTCAAACAAAAACTACTAACTTCATGCCAAAAGACTGAAAAAAAATAGAAGAAAATGTAAAATATAGGAAAAATAAGTGACCTGGAAAATAGATAGAGGTGAAATCACTTAAGAATTACTGGATGATAGTCCATTGAAACTCAGTAATGAGAGTGAGAGACAGCAAGCAAGAGCAAGAGTGACAGCAAGAGAAAGAGAATGTGTCTTGACATCATATTTCAAGAAATTATAAAGGGAAACTGCTAAGATATCTTAGAACCAAAGAGCAAAGTAGAAATCAAAGGAATACACTAGTCACCTTCTGAAATAAACCCCAAAATGAAAACTCCAAGAAACATTATAGACAAAATCCAGGGTTCTCAGGTCAAAGAAAAAATACTGCAAGCGGCCAGAAAGAAAGAATTTCAAGGAGGCCACAGTCAGGATCACACAAGATTTAGCAGCCACTACTATAAAGAAAAGGAAGGCTTGGAATATGATATTCTGAAAGGCAAAGAATCTAGGATTACAACCAAGAATAACCTGACCAGCAAAACTGAGTATAATTCTACAGGGAGGAGAAACGGACATTTAATGAAATAGAAGGCTTTCAAGCATTCCCAATGAACAGAAAATCTACCAGTTCATTGGCAGAGCAGCTATTTAAATGAATAAATAAATGAATAAAATCATTTATTAAGTGTTTATAATGTCCAAAGCACTGTACTAAGTACTGGAGATACAAATAGAAAAATAAGACAGTCCTTGCACTCAAGAAATTCAAATTCTAATGGAGGAGACAACATATGTGGAAGGCTTCAGCTGCAAGTCTGATGGAAAAGTCTCATGGTCCTTAAGGTACAGCAGCAAAGTGGATGTTAATACCTCTTCTTTTATGTCATTATTTAATGTCACTATTTCCAGGGCTCCTGGGTTCATGGACCTGGACTGTCTTCATGAGCATCCAATGGGAGATGGTGGTCACAGTGGTAGTAGTGGTTTGACTTGCCTGGCATATGCTGCCTCTTTTCTTTCCCTCAGGATGCCCTGTTACTTCAGCTAGGCTGGCTAACCTTGCATTTATAGCAACAGGTTACACACTTTGATACTGCTCTACAATTTTACCCTTGTGTTCCTTTGAAACTCTAGGGAGGATGCAATAATTTATTTAAATCTATTCTATCGATTAGATCTAGAGAATCCTGTGCATTTAACACCGTTTAGTCTAGTGGCTCCAACCTGTATGTATCAGGGGATAATATGGGTGTGGCATTGAAGCAAGTTTTCTGATTTCTTTTCCATCTCTGAAAGCACCTTTTGTACTATGATCACCAAGTGGTTCCACTGATTCTCTAAAGTGATTCCCTTCCCTCTGGTATATTTTAAGATAACCTGATTAGTTGCTTTGGAATTCCTTGCAGGATATATGTCTCATAATCTTTCTTGGCTTCCCAGGTGCCTCAAAAAAAGAGCCTTCCATTTTTGGAAGGATGCAATTTCCTTTGCAAGAACCTTTTTTACTCTCTACCTCTCCTTCAGTACTGTATCTGCCCCCTCTCCCTTCAACCAGGTCATTTTGATCTTTGGTACACATTTATTCTGGCCTTCTAATAAGACATTTTTAGGTGGTCTGGTAAATACTGTGCTTTCTCTTTTCTGAATCAGTCATAATGACTCTCTGTACCAGTTCTTCTTCATTACTTAGAATCAAGTTTGGTATATTTCTACTCCTTATGGGTTCTAAAACTAGCAACTCTGTATTCAAAAATCTTAGGTCTACAGTTTGTTCCAATTCTGCCAAATTATATTTAGACAACTGAAGTCCCCAATTACTACTGCCAGGACTAATTCTATAGCTTCCACAATCCCATTTAACATTTCCACCTTAATCTCACTATCCTAGCTAGGTGGTCTGTAGCATAACCCTACTAGCATATTTGTATCATAAAATTATAGAATTACTATGCATATCATCTATAGTACTTTGGTAATGATTTTAATTCCATTATTTTTGGTGTTGTTCTGGGCTATATTTCCTATCTGTCTATCTCTAGCCTTCCTATACAGCCTATAAGTTACTGATTAGTCGACCAAGTATACCAGAAAACAATTACATGAAAATTGTCACTTGCTGCCAGGTACACTAATTCATCCATTCTATTCCTTAGGTTTCCAAAACTGATATTGCTCAGTTAGGAGAACTGACAAGTGCATAAGCCTTTGTTAATAGGAATGGCCTAGACAAATGCTAGAATTTCTACCAAAAAAAAAAAGTGGCTATGCTGAGAAATAGAAGACTGGAAAACTACAGTCCTGCAATCATGAATTCAGGTTGGTGATGTTTGGCTCTTCTGCACAAAACCGCTAATGTAATAATAATAACAACTCACATTTATATAGTACTTTAAAGTTTTACAAAGCACTTTCCTCATAACAATTTGAAGTATTATCCAGTTTACAGATGAGGAAATGGAAGCCCTGAGAGATTAAACAACTTGCCTATGGCCAAAGTGCTAGTAAGTAGCACAGTGTAAATCTGAATCTTTTGATTTTAAGCTAAATGGTCTTTTCATTTGTCTCCTGAATTCCAAGTATTTTTAAAAAACTGGTACTATTCTATACTAAGGCTAAGAGTTACGAGTAGGAAATTCTTATAGCAATAAAGTTTGGCAATCAAAAGTAGAAAAGAAATTACCTCTCCTTTATCTGTGGTTTCTAAATTATCTTTCCTCTTCCACTAGAATCACCAAATAGGACTAAAAAGAAAAAATCAACAGCTCCTTGAGACTGATACAAGATGTCTCACAGTCAAGCTATGAGTTTGTAATTGGTAATATCTTGGAAATCCAAAATCTGATAGGATTTTCACGAACCAACAAAGATATATCCCTGCTTTGGCTTAAGAGCATTTAAGAAAAATACAGTCAACTTAATAAAGTAAGCTGAACAGTAAGGGAAAACCAGTTTTGACAATAAGAACTTGACAAGCTGGCTCTTTAGTTTCTCCTATCCAGAAACAGGGTCTAGAAATGGGGTTTACATGAAAGGGAAGGTGTCAGAGAAGCCAGTTCAGCACTGCATCCCTTCTACACACTACCTTTCTGACATTTTGCTTGGAAACAAACCCAACCCTAGAGAGTTGTTTAAACAAGTTCAACCTTAAACCTCAGGTCTACAGAATGAAAGCTTTGTTCTTTCCCCAAATAAATGCTCGGCATTTATGCTAAGGAGAACTGTCAGTGCAACTTAATCTATGACTGAGAGTAGAACGGTCACTATGAAGGGTCCCTGTGGCTGCCTGGGCAGTTGAGTGGCATGGTGGAACAGGAATGGAATGAATCATTAGGAGGGAATATCCCCAGTCTTTCCAGGATCATCAACACAGCCATTATATTTAATAAACTATCCATTACAGACCAAGCACTAGGAAGGGGGTGAGTGAGGTAAAGGGAAGGAAACAACCATCCTTTACTTTATTCCCTAGTAAAACAAAATACAAAGAATACTTTCTTTTTTTTTTCTATAGTAAACCTCTGTGCAGCTTTTATTTTGTCTGGTCTATCAGGGCAACAATAGTTATTTGACATTGGAGCTTACGAAAGGTATCTTCTTCCTGACCTACTTACTGTACTAGGCATAAGTATTTTAGAGACAGTGGGGAAGCAGTTTTGAGAAAGAAAAGGGCCTAGGTTAGGTTCCTTTGGTGGGAAGAAAACTGATATGGCTTAATAAATGCAACAAATATTAAGTATCTATTATCTGATACTATGCTAAATAGGACAGTTGGAGCAAAATAAATAGATAAACAGACTAAAAGAAGAGAAGTAATTTAGGAAGAAGAGATGGCTATCCTGTTCAAAGTGGCTCAAAAGGAGGACTTCAGCAGAATATTAGAGGGACTGGTGGGCAAAATATTAAAGGTGAATAGAGGTGAAACTAAAAATGCAGCAGTACAAATGTGATGTTATACCTGAAGGAATGGAAATTAAAGTGAGAGATGTTGTGAGCTGGGGAAGGGGAGGGGGGAAGGTAACAGTTGGTTAACTGCTGGTAAGTAGAGAAAGATGGATCTGAAAACTTGTGTTAGAGAAAGTTGGAACATATTATGATAGGTAAGATCTCAACATAGCAAACACCATTCAAAGTAAGAGTCTGTACAACAAAATGATTTCTACTTCCCAGGTGTGGTTTATAGTAACCTGGCTTTGATCTACTTTCAAATTCTCTCAAAGAATATTCTAAGATAGTATATGCTTTCTTTAAAATGTACTCATGCAACAACTGGTTTTTATAAGGACTGGATGTTTTGTAAGGAAGAAGAGGGTAAAGAACACTGAGCTATAACCGAATTATACAGGTTTCTTTAGCTTTTTCATCAACCAAGGAGCAGAAAAACATGCTGATTTCAAGCTCTTGGTGGGCAGGGACAACTTATGTTTCTTTTATAGAAGGAATTCTGCATTATAGGGTAAACTTGATTAACTGAATGAATTAACTTATTTAAAATGGCTTGGTCTATAAGGAAAGCTAAGCATTGCAGAATTGATGCTTTTGAGTTGTGGGGATGGAGAAGATCTTTGAAAGTCCCTTGGACAGCAATGAGATCAGTCAATACTCAAAGAAATTAATTAAGACTATTAACTGGAAGGTCAAAAACTGAAGCTGAAGCTTAAATACTTTGGCCACATAATGAGAAGACAGGACTCACTGGAAAAGACCCTGATGTTGGGAAAGATTGAAGGCAAAAGGAAAAGGGGATGGCAGAGGATGGGATGGACTGATATTGTCATGGACACAATGAACATGAACTTTTATAAACTTCAGGAGATAATGGAGGATGGATGGGCCTGCCATACTATGGTCCATGGGGCCATGAAGAGTTGGACTCCACTGAACAACAACAACAATTTACTATTATAAAATCTCTAGCTTAAAATATGCAAATGCATGCACAGATAATTAATAAGTGCTCACAGGAGACTTAGTACCTAGATATACCATAGATTTTAGCTGAAACACCCTTCAACTCCCTTGACTATGACTCAATTAAGAATTTAACCAATCTAATAATATTAGATCATATTTATATAGCACTTAGTGCTTTATGTACATCATCTTAATTAATCTTTACAACAAGTCTGTGAAGTAGATACTGTTATTCCCATTTTACAGAAGTGGAAACAGGCTTAGAGCTGTTAAGTGGCTTGCCCACGGTCAGATCGGTTATACAGACTCTCTGGGCCTTTGGAGCCCACAGATGACTGATGACCATCTCTCCCATTAAAATGTAAATCCCTCGAGGGCAGGAACTGTTTTTGCCTCTCTTTGTATTCCCAGCTTTAGCCCGATGCTTTTTTGTTGTTGTTGTTGTTGTTCAATCACTTCAGTAGTGTCCATTTTGGGGTTTTCTTGGCAAAGATATTGGAGCAGATTGTCATTTCCTTCTCCTGTTCATTTTGTAGATGAGGAACTGAGGCAAGCAGGGTCAAGTGACCTGCCCAGGGTCACATAGCTAGTAAGTGTCTGAGGCCAAGTTCAAACTCAGGAAGATGAGTCTTCCGGATTCCCAGCCCAGTGCACCACTTCACCAAACTAGCTGCCCCACAGTGCCATAGTAAGTGCTGAATAAATGTTGGTTAACTTGACACAGTTACTAAATGTCTGTTTCAAGCTCAGGTACTCCTGACTCAAGTCCATTACGCCAACCTTCTTCTCAACTTAAAATATTCACTCCCTAATCACCAATATAATCCTCCCCTCAAAGTATCCCCAAAAGATTTAGGGTAATGGAAAAGGAAAGGGATGAGAATGGCAAATATATAAAACCTGGGGTCAAATGACTTCTTTTCACTTATTAATTCATCACAGAGAGAATGGGCTTCAGTTCTATTTTTCTGTAGCTCCTATAATCATCAGAGGTTGGTAGGAGAGATTCTATGACTCTTGTTTTACAGATGAGGAAACAGGTAGAGAGGAGTTAAGTGAATAGGAGGATTGGCTTATCTGTGACTTCAGATTGGATGAGGTTTGGTTTGATGATACAAGCAAAGGGTTAAGCAATTTTCACTATGTTAAGCTCTAAGCATCCAGCAAAGCAACTGGTGGTAAGGGAATGTGGCTGAGAGAAAACTGTTAAGAGGCAAAAAGGGACTATATGCAAACCCAAGGAGACTGCCCAGGAGGGAAAATGTGTAAGAAAAAGGGCAGATTCTAGGATAATACCCTAAGATGGATGTTTCAGGGCTAAATCAAGTTCTGGCTGATGTTTTAGCACAAGAAGTTCAGCAAACTCTTATACTGTGCTTTTTGTTTACAAAAGATCAAATGGGAAGTATAGAGAAATCTGCAGGTAGAAAGAAAACTGGAAAGACGGCATTTACAAGGCTCAGGGAATATTAAGGCTGAAAGGAACCTTAGGGGTCACTTGGTCCAATATCTTCACTTTATAGCTGAGGAAACTAAGGTCCAATGAGAGGGAAGTGCCTGAGGTCATAAGGTAAGTCAGTACCTACTATAACATAGATGTCCTGACCCCCATTATAAGGTTTTCTCCACTATATACAAGCACCAAGCCTAAATTAGAAGAAATCTCAGAAAGATTTTTGTAAACCATGTCTTCAGTCAACATACTGAAGAAAGCAAAAATTAAGAAAAGGCATTAGCACAGTACCATGAAGAAGATCCTGGGAATATTCCATGGAGTGATTGGGAGTGAACGCTACTCTTCTTCTATCTCTGAAGGTATTGACTATTTTAAAGGTTTCACTGTTCCCCATTAGCTCTGCCTAGACTGGGTGAAGATCCCTGCAGCACTATTACTGTCAATAAGAATGAGATTGATGAGAAGAAAGGCTTTAGGATACTTTTTAAAACTACAGAAAGAAATGAGATAAAATCATCTTACATAAATTCCATCTTACAAAAAAAAAAAAAAAAACAACAACAACAAAAATGCACACAAGTCCAAACAAGGGTGAGATTCCAAGATGAGTATTCCAAGTAGAGACTGCATCCATAAATAGTAAAGGACAAATTTTAAAGATGAAATTATAACACAAAGGGATGAACCTTAGTGTTAGCTTAGGCTCTACTTCACCTTAGGACTAAATAAAGTAGGTAGCGAGAAGCATGAACTAGAGTTACTCCTAAGAACAGACTGCCATGAAATGCAATTCAAACTGACAAGCCTCTCCAGCAGTAGCAGCAGCAGTAGCAGATCTCATCAAGTCACTGATTTATGTGATAGCAGTAAGGGATGCAATGAGCTCCCTGGGATGGAATTAGCCCCACTATAATATCATAGCCCACCAAAAGTCACAGTCTCTCAAAAAAGATTTTCAAAAGAATGCCATTCAATTTCCAGTCATTGAGCATTTATTAAGTGCTTCCTAGGACTCAAATACTGGACCAGGCACTGGGAATGCAGACACAGTCTCCTTCCCCAGGAAACTTACATTCTAGTGAGGAAAGAACATATACAGACCAAATTCAAAATCTATATGAAGTAAACACAAAGTAATTTCAGGGATGGGATGGGAAGGCAGGAAGCCCTGACTGCAGCCAGTAAAGGCCTCCAATCAGAGTGTCAGAGGTGGCACTGGGGCTGAGCCTTGCCTGGAGCTAGGAATTCCACTAGGTGAAGGGCAAAGAGGCAGGAGATGGAATGTCATGTATGGGGAACATCAAGTCGAACAGTTTGGCTGGAACAAAATATGTGAGGGAAGTAATTCGAAAAACAGGATGGAGCCAGATTGTCAGTTCATATATTATGGCAGAGGCAATAGGGAGCCACTAAAGCTTAATGAGCAGGGAAGCAATGGTCAAATAGGAATACTGTTTGGAAGCTCTCTATGAAGCATCTGCTATGTGCCAGGTGCTGTGCTAAGCATTGATGACATAAAGAAAGGCAAAAAACAGCCCCTGATCACAAGAAGCTCACAATCCAAAGGGGGAAAACAACATGCAAACAAGTATGTACATACTATATACATACACATACACACACCCCCCCACACACGGGATAAATTGGAAATAATCAACAGAGGGATTAAGGAGGACCAGGAAGGGTCTCTTGCAGAAAGTGGGACTTCAGCTGAGATTTGAAGGAAGCCAAGGAAGCAGAGAGGAGGAGGACGAGTGTTCCTTCCTGGCATGGGAGGCAGTCCCTGAAAATACCAGATAGAAGAAGTTAGAAATTGGAACAGTGAAAACAATTAGAAGACTACTGCAGGAATCAAGAAGAAATAAGGACCTTAACTAGAGTGGCGCTATGTGAGAAGACAAATGAGAGTGAAATTGTGGAGGTAGAAAACAGACTTTACATGCGTTTGAATGTGGAGATGGGGGGTGGGGAGGGTTAGGAAGAGAGAGAAGAACCAAGGATGACTCTAAGTTTGTGAAACTGGGTGACTATAAGGATGGTCCTGTCCTCAAGAGAAACAAGGAGTTAGTTAGGAGGAGTGTGTTTTAAGGGAAAGATAATGAGTTCTTTTTTGGGTAATGTCTATGGGTCATCCAGTTAGAGATATCCAACAGGTAATTGGTGATTTAGAGCTCAGAAGACAGATGAGGCTGAATATGTAGAATTGAGTCATCTGCATAAAGATAACTGAATCCAAGGGAACTGATAAAGATTACCCAGAGAATATAGAAAAGAAAGCCCAAGACAGAAGCATAGGATACACCAAAAAAATAGAGCATAGAACATAGATGATGATGATCCAGCAAAGGAGATGAAGGAGTGGTCAAATATACAGGAGGAGAAGCAGAAGAGAGAGGAATGTCATGGAAATCCAGGGAACAGAAAGTATCCCTGAGCAGGGGGTGGTCAGTAGAACAGTCAAGAAGGATAAAATTTTAAGAAAAAAACATTGAATAAAGCAATTAAGAGATTTTTGGAAAGAACAATTTCAGTCAAGTGGTAAGGTAGGGTCAGAAGTTAGCTTAGAGATTGACAAGAAAGAGGAATGTAAGAATGTGAAGGCAAAGGGTGAAGAGAGCTTATTTTTTAGGCAACTGGGGTTAAGTGACTTGCCCAGGGTCACACAGTTAGTAAGTGTCAAGTGTTTGGTCCGAGGCCAGATTTGAACTCAGGTCTTCCTGACTTCAGGGTTGGTGCTCTATCTACTGTGCCACCTAGCTGCCCCACGAAGAGAGCTTTTGCTAGGAACTTGGCAGGGAAAGGGAAGATACATAGGACTAAAAGCTTGAAGTGATAGCAGCATCAAATGAAGGGTTGTTTGTCTATTTGTTTTTTATGATGGGCATGTTTGTTGGTAATAGTTAAGGAGCCAGCGGATAATGAGTGACTGATGATTGGAGAGATTGGAAGAGATGATTGACAGAGCAAGTTCTTGGAGGAGAAAGGAAGGGATGAAAATCTAGGGAATAAGAAGAAAGTCTGGTCTTGGCAAGCAGAAGATTCACCTCTTTCTAAGACAATGGGGAGTGATGAAGGATATGAGATGTAGAACTGATAGCAAGAGGGAGCTCATGAAGGATGGCCTTCATTTTCTTGGTTAAGTATGAGGTCCTCCCTGGAGAGTGGAAAGGGGTGATGTAAATAGTTTGAGAGAAGAAGGAAAGGCCTGGAACAGATCTCAGGACTGTGATAAAAGGTGAATCGGAGATAATTTAAAGGTTTGCCCTGTAGGCAATGAGGGCCCAAGTGAGATTAGATAAAATAAACTTGCAGTGGATTCAGGCATCTGGGATGTGGGATTTCCGGCCAGCAGTCATCAGCAGCATGGAGTAGAACTAAAAATGAGAAATGGTGAGGGGAATCCAGGTTTGGGGTTTGGAAAAGGATGAGCAGCAATACAGGACAATGGGGGCAAGGAATTCAAGGACAGAAGACAGTATAAAGTTGAATTGGTTAAACAGAGTGCCAAGATTGAAAATGAAGAAAATTGAGACAAATCCCTGCTTTGTCACTTAGTACATATGTGACCCTGGGCATAACCTCTCTAGGCTTCATTTTCTCCATAAGTAAAATGAAGGGATTTGACAGGGGTGGGGCCTCGAGGCCACGTGTGGCCCAGGCCGCAGGCTTCCCACCCCTGGACTAGACCACTTCTAAAGTCCCTTCTACTTTAAATACATTATACTGAATCATCAGGTAAAGATTTATTAAAATCTTTGACACAGTAAAGACACAATAAAAATTCCCATGAAAGGAGTAGTTTTAATCACACCCTTGTCTCTGACATTCCAAGGAACTTTTTAAGATGAAGTTCTCAGTCTAACCTACTCTTGTTGAGTGACCAACTGGCCCAAATCTAAGGCTGTATGTTCTTATGTAACATTTACATAGTGCCATAAACATACCCAGAGTTGCATAATAAATAATGTGGTGCCAAACCAATAAAGTTAAGCAGGTCACTCCCTCCAGAATCTCAGATGGCCCAGGTACACTGTTAATTGTATAAATGTTAAAGACCTGTCCTCTGAGGCAGAGATTAACTTGAAAGAATCTGAAAGTAGCCTGCCAAAATGCATAAATAAAAAGAAATAACACTGTGACACATGGTATTTCCTTCAATCACAAAGCAGTTATTCTGCCCTGATAAGATAAAAAGTAACCCAACATTGCTTATTCACATAAGTACAGAAACTGTATCTAAAAATACCCAGCCAACTGGATATCAGTAATTCAGTCTCACAAATGTCCCAAAAAGAACAGCATGTATCATTTCCTTTACAATATAGAAAGAAAAACTGAGGTACAAAGAGGTTAAACTTGCGCAAGGACAACCTGTGAGGGAGCAAAGTTGTGGTATTGCAAATGTCTACCCACACCAAGTTCCAACTAATACATGTCTTCCATAAGCCTTTTTGGACAGCTAAAAGTCATGGAGACAGACAAGATTCACTTATTCTCTGTTGTAAGAACCCACTTAGACTGGGTATATTATTTTGCTCAGTGGACATCTGGATTCAAATGAGATCTTAAATATGTTCCTCTAAATTTCATTATCTTCCTATCAGAATTTCTAGTATCGCTACTACCAAGGTTTCTGCTGATCTTGAGAAATGAGTACTCTTTTCTATTCTAAATCAAATAATTTCATATTTTTAAACACTACTGCACTGAATTGTGAAATCCACAGATGAATCTGAAAAAGCATAGTATTCCTAATCAAATGGGTTCTATGCCACAACTTTATCGGGGTACAAACTCCTTCCCCTTCCCACTGTCAGCATTTTATTAAGGCACAAAGGTCCCAGTGCCCCACAAGCCTCTCTCTTTATTAAATGGACATCCTCCCACACTACTCATTCTTCTGTTACAGGGTCCGAGGCAAGGTCTGAAAATGCTTTAGAGCTACCCTGCTCTATTTCTAGCCCATTCAATACAGATAAAATAAATATATGATGGATCTACACAGGAGAAAAGATTCAACTAGTTGTCACCCCCTGGCCCACAGTTTGCTTTCCCAGAACTGACGTTCTACTCTAATCCTTTTGCAACAGTGGTTTCCGGTGCATTTACTGCGGGTAACTAGATGTGTCCCGGAAAAAATTGTAGTGTCTGGCCAAGAAGTTTTAAGACCTTGGAGAATATCTGCTGGACATACAACCCATTTTCTAATTAAAAAAAGAAACTAAATCCTGCCCAACCCCCTCCCCTCCCTTATCGGAGATTCTTTTTAGGAAAGGTTAAGGAAAAAACTGGCTCATTCAGAACAAGCTGGATTATCAATTAAACATTTTAGGTAGGTACTTTCTTTTACTCAGACTTTCCAAAACAGACATTAAAAAAGACACCAAGGAAAGGCTTGTTACAATATTTGACACAGTAGGAATACAGTAAAAATTCTCGTGAAAGAAAATTAAGGAGTTATTCATAATATCCGAACAAGCAAACCAGAGGTTAAATCAAGCTTTTTCTTAATAACATTATATCTTCCAGAAACACGGTCCATTGTAACTACCTCCCACCCCACCCCCATGAAACCTCCTTATTCATGGAAGTCATCATTTCACCACAAATGCTGTCAGTTTCTGTTCACACACCTTTACACTGTGTTCAAGAATCATACTACACGGAGTAGTTGCCTATACCATACAGCAATAAGGAAGAAAACACAGAACACTGAAACAGAAACACTGAACAGAAGCACTAGTGAAGTGAACAAAGACCGAATGAACACACCAGTTACCAGCAAGACCACACACCAAAGCTAAAGATAATAAAATTGCTTTTAACACTCCAAGTGCAATGATCCCTTTCTTGTTTGATTGGATTATTTAAGAAAGCCAAGACTGTCATCTTTAGTGGAAAAATAGTGTTAGCAAATACATACACACACACAGTTTATATTCCATTGTTGAAAGGTTAGGGTGGTTGCTGAGAATTCAAAACAGCAGATTCTGTTATTAGTCTAGAGTCCTGATCATCCCTCCCAGACAAATCTGCAGTTCAATAACCATTTCAATTCAGAGAAAATCTTCACCTACCATCCCTACAGCAAAACCATTTGAATCGATTATGCCTTAAACTAAATAATATTTTAGAATTTCAATGGCGCCTCTCAAACCAAAGGGCTTCACGAACAAGACAGTGTTGCTGAAACACGTCCATCTCCTGTGGTGGCGGAAGGGGATGTCAGTCAAGAAGGCATAAGGTTGTTTGGGATAGAAGGTAAGTTTTTGTTTGTTAATTTTTTTTTCTTGGGGGAGGAGGAGGGAAATCTTGGCCAAGGGCAGTGGGAGAACTTCCTCCCCTAGGATCTTTATGTAATCTTGGAGTCGAAAGGTAGATCTTAGATGTTTATCAAGGTTTCGAATAAAAGGCATCCACAAAGTAATTAAATGAATGGGGTCCCTGGGGTGGGGGAAAGCAACTCTAACACACATCAATTCGTTTCTCTATTCTGGGGTGCGAAACATTTCTCAATTTCGAGCCCTCCCTGGTCCTTTCAAACACCATCTCCTGGACGTGTGTATATGTATACGAGTATGTGTATGTACATATGTGTATGTAGATATGTATATGTGTATGTGTGTGTGTGTAATGGGGGGGGTTTCCTGGTGAACGGGGGAGGGGATCAGGGCTATTCCCCTCCCCAGGACTTGGGCAGGTAGGGAGGACGATGGAGACTCTGGTCCCGGGAGATCTGGGGGAAGAGAGCAGGGACCCCCGGCCTCTCGGGGTAGGGCGTTGGAGCGCTCCCCGGGCCAGGCCCGAAAGGCGGCGGCCACGCCTCGCAGGGCACAGGGAGCGGGGCTCCCCGGACCGCCGGGGCCGAGCCGAGCCCGGCGGGCGGAGGGAGAGAGAGAGGGAAGGACGGGGTGCCTCGGTTCCAGGCCTCGCCCCGGATCCCGCCCGCTCTCCCCACTCGCCCTCCCCACCCTCCCCGGGACTCACCCTGGGTCCCCCGGGGTCCGGCGCCGCCGCCGCCCTCCAGCAGGAGGAAGACCAGGAGGAGGAAGGAGGAGGCTCCGCACGACTCCGCCATAGTAACCGTCGCTGCCGTCGCCGCCGCCGCCGCCGCCGCCGCCGCAGCCCAGCAGCTCCCGGCGCGCGCCCGCGCCCGCGCCCGCCCCGCGCGCGCGCCAGCCGCCACCGCCTCCGCCTCCTCCCTGCACGTGCTGTCCCGGCGGCCGCGCGGGGTCCGCCTGCGGCGCGCGTGCGCGGGGAGACGGCTAGAGCCCCCCGAAGGGAGGGGCAAGGGGTGTGCGGGAGCGCGCCTTGGTTAAAGCAGGGGCGCGAGCCTCCGCGCTGGGCAGCGGCGGAGAGAGCGCGCGCGCGCCCCGCTGAGGTCTCTCCCTCTCAAGGAACCGGCGAGGAGCGCGAGCAGGGAAGGCGGTGCCACGGTACGTGCGTGTACGCGCGCGCGCGCCTGGGCGCGGGGCTGCGCACCGGGGACGGGGAGCCGGGAGAGCCCGGAGAGCGCGCACCTTGGGGGCCGGTCACCTGTGGGACCTTGGCTGCCTAGAGCCTCGGTGCACGCACACACACTCTGGGTCACACCAGTGCAGCCGTTCACACACTCACACGCGCGCACACACACACACATGCACACGCTGCCAGGGATCAGGACACCTGAGTCCCTGTCTAAGGTAGCTGCATGCAGGAACCATTTGTCCTTGATCCTACTGTCCGCCCACCCTATGGGTACATGCGTCAGTGACCAGACACCGCCCAGAGATCTCCCCCAGTCAGGTCATTGCCCGCCGAGGGCCTGGCAGGGTGAGAGGCAGTACACATAATGAAAAGATCCCTGGCCTTGGAGTGGCACTGACCCTTCGTTTCCTCCTGTCAAAGGGAATGAGAGTATTCATGTTACTTTAGAAGGATTATGGGGAGCATCACAATGGGAGCTATCTAAAGGTCAACTAGTATTATTGTGTATGTATGGGGGGAGGGGGTGACCTGATATTTCCCCTATTCCAACCCTCAGGGAAGCCCCCAAAAAGAATTACAGTAGGTGCCCTTTGGTATGAATGGGGAAGATGTCTAGGTCACAGTGCCTTTGGTCTGGTCCCAGACAGTGCTTTAGACATTGAGCCTATGGTACCCATGGGAACGCCTGCCTCCCATGCTCCAAGGGAGCACTTTGCATACACACCTTAATCTCAACTGTCCTTCACATATCTGAAACAGAACTCCTAATCACTCTTCTCTGTACTTAACCTTAGAGCAAATATAACCTTGGCAGTGTCCTGGTCTGTGTTTTATCAGGTGTCTGCCATGAAGGACCCTAGCTGCCTGGATTCAATTCACTTAAAGCCTTTATTAAGCACGTACTATGGGGTAGAGCACTGTGCTAACCTGTAATGGGATATAAAAACTAAAGTAGACAAAATCTACCCTCTTGAGCTCAGAATCTATTTACACAAGTGAGGAACTATTATACAAAATACATACAAATGCATTAGAAATATAAACAAAGTGCTCTTTGAGGTCTAAGAAAAGATCATTATTGACTAGTGAGGATGAAGAGGATGGGGGAACCCAGAAAGGCTTCATGAAGGAGGTAGGTAGCATTTGAGCTAAGATTTCATAATAATAACTACATTTATATGGTATTTGCAAAGTACTTCCTTCAACTCTCTGAATCAGATAGTACAACTTTTATCCTCATTTTACAGCTGAGGAAACAGGCTTGGGGACATTAAGTCACCTATCTGTCCTATGATCATAGAGCTACTAAGTGTCTGAGGCAATATTCAAACTCTTCTATTGCTAAGTCCTATCCTCTCTTCACTGCTGAACACTGACTTGAAGGACAGATAGGATTTCAACAGGCAAAGGCAGAGATGAGCAAGGCATTCCCAATGAACAGAGTAAAAGTATAGCAGGAAATTGATGGACCTATATGATAGCACAATTTGACTGAACATTCTTTATACCAATGAAATCATAGGTTCAACAATAGCAACAAAAAATGTACAAGGTGCTAGGAATATAAAGATAAAAAATGAAACAGTTCCTGCTCTCAAGGAACTGGAAAAATACAACATGTACAAAGATAATATAATAAAACATAATCTTCACTCCCAGCTCTACTCTTGCTTTTCCAGATTTGTCTATCTGCCAGCAGCCTTCTTACCCCAGAAATACTGCCACCCTATAGCCCTTAATTCTGATCAGTGAGTCTTCCACCCTGATTACCATTTTATAAGGCACCCAGGCCATGTTTACTTCACTTATATCACCACTCCTCACTTTCTGAATTTCTCTACCTCCACCTCCTCAACAGTGGCTTTGGTCCCCTGGGCATCCTCTCACCCTACTTTCTAGCTCCTGTTTGTGTGTTATCTCCCCCTGTTAGAATGTCACCCCTTTGAGGGTAGGGACTTTTTGAAAAATGTATTTATATCCCAAGTATTTAGCAGTGTTTAATAAATTTTTTTTTAATCTATCTACCTATTGCCTGTCTGTCTGTGATACAAGGTAAGCTTAGGAAAGAGAAAGCACTAATAACTGAATAGGGAGAAAGAGCAAAGAATCAGGGAAGGATTTATGGAAACTAAACTTTGAAGGATTCTAATGATTCTAAGAGGTAGGTTAGCCAGGTATCCTATTCTCTGGGGAAAAGGAGAAGATCTCACTTCTCTGTAAAAAGGACTTTTTTTTTTTAAAAGAGGTTAGGGTAATTGTACCTCCATGCTGATCTGAGAGACAGGGGCCATATTCCACTCCCACAATCTGGAGAACCTATATGCTAGACCTGGTGACCAAGATGTACCACAATCTCCTTGCCCAAGCACAGAGGCTTTTCAGTGATTACACCCTTCAGTCTGACCCTCCCACCTGTTCTAACACAACAATGTAAGCAGATCATGTATGTATTATTATTCTTGTAACACATAGGTGTACTCCCCCCCCACACCCCATCCATATAATGCCCACTCCAATACCCAAAGCTGTCATAGATTCAAGATATTCTATAGTTCTACATCTATTCAAAACCATAGCTCATGAGCCCCCACTGATGTATTTAGTATTACTAGACACTCAGAGGATGCAATTAGTTCAAAACAAAAGCATTTAATGAAGTCACATAAATAAGAAAAATAATACTGGAACTATTATTCTTTGTTATAAGGGAAGACTCAGTTGGTGGAGGTGGAGGTATGGAGAAATGACTGAGGTAACAATAAGTGGGGAAGTGAAGGAAGGGAAAAAGAGAGAAGGGAAGGAAAAGGAAAGAAAGTATCAATAGAATATTTTCTCCATAAATTTGGGACACGTTCTCCCACAAATGCACATACCATCAGTGGAAAGAGGGGACACAATTAGGGCACAGGTGTGTAAGGGCCAGTCATGGCTCTGATGTTTCAGTGTCCTTGTTTCTTGATGACATCATTGTGAAGCTCTTGTTGAGCTGGTTTCTCATTGGGTGTGGCTCTCTGCTTGGCCTGCTCCCCACTGGGTAATTCATTCTGTCTTTGAGCCGCCTGCTGCTCCCTGTACCCTACTGGGCTGTTCTCACTGCTGCCACCTATTGGACCTTGATGGGAATCTTCACCTGAGGTGTTACTTCTTCATAGGAGAAGGCTTTTCCATCTCAGAGAAAGATAGAGATAGAGAGACAAAGAGAAACAGAGACAGAGAGATGGATAAAGCATTTGTTAAGTAATTATCATGTGTCAGATGCTATCCTTCCTCATCTCTGCCTGCTTGTTTTCCTGGCTTCATTCAAGTTTCAGCAAGTCCAACCTTCAGCAAGAAGCCATTCCTGACCTCCCTTGACCTTAATGCCTTCCCTCTGAGATTTTCTCCAATTTATTCAGTCTATCTTTTGTTTATACCTAATTGAGTATATGTTTTCTCCTCCCATTACACTCCTGTCTCCTTGGGAGAGGAGACTATTTTTTGCCTTTCTTTATATCCCCAGTACTTAGCACAGTGCCTGGCTCATAAAAATTACTTAATTAATGCTTATTGACTTATTGGCTTGACTTGTTGTTTCAACATCTAACTGATCTTTCTGCTTGCAGTCTCCCTGGACCCTAGTCCAGACCAGTATTAGTCATTCTGAACCACCATCTTCATGATACTGCCCTGTTCAAGAATCTAAAGTGGGTCTCTATTGTCCACTGCTAGTTCAATTTCCTCATCTTTGGATCTCTCACCATACCCTTCAAAAATGCAGATGTCCTCTGGGAATGCTCCTTAGCTGACATCTTTATTAAAACCTTATCAGAAATTGATTCATTACTAGCTAAGAATATGAACAAGTCACAAGACGTGTATAGAGGATGAGGGGAGGGGCAGGTCAGGTCAAGGACAGCACAGAGGAAGAGGGGTCTGATGAGGGTGGTCAGAGAATACCAGAAACAAATTCCCCAGTTCGTAGTTTTGTCTGGTGCCATTCAAAAGCATCTTTCCTGTTGAATCCAGATCCATTTCCTCCATCCGTTTCCTTTTTTCTTACTGTTATCCATTTCCATCTATATTTCATGTCTTAAGAATTTTCATTCAATGCTTCAGGAAGAAGCCAGTACTAGTACTGTTGAAAATAGGCCCAGTTCAAGTCTAAACTCATTTGCCTGTCCTTCAAGGCCTCAATAATTAGTCCCCACCTTATTTATAATAGCTTGCATTTATATAGTTCTTTAAGCACTTTACAAGCATTATCTCATTTTTCTTTACAGCAACCCTGGGAGGTAGGTGATATTATTATCCCCATTTTACAGATGAAGAAACTGAAGCAGACAAAGGTTAAATGACTTGCCCAGCATCAGGCAGCTAGTAAATGCCTGAAACAGAATTCAAACCCAGGTCTTCCTAACTACAACTCCTATGTTCTATCCACTGTGCACCTAGTGGTCCTTTATTGTATACTACAATTCAATGAACATTTGTAAATTACCTACTGAATACATTTGTAAATTACCTGCTATGCTAGGTCTGGGGATACAAAGACAAATAGGATAGTTCCTGCCCTAAAGAAGTTAACATTCTACTGGTGGGGCTGATAAAACTTATACATACCCATCTATATACAAAGTTAAGTTGAAGAGAAAGAAAGCACTCATAATTGTGGGGAAGGATGGGAGTGAGAATCAGGGAGGGATCAAGAGGAGAGAACCCCTGAGCTAGGCTTTGAACCCAGGTAAGGAGTCTGAAAGCAGAAAGAGGGAGAACATTTCAGGCCTGCACAAATGTATGTTGTAAGAGGATGGAGTGATAGCAGTCCAGGCTGGATGAACACAGGGTCCTGAAAAGGATTTTATATAAAATAAGATTAGGAAAGTAGACTGGAGCCAGTTTGTGGAGGACATTAAACATCTATTCAAACAATTGTTAAGGACTCAGCTTTGGAACTCTCGCTTTGGGCTATGCTGCCCAAAGTCACATACTGCTCTGATTTGTGAGTCAGTGAATGCAAACTCAGGTAGCCCATTATAAATCTCTTGGGTTCTCAACTACCGAACCATGCTTACAGCCATCCGCCTTAGTCATCCTCTTACCACTTGCCTAGCACCTCTGAACAAGTCACAAGACGTGTGTAGAGGATGAGGGGAGGGGCAGGTCAGGTCAAGGATAGCACAGAGGAAGAGGGGTCTGATATGGGTGGTTGGAGAGTACCAGAAACAAATTACCCAGTTCACAGTTTCTACCTTTTGCTCTGGGAACCATAATGAAATTAATATTACCATTGTTTCTGGAAGGGACAGACCAGTCAACACCTCTATGGCTTGCTCCTCTTTACTCTGTGACTTCCCAGAACAAAAACACCTTCCCTAGATATGGCTGTCCTATGTATGTTGTCTCTCCTCCATTAGGATTTAAGCTCCCTCTAAACAGGATCTTTTTTTGCTATTTGTATTTTGTATTCCATCTGAGATGACCCTGATTATATTTCTAATTAATCCCATTTTTCTAATCCTGAATATGTCTTATGTATACAGTTGTGTTTTCACCTTTCTTTGTATCTCCAGCACTTAAAACAGTGCCTTGTACATAGTAAGCATTTGTTAAATGCCTGTTCACTATTTGTCTCCCCAGCACTTACCACAGTACCTGTCATATAGAAAACACTTAATAAATGCTTTTCATTCATTCCTTCATTTATTCATTTACTACGTGTAAAACATTGTATGCTATGTGTGTATGCATATGTATGGGGTGGTAAGCACAGAAGTGAATTAGGTGTAAGCCGTGAAATTATACACATTATAAATTATTACTTTTATAACTAGAAGAGGCATTAGAAACCTTGGATTCTAACCTCATTTTATAGATGAAGAAACTGAGGTTAAGAAAGGCTAAGTGATTTCCATGATCACAGAGTCATCAGGTGTCAAAGATA
>NW_020954719.1:9842835-9858853 GCF_900497805.2 Vombatus ursinus | reverse complement strand
AGGCTAAGTGATTTCCATGATCACAGAGTCATCAGGTGTCAAAGATAGGATTTCTTCCAGGTCCAGGGACTTATTCATTATAACATAGCACCAAGGAGTTTATTCTCATAAGATGGATAAAATAATCACACAAAATAACTTTCTTTCCACTTCCCAACATGTACTCTCTGCTTCAAGCAAACTGGTCTCACTTTTCACCGAAATAAGTAATTCTAGATCTTACATCTTTGCCTTTGCATATGCAGCACCCCCTAAGGTTTCCCTCATGCATATCTCACTATCACTGGCTAGTTGAGTCTTCAGAGGGGCAGCTGTTACTACCCAACAGTTCTAGGGACAACCTTGTGGGTAGCTACCTTCCCAAAGACTAGATCATGAGCCCCTATCAGTATTCTTTCCCTTAACAATCAACCAAAAGACTCAATTAGATATTTAGGAAAGGCAATTTGCTCAAATGGCATAGCAAGAACAGCCAGACAATTACAAATAACTTCCCCTAGCTCCAAGGACAACCTTTACCACAAATACATCCAGAGTTCAGAGAGATAAAATGTGGGCAAGAACTCAAAGTACAATTCTAAGAAGTAAAACACATGTGTAGGGCACATATGTGAGTTGCCTTGCCCTACACATGTGGTCAAGGCAACTCACAACCCCAGAACTACAGGACCTCAATGTTGTTTCTCTCTGCAGAGAATCCTCATGAAGTTTGAAATTAGTATCTCACTATTCAGCAGGGCTAATTCCTGATGAGTGTAACTGCCAGACAAGAGGCTCAGGTGCACTTGTTACTCCTAGGTTATGGTGTTTTGTTGCAGCCTGGCTCCTCATTAGGCTTCATTGCTATAGAACTGGGCTGGATAGTCTCTTGAGGGTGGTTGCTTATTGAAGCCAAACAAGGTGCTTTGCCAGTGACCAGTGGCTACTGAAGTGGAGGAGGGAGCTCTGTTGTTGGACAGCTGCTGCTAGGCTGGGCCAGGCGGACCACTCCACCTCTGGTCTCTTCTCAGGATGTGGCATCTGTGCTGGATAGGTCAATCCTATGATCTGTGGGGTTCATTCTTTGATGGGCAGCTGAAATAGTATTCCACCTCTAGCCACTGGACTTAGGAGGCATTATCCTAAAGTATTAATGTGATCTTTTCAGTTAGAGCTCCACAAAAACTTTCTGCTAGGGTAATGACCCTAAGCTTAAGATAGGCAGAAGCTTTTTCCCTTTGACTCCTTAGTCTTAGCTCTGGGGTAGTTTGTCACCTAAAAGTAGCAGAAGGTAGAAGACTTGTTTCTCCTTTTAACAAATTCTTCCTCACTGAGAAATTCCTTCTCTCCCTAAGTCACTCCATATTCCCTTAGGATGATCAGTCTTTTTTTCCCCCCTCCCATACTCCTTTGGGAATCTGAAGGAGATGATGGTTAGGAACAACTATTTGAATCCATTTTATGCCTTGTGTTTTTATTGTCTTGCTGGCTTCTTCATACACAATTGCATTGTTCAAGCCTTTCTAGGGCAGAAAATCTTTACTTTGTGTCTTAGGGCTTTCCCCTTTATCTTTCAATATCTCTGTCTTTTAGACTCTGAAGACTTGTACCTTTTGCTAAAATTTCATTGGGACACCACACACACACACACACACACACACACACACACACACACCCCTTCTGTTTAAAATTTCTCTCCGAACTGGAGCAGCTAGGTGGTGTAGTGGATAGAGTGCCTGGTCTGGAGTGGGAAGACCTGAGTTCAAATCTGGCCTTAGATACTCACTACCTGTGTAACCCTGGGTAAGTCACCTAACCTCTGTTTGCCTCAGTTTCCTTATCTGTAAAATGGGGATAATAATAGCATTTACCTCCCAGGGTTGTTGTCAGGATCAAATGAGATAATAATTGCAAAATATTTAGCACAGTGCCTGGCACATAGTAAGTATTGTTGAAATGTTAGCTATTATTGTTAATATTATTATATAATCATATATTATTATGTAAAGTGATACATAGTAAAAGAAACAAAACCAAGAGAGCAATATATATATACTACAATAGCATAAATGACGATAACACTAAAAAGCAGCTGGACTCTGATAATATAGTATGGATGGACTCAGTCCTAGAGAATTGATAAGGAAAAATGCCTTCCATCCATAGTGGGGACTACAAATAAAGAACAGTTTGCACTGTCAAAAGAGGTTGATGCATCAGCTAGTTTTGCTAATTTTTGTTTCTTTATTTATTTTAAAACATGGAACATGCATGTGGATGGGCCATCCCTTATATCATTCCTGGTGTTCTACTTTGGCTATCACTTGATAGACGTGGTTCAGTGATGAATGTGTTAGCAATGGAGTTATACAGAAAACCCCATGGAAGTGGCAGGTAATAGGATTTCGCATCAGTTAGAAAGGAGACAAATCTCATCTCTCTTTCTTCCTTCCATCCTATGGAACGTAAGGCAAGTAGTGTCTTTCCCTGGGTGCGCTCACGTATGAGGTGCGGTGATTTCATTTCCCTACTCCAGCAGCATGAGGGCTGTAGCCACATGACAGATAAAGGACATGTATTGATTTAGGCAAACCTGGCCTGGACTTTGGGCTCCTGGTTGCCTCTTCTGTTTTGTATTGCTTCACTGAACAGAGTTTCACTGAACAACAAATCCATAGTGGAAATATCCAGCTGTGGAGGCAACCTTGTAAGTTCCAGGGGTCTGGAGCTCCCAGATCCATCTGTAAGAGCTGATTGGAAGTAGGAGAAATGTTTTATAACTACACCTTTCTTAGAGAAGATGACCACCGATGGAGGATGAGCCCAAGTTCTCATCTGGCTTGCCAAAATACATATTCCTGAAAGGAATTGTTTGGACAGTGAAGAACAGAGGTGAAATGTGAATTGCAGTCCCTAAACCTGTTTCACATTTTTTTAAAACTTTATTAATTCATTTTGATTTATCAACAATCACTTCCATAAGCTTTTGAGTTTTAAATTTTTCTCCTCTCTCCCCACTTCCCTCCCCAAGATGGCACACAATCTGATATAGGCTATACATATACATTCCTATTAAACATATTTTTACATTAGTCATGTTGTAAGTAAGAATTCTGTTTCATATTTTGATATCTAAATCTCAGCCTCTTGGAAAAGCATAATCATAGTGTAAAAATTACTTCTGTTTGTCTTTGTCAACATGGATATATGAGTTTCTTATGTTAAGCATATTTTTATGGAGTCTGTCAGTCAACATTTTATTTAACATTTACTATATGTTGAATGCTAGGGATACAAAGAAAAGCGAAAATAGTATCCGTTCTCTAGGAGCCTACATTCTAATCACGCTAATAATTAAGATTACATATAGAGTCAATGGTGGCGAAGGCATAAATAGCTATGGGAACAAAGAAAGGCTTTCTTCAGACGGTAGAATTTAACTGAGCCATCGAAGAAGTGGAGATGAGGAGGCAAAATAATCTGGGCAGAAGGGACAGATAGTGCAAAGGCATGGAGATGAGAAATAGAGTATCATGTTGGAGGAATAGTGAGTAGACCAGTGAGGCTGGATTGTAGAGTATGTGGAGGGGAATCATATGAGAAGATTTGAAAGGGAGGAAGAGGACAGATTAGGAAGAGCTTTAAATGCCAGACAGAGGACTTATATATTTGAATGGAGAATAGATTGGAGTGGGGAGAGACTTAAGGCAAGGAGATTAGAATAGTTCAGGTGATATATGATGAGGACCAAAACCAGGGCTATGCCTCTGTGTGTGTGTGTGTGTGTGTGTGTGTGTGTAAGAGAGAGAAAGAGAGAGAGAGAGACAGAGAAGGGGATGTATCAAGGAGATGTTGTAAATATAAAATTACAAGATTTCACAATGGATTGTATATGTGGGATGAGGGAAGGGGAGGAGTCAAGGATGATTCTGTGATTGCAAGCTTGGGTGCCTAGGAGAATGGTAGTGCCCTCAACAATAATAAGGAAGTCTGGAGGAGGTGTGGTTCAATTGGAAATTCCAGACTAGAACTCAGGAATGAAACTAAGGCTGAATGTAAAAAATGTGAAACCTTACACTTGGATTCAGAACATCAGTTTCACAAGTATAGTATAGGGTGGGGGAGACATAGTTAAATAGCTGTTTGTCTGAAAAAGGTTTAGGGGATTTAGTAGACTATAAACTCAATATAAGTTAACAATACGATTGTAGCAGCCAAGAAAAAAAAAGTGAATGCAATTTGGGGCTGCATTAAGGGAGGGAGACCTTTAAGGACTAAGGAGGTGATGTTAAATATGAATCCCTGTTCATCCTGCCCTGGTCACACTTGTCTGGAGTTCAGTTCTGACACCACAGCCTTGAAGGGGATCTAAGTAGGACTTTGACAATCGGGAGAGCACCTAGAGGTGGGCAAGAAGGGTGGTAAAGAGCCTAATGTCCATATCATATGAGGATAGGTTGAGGAAATGGGGATGTTTAACCTGGAAAAGACTCAGGGAAGATAAATGCCACCAAGTATTTAAAAGGCTGTCAGGTGGAAGATGTTTTAGACCGTCTTGTTTTGCCCCAGGGAAAAGAAGAGCAATGATCAGATATTAGAAAGAGACAAATTTTGAGATCAATGTCAGAAAAAACTTCCTAACGATTAGAATTGTCCTAAAGCAGGCCTGCACAACATATGGCCCCTAGGTCTGTTTGTGCCCCGCCAAAGGATTTCGGGCAGTACGTGAAAAATGTAGAGGATGTATAAGAAAGTAAAGATGTAACAAGTGCTTTGTCCATGCCCCACTTAACCCACCTTCCACTAGTCACTATTGTGTCCACTAGTACACTACTATGTAACTTGGTGGGTGGGTTGCCACTACACACTCTCTCCTGTTTATCACGTGACCCGAAGCAACCAACCATTGTCAGTCTGTTTCTAGTCTGAGAGGAGGGAGAGTCATATCTTTTTCAGTCATTATTGGAGTTGAACAGGGACAAAGTGAGTACAGCATGCACCAATGCAGTTGACGCCCACTTGTGATGGGTGGCAAGAATGCGAGTTCTTCCCCTCCCTCGCTGCACAGCCACCTTCCAAGTTACATGAAGGTCTGGCACTCTCTGCAAGGTCAGACACTCAGTTCAGTATTTCTTTGTATGTGAGCAGTTGCTGTGGAGATTTTTTGGTTCTAACATTAAAGCTTTTTGGGTATCTTCGTAAAATGGGTGATAAAAAGGAACAGAAGATCAAACCAGAACATAAAGTATTTAATCCAGAGTGGACAAATAGATACTTGTTTACTTATGTGAGAGACAAAATATTGTGCCTTGTTTGCCGAGAAGTAATAGCCATTCTGAAGGAATACAATCTTTGTTGCTATTTTGAACCAAACATCCTAACTTGAGCAAATTGGACACCAATGAAAAACAAATTAAAGTGTCCAAATTGTTGAAAAATCTCAGTGAGAAGCAATGGTTTTTCCAAGAAAGCAATCTCGGAAAATAAGGCAGCTCCTAAGGTTAGTTTTCAGATTTCTAAAGAAATCATTTTCAAACATGATTCTGGAGTACGATAAACTATTACTGACAAGAAGTGTAATACGTCCCATTAACTAAATTTAAACAGTAAGAAAACCTGAAAAATGTATTAAAACTTGTACTGCTTAGCAAAATAATTGTTTTAACATTAATGTGATTTCTTGATAAATAAAAATCTTAAGTAATAAGTATAATTAATTGATATGAAATTAAATTTCTCTTTTTAAAATATTTGTGAAATAGTTTAATCATTAATTATACCTTTACTTGGAAAGTGAGCTCCTAAAAACCTATCTCCAGCCTGAAGAAATTTAGCCTGTTTTAATTTTGGCCCCTACCTACTGCCAAGTTGTGCAGATCTATTCTAAAGTCTAATGGGCTGCTTCTGCAGGTAGTGAGATCCTCCTTCATGGAAGCTTTCATGAGAGATTGAATGACAGCTTCTTGACTATGTTATAGAGATTATTTCTTCCATGTATTGGACTAACCTCCCAAGTCTTAAATTCTGTGTGCAAATAACTATAACTAACTGTCCATAGAGGGTCCCTTCTGGTTATATTGCTTGATTGGTACAACCCACAGACTAAGTCCATGCCTCTGTTGGCACTAGGTCACTGTCTGACTCCCTGGTAGTCCTGTTGCATATTCATAGTCCATCTTGTTTTCCCTGTGATGGACTTTATTTTGTTTAGTACAAAAGTTGAGGATTTAGTAACCGATTTCCAAGTAACTCCTTTTCCAGGTATCTCTTTGGAGACTTTAAAACACTGGGGACAGGGGAAAAGATTCCGGGAAGATGGCAGAGTAGATCAGAAAACTTTTAGCTCTCCAAATTTCCTCCACAAAAAAAGACAGAACATCACTTTAGAGCAGCAGAAATAAAGGTCGGGTAAAGCAGTTGTCCTCATAAGACAATTTGAGAAGACCCCCAGGAAAGACCTGACCTCCAAGGGCAGAGATTTGTCCTGAGTGAAGTGCAAACACACCTCCAGGCCAACTTTGCAGGATCAACAAACAATAACCCTGGGGGCAGCTGGGTTGAGAGGCAGCCTCAGCCTTAGAAACTTTCATCTAGCAGACAGTGTGGGTATCTGATGGCTGAGTAGGAGAAGACTGAAGAACCTTCCACTGTTGAGGGACACCAAGCACAGCTGTGGTGACCAGATGTGTCCTGGGCTGTGGCTGCTGGGAGGAGCTAGCACAAAACTGGTGAGTGCAATAGCAAGGGCCAGGGACCCTGGTCACTGTGGGCACTTGCAGGAGAGCAGAGTTCCTGGTTTCAGTTCTGAGGCAGAGAGGATAGCTGCAGTTTGCAGCCACCAGAGGGACTGCAGGGAGCAAGACCATTTGTGGGACCTTGTAGCTGAGGACCCTTGTTGTGGCTTAGGACTGGAAAGGAAAGCCCAAGGTTAGGCCCTGAGACAGACCTCAGAAAATAACAGTTAGTAGGATCTGAGGCTTGGGGCATCATTCCACATACCTCAGGGCTACATCTTGATTGCACTAATAGCTGATAAAAACAAAATAAAACAAAAATAAATAAAAATAGTAGGCAAAGGAGAAAGAACTCAACCATAGATAGTTACTATGGGAATAGAGAACATCTTGGTTCATACTCAGAGGAAGATAATGAAGCTAAAAAAGTCACTGCTTTTTCAATGAGAAACATCAAATGGTCCTAAGCACAAAAAGAGTTCATGGAAGAACTTAAAAAGGACTTTAAGAATCAAAAAGAGAGATCAAGGAAAAATTAGGAAAAAAAATAATGGCAATCCAAGAAAATCAAGAAAATTATGAAAAGAAAGTCAACCAACTGGAAATAGAGAATCAAAGACTTAAGGAAGAAAATAATTCCTTGAAAACTAGAATTAGGCAAGGGGAAGCTAAAGGTGACATTCTAAGACACCAAGAAATCATAAAACAAAATCAAAAGAATGAGAAAATGGAAGAGAAAGTGAAACATCTCATCAGAAAAACAACTGATCTGGAGAACAGATCAAGGAGAAATAATATAACAATAGTGAGACTACCGGAAAATTACAATAAAAAAAATCTTAATACAATGTTACAAGAAATTATCAAGCAAAATTACCCTGAATTTCTCGAATAAGAATGCAAAGTAGAAATAGAAAAAATACACTAATCACCACTTAAAAGAGATTCCAGGAGGAAAACTTACAGGAATATGATAACCAAGTTTCAAAGCTCCCAGGTTAAGGAAAAAATATTAGAAGCAACAAGAAAAAAAATTAGATATCAATGAGCTACAATAAGGATTACATAAGATGTAGCAGCCATACATTGAAGGAACTATAGGTCTTAGAATACTGTATTCCATAGAGCAAAAGAGCCAAGGTTATAACCAAAATTAACTTACCAAACAAAGTTAAGTATAATCCTGAAAGAAAAAAATGGATATTTAATGAAGTGAAAGACTTTTAGGTATTTGTGACAAAAGTCCCAGAATTTAAGGGAAAATTTAACATATAATATTCAGGAGACATATAAGGTTTTAAAGACCAATTATAAGGTACTCAATAAAGTTGAATTGTTACTTTGTATATGTGAAAATACTAGCAGTACTCTTATGATTGTCATCATTATTTGAGTAGTTTGGAAGAAAGGCCTAGGCTGAGCTGAGTATGATGGGGTAATTCTAAAAAAATAAAACTGTGTAGGGAGAGATAAAAAGGAATAATTATCTCAAACAAATGAAGCATAAAATGAAAAATTAATACAAAGTTAGTCGGGGGGATGGTGGGTAGTGCTGGAATCTTACTCTCATCAGGAATGGGTTCAAGAGGGAACAACATTAGATAGATAGATAGATATAGATACACATACATATATATGCACATATATATAGGTATAAAAGTCTTCTAAATTCAGAAAGAAATAAGAGGGCAAGGGGATACCATAGGGGAAGGATAAGGGAGGGACTCTTAGAGGGGTGGGTAGGTTAAGGAATAGGAGGGATAGAAATAAAGCAGAGGAGTGAGGAGGGATAGGGTAAATAGGGTGAGAAGGATAGTGAGGAAAAATAGGAAGGGGAAAAAACACAAGTAATTGTAGCTTAGAATGTGAATGGGATGAATTTACCCAGAAAATGGAAATGAATGGCCAATTAAAAATTTGAATTCAACAATATATTGTTTTCAGGAAACATTATAAAAATGAGAAATATACACAAAGATAAAATAAAGGGCAGGAGTAGAATTTAGTATGTAAAAAAAACAGGGATAGTAATCATGATCTCAGACAAAGTTAAAGTTAAAATAGAGTTAATCAAAAGCTAAAAATAGAGAAACAACGCTATGTATCAGCAATATTATTCAATATTGTTTTAGACCATTTAAAATACCTAGACAGTATAAAATACCTGAGCATATACCTGCCAAAACAGACACAAGAACTATATGAACATAAACATAAAACTCTTTTTTGTGCAAATAAACTAGATCTAAATAATTGAAGCAATATTTAGTTTATGGATAGGTAAAGCCGAAATAATTCTTAAAATGACAGTTTTACCTAACTAATCTATTTATTCAATGTCATCCCACTTAAATTACTAAAAAAAAATTTTTAATTTAGTTAGAAGTTAGAAAAAATAATTTTAAAAAAATGCATTTGGAAGAACAAAAGGTCAGAACTTAAAAAAAACAGGGAAAAAAGATGTAAAGGAACTGAGCACAACATCTGGTACATAGTAGTTACTTTTTATTGTTCAGTCGTTTTTCAGTCGTGTCTGACTCTTCATGACCCCATTTGGGGTTTTCTTGGCAAAGATACTGAAATGGCTTGCCCTTTGCTTCTCCAGCTCATTTTACAGATGAGCAAACTGAGACAAACAAGGTTAAGTGACTTGCCCAGGGTCACACAGTTAATAAATGTCTGGGGCCAGATTTGAACTCGGGAAGATGAGTCTTCCTGACTCTATCCGGGCACTCAATCCACCGTCCCCTAGCTGCCCAGTAGGTACTCAATAAATACCTAATTGCCACTTTTCTAGTACAGGACTTGATTGCCGTCTGTTTATAGTATTTATTGAAATAGATGCTGAGAATACCATAACTTTTTGCTGCCAGGATCCCACCACCTTTGGCATTATTATATCAAAGAGAATATGGAAACACTCAGAAAGTATTGTGAAGGAAGCAGTCAAAGTCATCAACTTCTTGTGCTTTGATGTTCTCTAAGCCCCAAATCGCTGGGCAACTGGCAGGCAAGCCTAGTACATGAAACCTCTCTGGTGGCTCATATACTACGGAGGATTGTAGATAGGTAGGAGAAGCTCTGCAGTTGTAGCAGACCCCTGAACCTGCACTGCTTTGAGTGGAAATCCACCTACCTCTCTGGCTCTCCCTCCTTGTAGTGCATAGCTGTGCAAGTCTGACATCATGCACCAGACTGAAGTTTGGTCCTCTCTACTTTTACATATTCACTTCAGACAGCCTCAGAGTAGAAAAAAGGTGATTTTTCCTCCTTAAATTGCTACCTTCCTGCCTCGTAACCCAACTGCTCTAACTCCTTCCTTGTGGTTATATTGTCAGAGGTATGCTGATAAATGTCTAACAACCAGCTCTCAAAAAAAAAAAGGTATGTACAACACACTTTTAAATTTAATCTGCATTATTAACATTTTCTCTATCACTTTCTTAAGTTTGGACAATTTTTTAAAAAACCAATAAACAAAATCCTGAATTATAGTTTACTTATTACAGAGATATAAATGCTCACACTGAAAATTTAACAATCAGTTCTTTCAGGTTCAAGCTGACTGTAGCATACCCCTGACCAGTATGTCCCCTCTAAGTCCTGTTCTCTCCTAATTTCTTCCCAGAGGAAAGGGGCCCCTCTCGGGGTGCTGTGGGTAAAGGTTTGGGGAAAGTGGCTAGGATTTGCAGATATTTCTCCCAGCTTAGTGAACTGAACCTGATCTTCCCTCTGAGAGGCTGGCTCTGTATATACCCTTTGCAAATACAATCATAACCTTGTCTCAGTGTGTCCTAGCCCAACATGTGGCCTTTTTTTTTGACTGGTCTTCTTGTCATTCTAAGAGTCTTAGCAGAGCCAAGGACTACTCCAATCACTTCCTCTGTTCCAGGTGTATCTTTAGTTTTTGTTTTGTTTTGTTTTGTTTTGTTTTCAAGAGAGAAAAGTTAACTCTCATCTTCTCTTTCTGTAGTCTCTCCATCAGAAGGACCTAAACTTAGAAAGGTTTATCCCTCAGAGGTCTTTCCCAGTCCCTGTGACTCAAAGCAACTCATTCCAGCCTGTTTATAGCCAAGAGAATGCTAGTCAGTAATATAAGACATCAGGATATCTCTGGCAAGACCAAGCATTGATCAGACCTCCCTGGTTTGGCAGAGAGGGAAAAGGGGAGAATGAAAAAGTTCTTAACATGCATTTTGGTAAGGACCACTATATAAATAGGCCAGCTTTAAGAACTGAGTGGACAAGTTAAGAAACTGGTGAGATCCATTATATATAAATAAAGTGTGTGTGTGTGTGTGTGTGTGTGTGTGTGTGTGTGTGTGTAAAACCAAAAGCCATTTTCCAATAGATTAATGATCAAAGGATATAAACAAACAATTCTCGAAAGAATTACAAACTATTAACAACCATGTGAAAGAATATTCTGAATCACTAATAATAAGAGAAATGTAAATCAAAACAACCCCAAGGTTTTACCTCACACCCTGCAAAATGGCAAAGATGACAAAGATGGTAATAGTCAATGTTGGAGGGATTGTGGGAAGAGAAGCACACTGGTAGATCATTGGTGGAACTGTGAATTAATACAACTATTTGGAAAGCAATTAGGAATTATGCAAATATAGTGACTGAAATATCCATAGCCTTTGACCCAAAGATTCCATTACTAGATTTATACCCCAACAAGGTCATTGATAAGAAGAAAGCCCCTATATACTTCGAAAAATTTAAGGTAGCACTTTTTGTGATAGCAAAGAATTGGAAACAAAATAGATTTTTATTAACTGGGGAATGGCTAAAAAATCATGGTTCATGAATATAATGGAGTATTACTGTGGCTGTAAGAAATGGTAAATGTGATGAATACAGAGACACATGGAAAGACTTAAATGAACTGATGCGCAGAGTCAAGAAAAATATATACAAAATGAATATAAAAATGTAAATGGAAAGAACAACCACATACTCAACCACATACTTAAGAATAAATATTGAAAAACACAAAGAAAACATATGAGAACACATCTCACTCCCAATCCTTAGTAGAGGTGGGAGGTCCACAAATGTGGAATATTGTACACATTTTCAGACTTTTACAATATATTGATCGGTTTTGCTGATTCTTTCTTTTTTGTCCTTAAAAATATGATTTGTTAAATGTGGTATGTCTCTGAAAGGGGAAGGGGGAAGGATACTGGGGAAAATTTTGGTAATGTTAAAAAAGAGTCATCAATAAAAATTTATTTAGAAAAAAATCATGAAGCTGGAGAGCTTGAGATAAGGTGTTATATCTGAATCAGAACACAGTCAGAACCAAAAAATATAATGTTTAAGAGGAGACCAGTGATAATTAATGTCCAAGGTTCAATGCTATACAGAATGAGAGAGTTCAAACTAGGCAAGAGAAGGAGCCCAATTTCTACCTCTTGAAGACTTCTTGGGAAAATGTAAATTTTAAACCCAATCAATCACATGGGTCCTGGCTCAATGTTCAGCCTTGCTGGAATTCCTAATGATTTAGCCCACACTAGCTCCCATGAAATCTGTGAGAATCTGCTCCTTCAACTGGTTGACCTTAGATTTAGATTCTTTTCAGTACAGTGGAGTCTTAGGTGGTAGGAAAGCTTCTATTGAGAACCCATGCTGAAAGAAATACATTACCAAAGCCTTATAGACACACCAGTCTAGCTATCCTGAGCCACTACAACCCAAGTATCCAGCACTGCTGAGCTCTAGAAGACTAAAGGTTCACCTCTATTACCCTAGCCTCACATTTTTCCCAACTTTTCCAAGGCTCCTTTCTATTGTCCCAGCCCCTGGTCTGCCAGATGGCTGAGAGCACTATACTTGAAGCCCAGTTTATTCAACTGTAAGAACCCAGCCATTATCCACTGATGCCCAGCTGTATAGTCTCAAGGCTCTCTTATCCCATACATTGATACCTACTGCTCCTCTCAGTCCTGAGTTCCTCTATCTTGGTCTAACAGGACTCATGACATTGGATGAAAATATTTCTCAGCTATGCCAGTCTATATGGAGGGGCATCCTCTCCTCTTCCCCCACCCACCCAATCCCTGTCACTTGCAGTTCCTCATTTAATCCTTTTAGGGAAAGTTTCCACCAAACCCACCTCCTCCCAGACCAAAATGGACCTCAATAGATGGAACAACTTTATGTATATAAGCAGTAATCTCTTTCACAGCCTTAAATGTTAGAATATAAGCTCTTTGAGAAAATGGACTATTTCATTGGTATCTTTGTATCCTGTGAGCCTAGCACATAATAGGCAATTAATTAATGTTTGTTGATTGATTAAAGTTGAAGCATCCCGTCAGGTAATTAACCATAATCTTTGCTTCTCCTCAAAGCATTGACATCAGCAAATGGCACCCCCTTTTCATCAAGGGCCCTAGCCACTAAAATACAACCTGGAGAAGCAATGTGGTATAGTGGATAGTGCACTAGATGGAAATCAAGGTGTCTTCTATCGCTAATTCTGTGATATGCATGTCAATGATGATGATTACATAGCCATTCAATATGATAAAGAAAAAAGATCCTACTCTATGTGTTACTTTTTGAAATAAATTTCTTTTTAAAAAATTGTCAAGCATTTATTTTTTTTCTTTCTCTTACCTGCTCCACGCCCACCACCCAAGAATACAAAACTCTTGTACCAAAAAAGTATAGTCAAAAGGAATTCCTATATTGGTTATATCTAAAAATATGTGATTCATCTTACATGTTGGTCTATCACCTCTCTGTCAGGGGGTAGGTGGTATTCTTCATCATGGATCATCTGGAATAATGGATGATCAAATTTCTTAAATCTCTTAAAAATTTTTGTATTTAAAATGTTGATATTAAAGTATAGACACCTTTTGTTCTCACTTCCCTCTGCATCGTTCATACAAATCTTCCCAGGCTTCACTGAAATTATCCTCTTCAGCATTTCTTTCAGCACAGTCATACTCTATTCCATCCATATACCATGATTTGTTTAGCCATTCTACAATTAATGAACATTCCCTTGGTTTTCAGTTCTTTGCCACTACCCAGAGAGCTGCTATGAACATTTTTGTACATATGGGTCTGTCTCTTCTTTCTTTGATCTCTTTAGGGTATAAACATAAGAATGATATCTCTAGTGTCTAGTCCTAGGACCTCTGACTGTAAGGGTCCTATAACCTCTGATATGGGTGCTTCTGAGAGACGAGAGATAAGCTTAGAAGTTACCATTAAGGACGTAGCTGAGACGGGCCTTGTGATACCAGTCCTTCAAGATTCTCTGTATCCAAAATCTTAAGAAACTTAGAGTTCAGACCTTTCATGTACAGAAGCACATAAAACTTCCCTGTGGATACATACCAGGAAAGCAAACACGAAGAAAGCCAACCAGAACCACTAGAGTTATGCTACTGTACCACCGAAAGGTCTCACTTATCTTCCTTGTTCTCTTCCTCTCCTTTCCAATACACAGTGGGTTTCATGAGTGACTGCTCCCTCCCTTGATGTCTCTAGAGCAGGGGTTCTTAAGCTGAGGCCCAGGGACCCTCAAGGCAATCCTCAAAGGGTTTGTGGATAGATTTCAGGGGGTTCATGAACTTGGATGGGAAAAAAATTCCATCTTTATTTTCACTCACCTTTGTCATTCTACGTATTTTATGTCATGCTTTTAAAAACTTGAGTCTGAAATGGAACCTATCAGCTTCACCAGAGTGCCAAAGTGAACCAAGATGTGATAGAGGTTAAGAACTGTTTCTCTGAAGTGTGGTAGGCCTCCCCCCTACCTATTTTCTATCCCATCTGTCACCTTCTATCTTCTCTATGATGCTAAGTCTACTTACCTATCATCTCTTCAAGACAGTGAGATGTGCATCTCCTCTTTCCATTTACTCTTTGGTGTCTATATATGAGGGATACATATTCTCTTGAAGAAAAGTAGCAGGAATGGGGAGGATTCCAGTGAGGCATCAGAGTAGGGTTCTAGTGATGGGACCTTTGCACAAGGGTACATGGTTAATAAGTCTTTTCCTTTTGATTGTTCGTGAATCATACATTCCTTGAAGGCAAACATCATGCCTCATATTTCTTTTATACCCTTCCCAGAGCTTAGAACAGGGCTGGGTGGGGCAGGTAGGTGGTTCAGTGGATAGAGCACTTGCCCTGGAGTCAGGAGGATCTGACTTCAAATCTGGCCTCAGAAACTTGACACTAGCTGTGTGACCCTGCGCAAGTCACTTAACCCCATTGCCTAGCCAAAAAAAAAAAAAAAAAAGAATGAGGCTGGGTACCTAATAGGTGTTCAATAAATGCTTAATTCCTATTCTTTTTTTTTTTTTCTCCTGTGTTAGGTCCCTGGCAAGGCTTGGTTATCCCAATAGATAAAACCCCCCCAACACCATCAATAGAGAGAGTTGCTATTAATATCATGCCAATACAAGGCATCAAGCATTCATGAGGTTAGATACTTACGCATGTCATCACAATTACCCCTACTCTCACAGGCATAGGGCACACTCAGGAAACACTGACTTCTTCATTTTGGAGGCCTCCCCACCATGCATCTCACTGCAAGCTGCTATCACTGGTTTCCTTCTTCCTCCACACCTCCTGCCACAGACAACTCCGCTGAAGGGGTGATACTTCTGAATCAAGAGATCACCCAGTCAGATAATTTAAGGTGTTTTATATATAACAAGAATCATTCATATATCCCTTTCTCTAGCCGTTTGAAATTTACAAAATGCTTCTTACCACAACTTATGAGGTCAAGTTTTATTATCCCCATTTCACAGTTGAGGGAACAGCCTCAGAGATGGAAAGTGAGCTGACTATAGTCATACAACAACCAAGTAAACATCCAAGGCACAGTATAGTGGATAGAACACTGGGCTTAGATCCAGGAAGCCCTGGGTCTGAATCTTGCCTCAGACACTTACTGGCTGTGTAACCTTAGGCAAGCCAATCTGTTAAATGAGGATATTGTGGGAAAACTTGTATGAAATAGATGCCGAGTCAAGTGAACAGAACCAGGAGGACAATTTATACAATGATGACAACATACTAAAGACAAACAACTTTGAAAGATTTAAGAACTGTGATCAATGTAGTAACCAACCATGCTTCCAGGGTGATTATGCTTTCCAGCTCCTGAAAGAGAAGTGATAGACTTAAGATGCAGAACAAAACATGTCTTTGGACAGGGAAAAGTGGGAATTTGTTGTGCTTGACTAGGCATACTAGTTATATGGGCTTTCTTTCTTTCTTTCTTTCTTTCTTTCTTTCTTTCTTTCTTTCTT
>NW_020954719.1:9737192-9842825 GCF_900497805.2 Vombatus ursinus | reverse complement strand
CTTTCTTTCTTTCTTTCTTTCTTTCTTTCTTTCTTTCTTTCTTTCTTCCTTCCTTCCTTCCTTTCTTTCTTCCAATGAAGGAGGTAGGAAAGAGAGAAAATAATTGGAATCAAAAGAAAATTTATTTTTAAAAAATAAAGAAATTGAACTCAATTATTTATAAAGTTCTTTTCCGGTCTAAATCTATACATAGCCAGGTTCAAACTCAAGTCTCCTGACTGCAGACCCATGAGGTTACCTACCCCACCCACCTTTCTTCCCCTGTGTCCTACCATGGTTCTCATAGGTGTCTACCTCCACAGAAAGGCCTTAGGGGAACTGGGTGTGTTTGTGAGCCTGTGTGTACAGGCCTGCATGTTCTTCTAAGACCCCAGCACTTAACAAAACATCTGGGAGAGGAGACTAACAAAGAAGACAAGTTGGGGGAGGTGTAGTCTAAGCGACCTGAGCCAGGGACAGGCTGTCTTTGGAGCTCATGTCACCTGCACCCAGCAGAAGGGCTCTCAACTTGCCTAGTGCCAATATAAACTGCTTAGTATCTGTCTTGGCCTCTATTTGTATCCCAAGCCCCCACCCCCATCCCCCTTCACTCTGAGGGTTGCTTAGGCGTTTGCAGACGCAGGCATCATGTAGAAGTCGTTTGTGTTTCTGGAAACACACACACGCATGCACATAAGCCCTTAAATTCTTGCTGGAACAGCTCCAGTGATTTATTTATGAAATTCCCAGGGGGAGGTAGAGACAGAAGTCTGGACTTTGCAGACAAAGTACTGCGTTGTAATCTCATCATGATTGCCATCATTTCAAACAGGCGTTTATTGAGTGCCCACAGTGTGCATGGTGCATGGGCCAGGGGACCTGGAAGGCACAATGGAGGGGGGACGAGATTACAACGGTGGGGGAATGGGGACATAATGGAAAGAGGATGGATTTAGAGGAGAGACTGAGGCTCAAATTCAGGCTCTGCTACTTACTACATATATGATAACCTTGGGAAAATCATTCTAATTCCTTCGACCTCAGTTTCTTTACCTGAAAAATGACAGGGTTGGAGTATGTAATCTCTAAATTTCCCTCCCAGTCTAACATCCTATAACCTGGTCCCTATGCTCTTGGAGGTTACAATCAAAAGGAGAGGTGGGAGACAAGATAGGTAAACATGATTTTCTGGCCATCTCTTCCCTGCCTATTTTTCCCCCACCAACCCCACTCCCCAGTTTCCATCTTATTGCTGCACCTCCCCTATTCTACTGACCCACTGTTTCTTTTAGGTACATGTTCCCCTCTTCCCACTTATTCTTTGGAATCTATGTATAAGGGGATGTGGTGTTCCTTAAGAAAAGGTCCCAGGTCAATTATTTTAGCACTGAAAAATCATTAGGTGAAAAAACGATTGGTGAAATTGAATTTCAAATCACCTTACAGAAAGAAACATGGCTTGTGCTAATGAAGCCAGGATGGGTGGTATCAGCAGGCTGAAACATAAAGTCCACTGAGATCACATTCACAGTAAAGGGCTTGAAAAGGCTTAGAAAGGTCCTTCCTTGAAGGAAGGAGTTTGTGTGGGGCCTTTTGGTTCCAACTGGTTGGCTACAGGTGAGCAGAGATGGCAGGTCTATCTGCTTCCTGGGCCACCACTGCCCCAGCCTGCCATCTTGGAGGAGAGTCAACAAAAAGAAATGCTCCCCTTGCCTGTCTCATCATTCTCACTTTGGGAAAGAGGCCTGAGTGCTCCCTATAGTTGTCTCCTGGCAACTGCTCTCCTACAGGGTATCTGTGAGGAGTGTGTAGGTGGAGTGTGCATGCTTGTAGGTCTGTGCTCTTTGCCAATAATTCTCTCTTTTAAAAAAAATCCAATTCAACAAGCATTTATCAAGTGCCAATTACGTGCCGAGCACTGTTCCAGGCTCTGGAGATGTAATGATGCTACCCGTGTAACCCTCATTTCAAGGCAAAATGAAAGGGGGAAAAAAATGGGCCCTGCCCTCAAAGGTTTCTATTCTACTGATTCTACTCATGAGATAAAACATTTACACATATAAATAAACTCAATGTAATTTGAGAAGAAAGAAAATACTAAAAATCAAGGAGTGATTATTATTGTGACATAGCAGTGCTAGAAAACATTTTTTTCTATACACTGTCCACTGAATTGAAAAGAAAAGCAATCTAGGGTCTCACAACTAACTAAATTAATTAGAAAATAAATTTCAGAAGGACAGGAAGTAATGTATCTAGTAAAGAGATCAAGGGACTACAACGTCAGGCTCATCCTAAAACCTAGTTCCTGAGGAATATGGACAACAGAGGAGAATGCCTAAGAAAGTGGAGCAAATTTCCATAATGAAGAGTTTCCAGTGGCATGGGTCTCCCTCCTCTCTCAGGAGGAGTATAGAAGAACCACAGGGTACCCATTAGGCATCGTTTCTCTTCTGGGAACCCGAGACAGTGAGTTGCAATGGAGAGAGGCCTCTAGCTCAGCTCTCCCCAACAAAGAGGGTGATTGTATGGCTAGACATAAAAAAAGATAAGTCTACCCAGGGTGGGCATAAGATGCCTATTCTTAAACTGGGAGGCTGGCCTCTGCTAGGTAGCTTCTGGGGGAAATTGAAAATTTGGACAAGGGAAAAATCCATGATAGAGACATTAACCCAAGGGAAGAAGAAACCAGCTAGAAACTCTCTCCCTCCTTCTCCCCTTTACTCTCACAGAGTTGGACAGATATAATTTCTCTTCATAAGCCCCATTGCTTGGGTTCATGTGCATCTACAAGTATGGTTCAACTGGGTCCAGTCTTGTCTCCCCTCCTACTTCTGCAGCTCCTTCATGCTCCACCCCACTCCTGACCCACTCCTGTCCTCTGTTCTGGCTTTCCCTGCCTTTGGCTTGGGGCCAAGTTCTCCTGACAGTAAAAGCTCTATTTCTCCCTGCTGGCCCTTCCTAGGCACAGTGTTGTCATGGGAAACCACAGGGGCCACCTGAGAGGGGGACTGGATTAGAGCCAGACAGGATCAACCCACCCACCCCCTTAGGCATCTTCCTCTCCCCTCTTCCCTCATCCCATATAATGAGTCCTCTGACAGCATACACACACACACACACACACACACACACACACACACACACACACACACACACACACACACACACACGGCTGGTGTGAGGAAGAAGGGGGAGGGGAAAGGTTGGAGGAATGTTCTCATGTTCTCTGCCTCCCCTCTATACTTGTCCTCTGGCCTTCAATTTGCTCCATGCTTAAATCAGCTGTAATGCTGGGCTGGGATGTACCAAACTAGGAATGATGATTAGTCCTGAGGCCACCTTTCTGGAGAATCCTGATTGAATCAGTGAAGAGATGCTTCTTACTTATACTCCGAGACACCCTCTCTGCCTTCTGTTTCTCTATTTTCAGAAAACGGAATGGTACTAAATGCTGCCATGTCCCTGTGGGTATGGGAGCAGAGAGAAAAGGCGGAGCTGAGGGATACAATATGGAAGAGGGGGTGGGGAAAGAGGGTTAAGGTTCCCATTGTCAATATAGACACATTCCATTGGCTTCTCTCCCGGGTGGAGGATAGACAAATGAAGTTATCTCTTTTCCCCTCAAACAAAGAAAATTCAACCCTATCCCATTTACTTCTCTCCATTTGTTTAACAAGAATTTATTAAATGTCAGTACTATAGCGAGCACACTGGGATCTACAAAGGAAGTAAAAGCTGCCCTCCTTGCTGCACCCCCCATACCTGCAACTGTGAATATACAACTTATACAGCAAAAACCACTAGGAAACTATTCTAAATCCACTTGGAAGCAATAATGATGTCATATTTTGATAACACTTTAAGGTTTGCAGAGCACTTTTCTAACAACAACTTGTGGAAATAGATTACCACAGTTATCATTTCCATTTTATAAATGAGGAAAGGATATAGCATGGAACCCTAAGTGATGGTAGCACAGCTCTGTGAATGTAGGGAATATGGCTGGCCTTACTGCCAAGTCAAGAAGATCTGAGATTAAATCCTGCTTCTGATATGTGATAGTTTCATGAACATGAAAAAGTCACTTACCCATTCAATGCCCAAGGCAACAAATTAAAGAGGAATTGATGTTCTTCATTGGTTGAGATTGTTTCCAAATCAAGAATTCCTCATCATGATGACATCACAGGAAGCCAAGGTTCAGAGAGAAGTAACATGCCTTGGATTAATAGATTTATAATTTTATAATAGATTTTATAATATATAATATATAGATATATTATATAATATATAGATATGTAATACATAGATATATAGATATATAATTAATATAATAATAAATTAATAATTTATAATAGTTAATAGATGGCAGATTTGAACCAGGGTCAACTGACTTTAAATCTAGTACTCTTTTCTCTACAGGATACCTACATTGAGTCCTGAGGGACTTAAAAAGTTACGTTGGGGTGAATTCATCACTATCTCCATGAACAACAACAATAACAAACACTCATTGAAAACTTATGGATCCCTATGAAAGGTTAGGGTTTCTTGGAAGAAGTGGGCCTGAGAGGAAATACTAGACTTGGATTGGCAAAGAGAGGGAAGGCATTATAGATAGAGGAATGGTATAAACAAAGGCTGGAATGAGCAGGGGCTCTACAGGATGGTCAGAAGGATTATAGAGGTGAGAAAGGGAAGCAGAGGGAAAAAAGTGGAGGCAATGAGAGGTCATAGGTAGGCCATACCAGGAGTGGTGAAGGAATGGAAGAAATGGACAGTGGAAGGGACTGTGAAAGGACCAGACAGTGGAAAGGACAGTGAGATTAAGGGAGGGTTTAAGAAGAATGGCATGACCACAAAGATGGATCTTCAAATGTAGAGCATGAAGAGACAAACGTATGTGCAGAAGTCAGTCAGTCTGTCAATGGACATTTATCAAGCACCTCCTAGGTGCCAAGAACTGTGCTAAGTGGGCTGTCAGATGTTTAGAAGACAGGGTCAGCAATAAGGATGGATATGGAGAGGGACCCCCAGTGGGAGAGGTTGACCTAGGGAAGGGATGGGCAAACAGTTGGGCAGGTGAGAGGGGAATGGGTGAGGGACCCAGTCCTGGGGGTTAAGCTTCTCTGAGCTCTGCCAGTGTTCTGGAACATTAGCCCTTCTACTTGGAAGTCATCCAAGGAACTTTGTGTTTGGCCCTGGGACTTTCACCTTCTTTTAAAAAAGCTTTCACTTAAAAAAAATTGTTTTTAATATCTTTTATATCTCCTAGATTCTGCATTCCCCCCCACCCCTGCCACCCCATGTCCATCCCACTGGTCCTCCCAGTGAGTCAGTCCTTATAAGAAAGAATTTAAAAAGAAAAAAAACAGGAAGAAAAAAAAAAACAAATTCAGCAAAACTGATCAATCCATTGAAAAAAATCTGACATCATAGAGAGTTCTTGCTTTACATAACTTCACATAACACAAATTCAACTTTATGTAAAGAATTCTGAAAGATAATGTTGCTTGCTATTGTTACATATAAGAGGAAAACAAGAGAGCCACTGTCTAAACATCTTTTGATAGCTTCATAAAAAAGTTGTACAGCCGACCACCCATAATAAAGGCTGAGTGCATTGGGTGGGGAATGGGCAACATAGTACATGCCTCTGTTAACTTTACTGTACAGTACTGTACATACTTTCTCATTAACTTTACCTTTTATTTCATAATTCTTTTTATTATCATGGTACAGCATTTAATATGTCTGCATTTTAGTACATTTTATGACTTGCATAAAGGTTTATTTTGTGTATGCCTTTGTTATACAGGCTAAGTTGAAGTGGGTGGGTAGGGGCAAATCCTCATTATGTAAAAATCACTTTACATAGAGGTCTGCAGAATGGTTCACTTATGTAATATAAGAATTGTCTGTATATGTAATGCTCCACATCCGGAGGACTCCCTCCCACCCCTACTCAACTCTACAAAGGAGTGGGGAAAGGTAAATGTCTTCTCATGTCTCTTCTTTGGAATCAAACTTGTCCTTTGCCATCTTGTAACATTCACTTGATTGTTTGCTGTTTTCTTTCCAATTACATCTCTATAGTCATTTTCTATGTTGTTTTCCTGGCTCCTCTTATTTCATTTTGCATCAGTTCATGTAAGCGATTCCATGTTTCTCTGAATTCATCCTGTTCATTTTTTTTTCTTTATGGCACCATAATATTCCATTACGTCTGTGGGCCACAACTGGTTAAGCTATTCTCCAATCAATATGAGCGTCTACTTTGTTTCCAATTCTTTGATACTACAAAAAAATTACACTATAATTATTTTGTTATATATGGAGTCTTTTTATAAATGACCTCCTTAGATTTAGAGCCGGGAAGGACCTTAGAGATCATTGAACCCAAACCCTTCTATTTTACAGATGAAGAAACTGAGGCTGAGAAGGGATAAGTAACTTGACCCGGGTATATGTCGAGCAGTGAAATCTCTGGGTCACTTTATGTTCACTTTATATGCACTTTAAATGCATAATTCCACATTGCTTTCCAGAAAGCCCTTTTGGCCCTAGGACTTTCATCCTCCATTACTTTCTAAATGTTCCTGGTTCACTGAACCGTAGACATCATTCCCTCATTTCTAAGTCTAGTTGACTTTCAGCCAGTGCCAAGAAATCAAATCTATACCATCTCATGACTTTTTTTTTTCACATCAATAGCAGTCCAAAAACCGGCCTGTGCTCAGGTCATTTCCAGTCCTAAGAATTCCAGGGGTCAGTTTTGGGTCAATCTGCTTAATCCCTAGCATGCCCAGCATTCCATTTGGGCCACCATAGGATAACCCTGTCCCTGAACAATGAAGGCCTCAGGACCCATTCATTTGCTTCAAGACCAGGGATGCCTCAGGACCGGCTGAGACCCCTTCCACAAGAGGGGATTCCTGGAGCAGTCTTCTTGCTATTAGGTATCTGGGTTCAATGAGAAAGAAAGATACCATTCTCCTGATTTTAAAGAGATAGCTTGGTATAGAGGAAAGCAGATTGCATTTGGGGTTGGAGGAGCTGGTTTGAATCTCACCTCCGTAACTTGTTCTCTGTGCCACCTCGGGCAAGCCTCTTTATCAAGCTGGCTTTCAGATTCTTCATTTGTGTAAATGATCTCTAAGAGCTCTTACCATAAATCCGACAATCCTGGTTGGGCTTCTGTCTTTGCCATACACCCAATTTCTTTTCTCTTCCTTCTGTAAGGAAAGAGGTTGTCTTTTGTGAATTTCAAGGGTTACCTCTCAGTCTGGTTGAATTATTCCTACCCTTATCATCTTTCAAAGTACCTCTTAGGTGTTGCTTCCTCCATGAGGCTTTCTTGCTCAGGCTCACACAGCTAATAGTAAGTGTCTGAGGCTAGATTCAAACTCAGATCTTCTAGACTTCAGGTCCAGCATTCTATCCACTGTGCCACCTAGCTGCCTTTAGCCTCCTAGTTGCCTAGTCTGTATCAATGGAGGAATGAGTCACACAGATGAAAGTATGGATCATCCATTCCATTCAAGGGAATTAGGTGGCTCTGTGTGACCCTGGTCAAGTCACTTCACCTCCATCTGCCTCTGTTTCCTCAACTATAAAATGGGGATAATAATAGCACCTACCTAATAGAGCTGTGTCATGAGGATCAAAGGAGATACTACTTGTAAAGTACACAGTGACTAGCACATAGTAGGTGTCTAATAAATGTTTGTTTCCTTCCTTCCATTCCATTCAACAAATACTTATTAGGCACCTCTTACTATGAAATATCCAGTGCTAGGTACTAAAGCTATTAAAAAGGCAAAAACAGTCACTGCCTTCAAGGATTCAACTGGGGGGATATAATATGTACCCAGAAAAGTGAACTCAAAAATATTTGAAAAATGATGCAAAGTCATTTCAAGAAAGTGGCACTAACAACTGGGAGTGGGGGTGGGGAGGGAAATCAGATAGACCCCAAGCTATGTTTTGAAGAAATTTGGAAATTCTAAGAGGAAGTAGTGAGGAGGGACCACGTTCCAGACATGGGGGATCAATTATATAAAGGTAAGGAGGCAGGAAACAGAATGCTATGTATATAGAACCACAAATAGGTCAGTTAAATAGGAACGGAGTAGGTATTACGGTATAATATTCTTTTATATTAAAAGAAGACTGCAAAGGCAGATGATAGTTATGATGAATTTTAAATTCCAGGCTGAAGATTTTTTATTCCATCATAGAAACAATTGGGAGCCACTGAAGATTTTTGAGGAGAGGAGTGGCATGCCCAGATCTGTGGTAAAGGAATACCGTTTTGCCGGCTGTCAGGGGATGGATTGGAAAGGGGTAAAACTGAAATTACTAAAGTGTGTGGAGCACCAGCAACTTGCTGTTCAAGTCAGGAGATTTCCTGATTTCCTTAGAATGAGCCTGGAATTGTAGAATGGGAAAATGAGCTTGAGCCAGCAAGCAAATGGGCCCCAAAACGTGTTTGAGGGGTTTGGGGTTGGTACAGTGGGGAGGAGGTATAATCATCTTCTGAGGTCCCAAGAGACATAGTGGCATTGTGTTCTGATCCTAGATAAGGTAGTCATTGACCCATGGGTCAGTCTAATCCTGGGAAATTTTAGTTAAAGATTAGGTTGGAAAGTTTAGGCATCACTATCTATGTGTGTGTGGGGGGGGGTATTGTATGGGTGTTGGTAGGGAAGTGTCTGTTGTGTTGTGTTTAAACAAAGTGTAGCACCCCTTCTCCCTACAATGATAAATGAGTGAATAAATAAATAAAGACCAGTGTGGGACTGGGCTAAGAAAAAGTCTTTAGATTTGGGGTCATGGGATCTGGATTTGAAACCTGACTCAATCAATTGCTACCTGTGTAACATTACGTATGTCTCATTCTTCTCATCTGGAAAAGGAGAGGTTTGGCTGTAATGTCATTGTATTTGTAATAATAACTGATACATACATATATGTATATGTGTACTTATATATACATAAAGGTATATGTGCATACGTATCTATATGTGTATGATTACGTGGTACATGTAAAGGTATACACATGTGTGTGCACACATATATATAACTTTATACTTGTATTGTACACATATACACATGCCTATATATCCATTAAGATCATAAATACCTGACATTATTACATCTCAACCCCTTCTTTTACAGATGAGGAGAATGAGAAGAAAAATGAAGTGGCTTTCCTAAGGTGACTTGCCTAAGATAATTTTTACTTAGTGGTCAAGTCATTGTGTATGTATATTTGTGTATACATACATACATACATATATATATACATACACACAAATATAGTAATATGTTTACATACATTTGTGTATATGTTGTTTTTGTTCAGTCATTTTTCAGTTGTGTCCAACTCTTTGTGACCTGATTTGGGATTTTCTGGGCAAAGATACTGGAGTGGTCTGCCATTTCTTTCTCCAGCTCATTTTACAGATGAGGAAACTGAGGCACATAGGGTTAAGTGACTTGCCCAGGGTCACATAGCTAGCAAGTGTCTGAGGCCAGATTTGAACTCAGGAAGAGGAAGCTTCCTGACTCCAGGCCCGGCACTCTATCCACTGTGCCACCTAGCTGCTTGTTTGTGTATAAAACTGTGTGTGTATATCTATATATCTATATACACATCTATATGTGTATATGTGTGTATAAATACACATGCATTTATACATACATAAATATACACAAACAAGACACTGGCTGATTCCTGTTCAAACACACTGTTTCCCTCTGCTCACCTCTCTTTCCCTGTTTTACATATATGTATATACATGTATGTGTTTATACAGATAGCTAGATAGATAGATGGACAGACAGACATATAGACAGACAGAATGTACAGATACACATTCTTAATCTCATCTGAGCTTCACAACAACACTATGGGGATAGACAGCTACTACAGGTATTAGTTTTTGGTTTTACAGATGAGGAAAGTAGCACATTGTTTCTAAAGTTTGCAAATAAACCCTAGAAAACCCAGTTTTGTTTTCTGGATTGTGTAGAGGCATGGAAAAGAAAGGAGAAAAAAATATTAGATGTTGGGAACCAGACACTGAGATACAACAGGCATGGCAGGACAAGGGGACAAGGTAAGTTAGGGAGTTAGCTCTCTTAGGATATCCAGGAGGCCAGAATAGGGATGACAATGGAAAGACAGGGAGAGCCAGGATCAGTAATCAGCAAAGTTTGTCCCAGATGTAGAGAGAGAGAGAAACATCCAGAAAAAAAATAATCAAAGATATTCTTAAAGCTAGGCAGCTGCATTTGGTCAACAAACAAATATTTCTTTAACACTTAGTATGTGTATATATAGCACTGGGCTAAGTTCCCTGCAGGATCATAAGCAGCACAGAGTGCTGAGACTTTGAGGACACCCTCTATGAGTAATGGGTCCTGACTTGGGCTGCTGGGCCCCCAGTCTCCTGTTTTAGATATCTGTGCCTTTTTTTTGTTGTCATAGTTTCATCACAGTGGAATGTTGGTATTGCCATGGAGATGAAAGACTCAAGCAGATGCTAATCCCAGAGTTCACCAGTTGGTAACATATTTGGGACCTAGATTTCTAGAACTGTGTGTGTGTTCTGGAGGGTTTTAAAGAGGAAGAATCTGAAAGTTGTAATGAGCAGCCATTCCTCCTTTTATCCGCCATGTAGAGAGAAAGGAAGGAGAACTTTGATCTATGCATGCTGGCTCTTGCTTCCTTCCAGGCCTCATTCATCTTACATAGACCATGGATACTGCATGCTAGGGAGCAAAGAGCACCTTTCCCCATTCAAAAATCGATGAGCGCATGTTAATGGGAAGCTAAGAAGAGCTTAGCTAGAGGACAGCTAAGGGAAACTATACTTCCCTCACTTACCTGTTAAATAAGGTAATGCTTGTATCTCTGTTAAACTGCTAGATGATTTCTTTTCCCTTTGGGAAACAGTTGAGCTCAAGGAAAGAAAGGGATTCTGTCTCTGCATTCAGCAGCACAAGACTCTGCTGATTCCTATTTAAACACAGTTTCCCCCTGCTCACTGCTCTTTCCCTGTTTCACATATATGTATGTACATATACCTGTTTATATGTTTTAGACAGACAGACAGACAGGTAGATAGATAGATAGATAGATAGATAGATAGATAGATAGATAGATAGGTACATAGATAGATTAATGATAGATAGAAAGAAAGAAAGAAAGAATACCTATTTTAGTTGCCTCTCCCTCAGAGACCATTGCTACTGTTAAATAGACTTTTCTAGTGAAAAAGTCAGTTTATGCTTTCTGTCAGGAGTATGGTTGAAAGTGTCTTGCTATGAAATACTTCTCCTTACGGGATTTAGGAACAGTGTGTATAGGTTATAAGAATCTATGAGGAATCTATGGGAAAGACGAAAAGGAAGAAGGTGAAAAGAAACTCCATTCTTGTTAGAATTGTCAACTCATTTTGTGAAGGATTGGATCTGCAATTTCATTAGTATGAACTAATGTGAGGGAACTCCCTCTATCAATTCAGGTTGACGTCTTCTCTGCAAACTGTCTTAGAGAATTGGCTAGAGAAAGTAGAGGTCAGGTGACTTGTCCAGGGTTCACACAGTTGGTGTTTGTGAGAGGCAGGACTCCTTTCTTCCGGGATCCACGGCTAGGTCTCTCTCTCTCTCTGCTCCACCATGCTGACTCTCATCTTATAAGGAAACATTGTAAAGAAAATTCTATGAAGAAACTGTGAAGAGCTGGCACTTTACAACAAATTCAGGACAGACCATTTCCTGTGAAGGCTAAAGTGAGGATAAGTAAAACAATTAACATAACTTATATACTAAGGAGACTAAATTTAACTATTTTCTTAGGAGAAATATGAAGAGGATTCTTAACGGACTTTAATCAGCAGCTGAAGTGAACTGAATCGTTGAAATTATGTTTTTGGATGTGAAGTCATTGGCTGTTATGGTGAGGGTTTGAGGTGATTCTGTGCTCTTTCTCATAGCCAAAAAATTGTGAATAATTATCCATGCCTTTATTTTATTATTAATTTCACTTGTGAATAAATTATATATGAATAATTACTATTGGGAAGAGGATTCTCTAGCCTATTCAATAAATAATATTTAATAAACTTAGGTAGGGGTTTGATCCAACTGATTAATTAGTGAGAAAGAGGCTGCAACTTCATTCATTAGAAAGCAAACATACAAACATATTCCTGGAATACCCTAGAACTCAAGATGATAAAATTAAGTATGGGAATCAGCAAGTGACAGGCAGAGAAGGAACCCATAAGTGTTAACATCATATCTTTATATATATTACATTTACATGTTTACAATTCATGTATATATACATATATGAAAATGGATATGTGTATTATGTATGTGTGTACAGATGGATAGATAGACAGATAGACATACTGGGCAGCCCCAAATTCTTGTTGTGTGATTAATGCTGGTAAAGATTGAGATTTGGGAAAAGGCGTGGCTTTGGGTATTTGGATAGAGAGAAAAATATCCTGGCTTCAGTCTGGAATGCCTGGGAGGAGGAACAGAGAGTAACACTATGCAGAAATCAACAAATGCAATGGAGGCACACAGTAACCCTAAGTCAGCACTAAGTTTCCATACATAGGAAAGTCACAATCAGAATAAAATTATTAACGTAAGTGTAAATTGACTCCTGGACCTAAGTCCTTGAGGCAAAGATGAACCAAGATGGGGGAAGAAGGAATTTGTGTTATTCAGCTGACCTTAATGTGGTTCCTCATTCTTTACAGGCGGAGACCCTCCATTAAACCTAACACATGAGAGTCTCTCCTGTATATCTGTTACAGGTGAGTACCTTGGTCAAATTTATAGCACCAGTGTTAACTCAGGTTCTTAATAAGAAATTCCAGTGTAGTGGAGAGAGCTCCTGACTTGCAGTCAGAAGACCTGGGTTTGAATTCTGACTTTATTTTACTAGGTGTGTGACCAAGGAGAACTCACTTACTTTTTCAGTTTCTTCCCTTGTAAAACAAAAGTAGAATCTTATAGAAATGTCAAGTTTCACAGACCCCACTAATTGATGAAGAGTGAGTGAAATTTGTAAAGAAAAAAGAGAATTTTGATAATTTAGGTACATATAACAATAGCCCACATGTATATGGTGCCTTCCAAACACTGATCTTACTAGGTAATTAGGAAATGTGATTTAGTAGAAATAGATACTAGAGTAGGAATCAGGAAGACCTGAGTTTGAATCCTAAATCTGACACTCCTGTGTGACTATGCATAGGTCACTGACTCTTAGAGCCTTGGTTTCCTCATTTGTGTATAAGGGGGGAAGGGAAGAGAGAGGTTGATGCATTTCCCCTGCATAGAAGTCCAGGAGAAGAATTCATGCCAGATTTCACAGCCAGCTTATCCAACATTAAGGCCCTTAGGAAAGACCCAACCTAGTGGTAGCTGAGACTCAAGCTAACCCCACAGCTGGGTTGCATTTAGACATGAGTTTGGTGGGGTGAATGCTTGATAGAAAATGCATTAAGGCTGAGTGTGCTCTCCAGAGACCAGTAGGGAAAAGTATATTCCCAAGTGCAGGGAAGAAATATTTATAATTCTGTTCTTTCTATGTTCTCAAAGTAAATATCCCTTTGTAAGACCCAAGTGATGTTAATTGGTTAAATGGAGCAGGTGCACTAATTACTAGTGGGTTCAAATCACTAACATTAAGGAGAAACACTCTTTAATCTTCAGGAATACTCTAGAACCCTGAGGGGAAGATATAGCTAGCCTTGCTCTGGGAGAGTGAATTTAGAGTCATCATTACGTGAAAAAGGGGTGCTGTATCATGATAGGCAATGCAGTTTGGTGAATAGGGAGCTAGCCTCAAAGCAAGAAAGACCTGGGTTCAAGTTCAGCCACTGACATACTTGCTGTGTGATCCTGGGCAAGTCACATAACCTTGTAGTGCCTCCAGACAGCTTTTTACAACTATAAGTTGTAGAGATGGTGCTGACCTATGCTAAGAGTTTTCTCACCTGGGAGTTCCCTAAACTAATGAAACCAAAGGTCCAATCCAAAAGGTGGATACTATTGCCAGTAATACCAACCTTCAGAATTGTTATGAGAGTCAAAGAAGATAATGGATATGAAATATCAATCAGTTGTGCTGTATTTGATTCCCAGATTGGGCACTTAGATAGGTGTGACCCTCAGCAAGTCATTTCCCTTCCTAAGGAAATCATGATCATAGAAATAATGTCTCTTGTGCTACCTCACATGGTTGTTGTGGGAGAAGCACTTTGTAAGCTTTAAAGTGCCATGAAAATGGGAGTTATTATTAAGGGTCTGGAAAAGCTCAAAGTGAAAGCAAAGGTTGTCTGGTCAGGCTCCCTTCTAGGCCCTATATTAGCTTGTGGGAAGCAGACCCCTTCAAAGTCCTTTCAGCCCCCTCCATTCTTTCCCCTTTATTTTCACTCAGAAAGCCTGGGTGGGAGCAGGTGTATTGCTAGTCAAGCAGCCGGAGGGGGGACCCTTCCTCCTCCGTGTAGGTCCCCACTGCAGCCCAAACCCACCAGACGTGTTCTTTCCAAGTTATTGTGATGGCAGAAAGCAGGCAGATATGGCTGAGGATAACAAAAGCACACAAAAGACATCCCTCCAATTTGTGCCCAAGCTGTCCCCTTCAAATATAGCCAGGCACCACCCTAATCAAGGGACCCTGCTTTAAATGATAAAGAGAATTATTTGTAATTAGCATATAAATTGTTTGAGTGTAAATGAGTATTCCAGGAAAACACTTGAGAGTGTTTAAAAATAGTTTCTAAGAATTTTAAACATTCCCCCTCATCTGTTGAAATGACTTTGCACCACGTTTTAAAACCCTGTTAAGTTCTACATAAATGTTGTTTTAATTTTTTTTTTCTTCCTGGAAGAGATACTGGCCTAGAAGACAGTTTCTGGTATTAGCTGAGATTTTGTAATACAGGGTAAGTCCTCCAGGAAGATCTTTTGCATCAGAAAGCAGATGTATCTGATTGTGCTTGACGGTTGCTAAGGCAACCATGCAACGCAAATTTCCCTTCACAAGCCATCGGACTGAAGCATTGATCAGAAGAGTGGCAAAGCTTGGGAGGAGTTAGGAAAGACTAGGAAACCATTTTCTGATGGGGAGGAGGGTGGGACAGGGAAGAAAGGCAATCGTAATGACCAGTCTTGGTCCCAGAGAAGAGATAATGAAACATAACTCCCTCTTCTCAGCAGCCAGATCTCAGACTACAAGGCCATGTGTTACATGCACTGCCAGACATAAGCACTCCATTACTTAACTTTGTTTATTATAAGGCAGGCTTCAAGAATAGGAAGGGATATGGCGTATTTGTAAATGACTGTGATAAAAAGCAGAACACACATACACACACAGCCTAATCCTTATTTTTAAATAAATAAATGTAGAAAAATGAAAACCAAAATATAAAAAAAAGAGGGTAAAGGTGAGGAGAGATCCAAAGGTTTCATTAACACCAGCAGTGTCACACTTCAATGTAAGTAATCTCCTCCTTTGGGGACAGAAATTGTGTGACTAGAGAGATAAGAAAGCTAGAAGTAGAAGTTGATTTTCTTTTCTCACAAGCTGAGACTGGGGAAAGCAGGGAGGTGAGAAAGATCAACTCACTGCTGACAGCAGCAAAGTGGGGGGGAGGGATGGCAAACTAATGTCTGCCCTTTGATGAGATATAAGTAGGCAGTTGTGCCTGTCTCCCTTCAGGAAGAACACAGGCAAGGGCTTTCGGTGCCCAGCTCCCTTGGAGCCTACTAGCCCTGGCTCCTTAATAATCCTAAAGAAGGGCTTTTGATTTGAACTATGATCAGTCCCCATCTTATAAATAGAAACTCAGGCCCTACTCACATTTGAACCCCTAGAACAGCAGTTCTATATTTGAGGCACTCTTTGGGTCAAAACATGATTTTGAGTCCTTACTGATGAGTCCTTACCGATGTGTTTTATTAGCCAAACATAGGACATATTAATTGAAAGCAAAAGACATTTAATCAAATAACATGGCAAACATTGTGAGGAAAAAAGGAATCTCCATCTCACCCCTCTATATGACTCCATGAACTTATAAAGTGTAATCTCCTGCATTACCACCAGTTGGTAAAGGCACACACTCAGCAAACACATGTGACCTGGAAACATAAATGTAGGGGCACAGGTTACAAGGGCACATGCATGGCTGGGGAAATTAGCACTTCAGATGCTACAAAACTATGAGTGTTCTCTGGCAACAGTTTCATGCTCTTCTCTTCTCCAAGTTTTTGTTCTCCCTTGCAACATTTCTGCTGGTCTTTGAGCTGTTCTTTGCTATCATTGGCCAGGCTTCAGCTAATTAGCTTCTTCTGCAACACTGAGTCTCTTCAGGATCATCTTTTATTTGCTACTCTCTACTGCGGTGCAGTGCCTAGAAAGCCTCTCCTTGGCAGGAAAAGCTATAATACTTTTACTGAATAGTTGAGGCCTAAGAGTCACCACACCCATTCAGGAAGCCAATAAAAGCCAGAAAAATCTTACAGGCTAAAAGATTGTCTATTTTTTTTTTAACCCACCCCCAGTGACTACTGAAGGTTCACTGTAAAATCTTTATTGTGAGTATCTATCCCCCAAATACCTGTTGATTATCTGCTCCAAAACTCTCTAGACAAGCTGGGCTGAAGGGAATGTTGGAATTATAAATCTCCTAAAATCCTTCCTGATAGGCTTGCAAATGTAGCTAGAGTAGGCACAAAAGTCTATGGCAGGACTACTGCCTCTACCTGCCCCTCCATACATATACTCAGTCATCTACTTTTTTACCAATGAATTTTGCGCTGCATTTTCAGAACAAACCTAGATATTGCCCACATATATCCCCATCCACATATACACGTGCATACATACACGAACACATACACGCATCTACGCACACACATTCCTTATATACAAATAGTCATCACTGAAGAGTTATTTCATTTAGCCCTATGGTCACTGGAATCGCCCTTCCTTCCTTACTGCCAACACTTAGGATTTCCCTGCCCTTAGTCCTCCCCTTCCCCCTTGGCCCATTACTACCTAGAATTGTTCCCTTGCATACATCCAAAGTTTGATGAACTGAGGTGACTCAGGTGTGGCAGACTGCACTGATCTGTCAATATGATGTGGCAGGTGCCACAAAAGGGCTACTGCATTGGGAATACAGGGTAAGCCAGACAGCCAGCTCCCAGCACTCCCTGTCATTTACTTCCTGATCTAGTATGGACTCACTGGTCTGAGCCTTGACAACTCAGCTCCTGCAACTGGTTTTCCCACTGCTCTCAGCCTGTTGGATTTTTGATACTCTGTGGATATATTGGTACAAACCTGGCCCGGTGCTTCAGTTTATGTTTGCTCTCTGCCTGCTGTAGATTTTGCCATATTCTACCTGAGGGTTTGCCTAAATCATCTGCTTGTATCAGCCCTGCCTTTGATGGTATATGGTGCCCTCTTCCCCCATTCCTCCTACATACTATCTCTGCTTTCTACTTTGCCAGAATTGTAATCTAGGACGGGATAGAAGATGGCAGAATTAACAGCATTTATAAAGAGATACAGAAAAAGCAACTCCCCTAAGGCTGCTACTCCATTCTCCCATTCCCAATCCCAGCAATTGTTTCCTTTTCAGCATCATTCCATTCCCAGACTCTGGTCCATTTCTTCATTTACCCTGCCCTCCTCCAGAGGCTCTTTCCTGTTTTTCATTCCACAGCTCTCACCTATATCCCCAGTTCTGGTAATGAAATAGAACAAAACTAGTCTACTACTTTCTAAAATACAAATAAATTTAATCAAGACCTTTGTTGGACTCTAAGACTCCAGTAACACCAAATACCTAACAAAAAAGTAGAACGTGGGGAACTTATGCACAGTGGTTCCAAGCAGGCTGCAAAATAATCACACATAAAGACTTATGAAGGAGAACTGAAGTTAAAATTGTCATCAAAGAAAGATATGAGCAAAAAAAGATGACTTGATCACAGTCAAAATGAAGGACAACCAATAGAAAGACCATATGCTCCAGTGGAATCCTTGTGACACCAAAAGAAAGTGAGCATGACTCCCCCTCCAACACATTGAGTTGACCCCTAGGGCAAATTTATGGGATGACACAGACAAGGATCTCATAGGCCGGCAGGCAGAGATGGGTTTTAATCTACGTGGTTGGCAGAAATACCTATATCGATGAAGTCACAGATACATTGGAATATTTCAGAATATGAGTATGTATGTTAGTGAAACTGAGGAGGAACCCCCTTCCAAGTCCTCATGCCAGAGTCCCTGTCTCTTAGCACCCCTTAGAGAGTTAGGGCCCCACTCCCCTCCTCTAGGCCTTAGAGTCAAAACCATGGACTTGGAGCTGGGGAAGTCCTTAATCCTTCTAGAAAAGTTGGGGGAACTATATTAATATTGACCCAAGTTAAAATTTTGTATTTTTCCATAGGGGGCAGCTGGGTGGTACAGTGGATGGAGTGCCAGGCCCAGAGTCAGGAAGACTCATCTTCCTAAGTTCAAATCTGGCCTCAGGCACTTAGTAGGTGTATGACCATGGGCAAGTCACTTAACCCTGTTTGCCTCAGTTTCCTCATCTGTAAAATGAGCTGGAGAAGAAACTGGCAAACCACTCCAGTGTCTTTGCCAAGAAAACCCCAAATGGAGTCATGAAGAGTCAGGCACAACTGAAAAACAGCTGAAAAATTTCCATAGAAATATTATTAACCATAATGATGAGGTTCTAGAGTACTATTAGCAGAACACTAGGCCTCATGTGCTGGTTTATGTAGGATGGTCAGAACATCTAGTCCACTGGGAGATGGGATGATCCAGCAGAAAGTGTGCTGAATGTGGAAGTTGAGCTCCTGTGTTCTAATGATGGCTTTAGCACTGATGGCTTGTGTGACTTTAGAGGAGCTACTTAGCCATTCTGGGCCCCTCCATTTCCTCATTTGTAAAATGAGGGTTTTGGACTAGTATGATATTGAAAATTCTTTCCATCTTTAAATCTGTGATCCTATGGGTCACCCTAGTCTGTGTCCTGGGGGAGTAACCTTTAATTAGACATCCAGTAAAAGTGATAGATATGACCTTCACTTCAGGTAAGACAGTTCTTTACTTAGGTTGCTGAGATAAATCACTCAGACATACACAATCACACTCCAAAATATTTATTTGATACTAAACTATGTTATGACATGGGCAGATAATTAAAGGAATAAGGAGTTAGTGTAACAAATGGTCCAGTCATCCATGCTATTTTCCTTGATAAAGTCAGCTGGGCTCTGTCAACTGACAACAGGCAGCATCCCTGGGACCAGCTGTGTGAATGACCCATTCCGCATCAGGTGACTGGGATTCTTAGAGTGGAGAGTGAGCCTGCTGGGAAGTCTCATAGGATGCTTGTGGTCAGAGAACCTTCAAAGGTAATTGGTGAAGCTTGGAGAATGAGGAGATTTAAACAACAAGGAGATCTGGATACTAAGGAAATTTTGTCACCAGTGTACTGAGGCTGGGCAGCTACTAAGATTGCGGTTCCAAATCTTGTAAGAAAGTGGCAGCTGCTGTTACCCAGAAACCTTTAAAGGTGAAGGAGATATAACGTTGGTGGAATCATTTGGGCCCTACCACACCCTGCTTAAGTCTATAGTAGCAGCCACAGGAGTTGGGAGGTGACCAAGTAGCAACCTGGAGAAAGACGTGACCAGGTAGCCACTTTGTGAGCATTTCATGATCTGCAGAGATTGGAAAGTGGTAGCTGCATCTTTCCTCCCCCTGGTACTTGAGAAGAAGTAGGGAAAGAGTACAAACAGAAGCAGAGGATTGAATCATCCACCACTGATAGAAGTTTGTCCTATGACAAACTTCATCCATGAAAAGAGAAAAAGATTTTCAAGGCCAAAACTCAGGAGATACCCCTATGCCATGTATTCTGTTCATGTATTCCCCATTACCATTGTGCTTAAAGTTTGAGCCCTCTCTTTACAGGGACCTTGAATGTGTAAGGGGAAAGTATACCCCCTGGTTGGAGAGAATGTTTTCTGCCAAGTATTTTTTTCAATACCTTTTTAGTAAATCCCTTTTCTAAAAGTGGTTGATTGACAATGGGGAGCACATCTATGGGGGCTCATAATCAACAGTGCTAGAGACCCCAGTCCCTAATGGTTACCCTAAAATCCTAAGGGAAATGTTAGCTACCCTCTGGAGATTCCAAGCTTTGAATGTGAGTATAGGGTGGAATCATCACAGATGGGGTGCTACGTAACACATTCTTTAACTTAATAGTTGTTCTTGATGCATCACAGATTCTGATTGAGTACGAATTAATGAGGTTTTTCTGTAATGTCATTAAAGCCAAAATGGTCCAAAGTCTACACTTCTTATAGGAAATACACTAATTAGAAAACATCTGGCTACTCATTCACAACTTGACTCTGGGCCTCTGGGAAAAAATGATAGCTAATCAGAGTGGAAGATGATGGGTGGGTGGGAGGAAGACCACAGAGCCAGACCTAAGCCGACCTGTCTTTCCTTTCTCCTGCTATTTCTGACATTTCCCTTAGACTCAGTGATCCCTTGGAACCCAAAGCTTCTTGACCATTTGCCCTCCTCAGTGCTCTTCCCCTTTTCCCCCAGCACCAACTCAAGCAGCTGCTGGGCCTCCCTCTCCTATCCCCAGTCACCATTTCAAAGGCTTTAAAAACCTGCCATTATCCAGGAAAGTAGAAAACAGTGCCCATAGAAGGCAGGGAACTTATCTGTTTGTATGGGAGGGAGGGGCTAGAAAAATATCCATTTAAACTCAAGCCCACCTATTTCCTCTTTCATCTCTCTATCTGTGTTTGTGACTTTGCCCTGTTATCAGCAGGAAACTCCTGCCTCAAAGATCAGGCCGATCCAGGAAGATTGGAGGCTAAGGAGCACCAAGTGCTGGGTAGTACAGAGTTCACAGCCAGCTAGACTGAATTGTTTGTGTAATTCCAGGACAGGGCAGCTTATGGGGCTCTTTGTAAAGGATTCTCAGATATTGACTTGACTTGGGGAGTGAATTCTTAGATGCATAGAAAAGGACAGCATGCCCAGAAGACTGGGCAGTGAGTTTCAGAAAAGAGATGACTAGATCTCACACTGAGAGACATTGTGGTTCCCTTCTGACTCATTTTGTGGTCTGAGACAAGCCAGTGAGCATCTTTGAACCTCAGTTTCCCTAACTACAAAATGCACAGAATCATTCCTGCTCTTGCATTTCCTTATGAATGATAATATATATAGACTCGTAGAACTTGAGAGCTGGAAGAGACCTTAGAAATAATAATTGTGATGGGCATTCAGTGCTAAGGAAAGACTTGCTTTTCCCATAATTCTGTGGATCTGATGCTCATTAACAAAGAAGAGCAATGGCTTCTGAGGGAGAGCAGCAGGAAAATGCCTGGGACTCAACTCCTGGTCCTTGGAGCTCCATGGTCTAGCAAGGGTTATGGCAGCAGGAGAACAAGGCAGTGGCTATTGGGCAAGGGCCAGAGCTCATGCCACAAATGTAAGAGCTGTGGAGGGAGTTACATTCATTCTGCTAGTGCAGTGAAGAGGCCACGGAGTGGCAAGAACCAGAAACTGAGAAAGATGAAATGCAGACCATATGGATACCATTGGCGTGGCTTGCCTCAAGTCTCTCTCTACTTCATTCTATCCTCTATTCAGTCGCTAAAGTGACCCTAGAACACAGGTCCCATGTCATCAACACCCCCCTACACATACACATACACATACACACTCAGAAACTCCAGTAGCTTCCTATTGCCTCCAGTAGCAAATACAAAACACTCTGTCATTTATAGCCCTTCATAACCTAGCCCCTCCTACATTTCCAGTCTTCTTACACCTTAATCCCCTTCACATACTCTTGGGTCCAGTAATACTGGCCTCCTGGCTGTTCCAAGAATGAGACATTCCATCTCTTGGTTCTGGGCATTTTTTATTACTTTCCCCCATGCCTGGAATTTTCTCCTTCCTCTGATCCCACTACTGACCTCCCTGACCTCATATAAGTCCTAACTAAAATCTCAAATTTGCCTTTCCAAACCCTCTTAGTTCCAGTGTCTTCCCTCTTTTAATTATTTCCTATTTATCCTGTATATAGTTTGCTTGATATGTATTTGTTTGCATGTTGTCCCCTCCCATTAGATTGTAAGCTCCTTGAGGGCAAGGACTATCTGTGCCTCTTTTTGTATCCCTAACACTTACACAGTTTGTACTTAATAAATGTTTATCGACTGATTGATCGATTGGTTCCAAGCTCTGGTTGAAGACCGCCAAAGAAAGGCAGCCCATTCTACTTTTCTCTCTTTTTTTTCTTTCTTTTTTTTTTTGGTGAGGCAATCGGGGTTAAATGACTTGACCAGGGTTACACAGTTAGTAAGTAGTAAGTGTCAAGTGTCTGAGGCTGGATTTGAACTCAGGTCCTACTGACTCCCAGGCTGGAGCTCTATCCACTCGGCCACCTAGCTGCCCCTTACTCTACTTTTGAACAACTCTAATTGCTAGGAGGCCTTTCCTGACATCAAGCCTAAATTTGGCTCTTTACAAATTCAACCCATTGCTCCTCGCTCTGCCATTGTGGTCCAAACAGTACAAGTCTAACTCCTCTCCCACCTAACAGCCCTTCCACACTGTGGATTGAAAAGCATAATAAAGTGTTTCTGAAAAGAATATGAACATGAAGAAACTGATAGAAGACCAGTTTAACTGGATCTCAAGTTCAGGAGGGGGAGGTTGGGAAAGCTAGGTTGGGGCATGTTGTGAAGGGTTTTTAAAAGCTAAATCGAAGAGTGTCTGATCTTAGAGGCAATAGGAAACTACTAGAGTTGATTAAGTAGGAGAGTGATGTAGTCAGAACGATGCTTAAGGAAAATGATTTTGGCAGATGGGTGAAGCATACACTGGGGTGGTGAGGGACTTGGGACACCAATTAGGAGGATGTTGAATTTATCTGGGTGAGAGGTGATAAGGGCCTGAACTAAGGTTTTGTCCATCTGAGTAGAGAGAAGAAACTGGAAACAAGAGATGTTGTGGAGGTAGAAACAGAATTTGACAATCAGTTGGATATGTATGTAGGTTGAAGGAGAGGGAGGAGTTGAGGATGAATTTATGAACCTGGGAAATTAAAAGAAGAGTGGTACCTTTGAAAGAAATAGAGAGGTTTGTGGGATTTGAGGGGAATACAGTGAGTTCTGTTTTGGACATGTAGGGTTTGACATCTTGTCTGAAACTGGTGCTGTGGGACTGCAACTCAAGGCAGAGAGGAGGACTGGGTATATAGATCTGTGAGTCATTTGCTTAGCAATGATAGTTAAAACCATAGGGACCACGAGAGAGAAAAGTAGAGGGCCTAAGACCTGGGGAATACCCACAGTTCTGGGACATGATAGGTGTAATAGAAGCATTCCAAACTCCCATCTCAGTTTCTTCATCTGTAAAATGGGGGTGATAATAATACCTACCACACAGGGCTGTTCTGAGGATCAACTGAGATAATATATGTAAAGTTCTTTGTAAACTTTAAAGCATTATATACATGCATTTATATTATTATTTCAAAAATTCCAGAGGGCCCAAATGTCTCAATTGAATTAATCCATAAGAGGTATGAACTACATGTGAATAAAGCCTATCCATTTCTGTGGAATCAATCCATCAATGACACTAAACTAAGCATCAACAACTTGGCTAAAAAGTTTGGAAAGGGGGCAGAGCCAAGATGGCAGAGTAAAAGCAGGGACTCACTTGAGCTCTCCCCCAAACCCCTCCAAATACCTGTAAAAACGACTTGAAACAAATTCTAGAGCAGCAGAACCCACCAAAAGACAGAGTGAAACAAATTTCCAGCCAAAGACAACCTGGATGGTCGGTGGGAGAGGTCTGTTGTGCCAGGCTGGGAGAGGAGCTCAGTCAAGCAGGGGCCATGCTGGCTCAGACTGGGCCCCAGCAAACCTGGAGCGGGCCTCAGGGGACTGAATCATGAGCAGTTGTGGAAGTTTCCAGATTTCTCAACCCACAAAGACTAAAGACAACTTAGAAGGTCAGTGGGAAAGGTCTGTTGGACCTGGGTGAAAGAGGGGTGTAGTGCGCAGCCCAGGGAAAGGTTGGAGGTGGCAGCAGGGTTGGCTGCTTCCAGAGCCCTCAGCCCACAGATGGTAAGGGGATCAAGCAACTGATCAGAAAGAGATTGTAGGGATTTTTTTTTGATGGCACTGAGGCAGGATTTTGTTGCTTTGTTCATACTTGGATCTGGGTCACAGTTCTGGATGGCAGTCCTGGGGCAAGGAGAAGCACTGGCATAGCAGAGCTTATGGCAGCAGTAGAGGGGGAACCGTCCTCACAGTTACAGGGCAGAAAAGAGTGCTTGTGGTCATTCACAGATCAGAGCACAGGCCAGGAGAGGAGTAAATACCTCTCCTTAGATTATACCACTTCAGAAGAACTGAAAACTTACTGATTGGTCCCTAGAAGTATCTCTGAAAACAGCTGCACAAAACCTCTGAAGCTTGGGATAGTACATTCTCCACACTGGAAGCAAAGCCTACTTTAATAAAGAGTTTAAAAGTCAAGTAACTGGATGGAAAATGAGTGGAACAGTGGAAAAAACTCAGACTATAGAATCTTACTTTGGTGACAAGGAAGATCAAAATATACAATCAGAAGAAGACAACAAAGTCAAGTCTCCTACATCCAAAGCCACCATGAAAAATATGAATTGGTCTCAGGCCATGGAAAATATCAAAAAGGATTTTGAAAATCAAGTAAGAGAAATAGAGGAAAAATTGTGAAGAGAAATGAGAGTGATGCAAGAAAATCATGAAAAATGAGTCAACAGCTTGCTAGAGGAGACTCAAAAAATACTGAAGAAAATAACAACCTTAAAAAATAGACTAACCCAAATGGCAAAAGAGGTCCAAAAAGCCAATGAGGAGAAGAATGCTTTAAAAAGCAGAATCAGCTAAATGGAAAAGGAGGTCCAAAAGCTCCCTGATGAAAATTATTCCTTAAAAATTAGAATGGAGCAAATGGAAGCTAATGACTATGAGAAGTCAAGAAATTAGGGGCAGCTAGGTGGAGCAGTGAATAGAGCACTGGCCCTGAAGTCAGAAGGACCTGAGTTCAAATCTGGCCTCAGACCAAACACTTGATACTTACTATCTGTGTGACCCTGGGCAAGTCACTTAGCCCCAATTGCCTGGAAAAAAAAATAAATCAAGAAATCAAGAAATTATAAAACAAAACCAAAAGAATGAAAAAATAGAAGACAATGTGAAATATCTCGTTGGAAAAACAACTGATCTGGAAAATAGATCCAGGAGAGATAATTTTAAAATAATTGGACTAAAAAAATTATTGGACTACCTGAAAGTTCAAAAAAAGAGCCCAGACATCATCTTCCAAGAAATTATCAAAGAATACTGCCCTGATATTCTAGAACCAGAGTGTAAAATAGAAATTGAAAGAATCCACCAATCACCTCCTGAAAGAGATCCCAAAAGGAAAACTCCCAGGAATATCATAGCCAAATTCCAGAGTTCCCAGGTCAAGGAGAAAATATTGCAAGCAGCCAGAAAGAAACAATTCAAATATTGTGGAAATACAATCAGGATAACACAAGATTTAGCAGCTTCTACATTAAGGGATTGGAGAACTTGGAATATGATATTCCAGAAGTCAAAGGAGTTAGGATTAAAACCAAGAATCACTTACCCAGCAGAACTGAGTGCAATCAATGAGGGGGAAAATTTGACATTTAATGATGTAGAAGAATTTAATGCATTCTTGAGAAGCCAGAGCTAAATAGAAAAAATTATTTTCAAATACAAGACTCAAGAGAAGCATGAAAAGGTAAACAAGAAAGAAAACTCATAAGAGATTACTAAAGTTGAACTGTTTACATTCCTACACGGAAAGATGATATTTGTAACTCGTGAGACCTTTAACATTATTATGATTCTTGGAGGGAATATATATAGACAGAGAGCATAAGGTGAGTTGAATTTGAAGGGATAATATCTAAAATAAAATTAAGGGGTGAGAGAGGAATGCACTGGGAGAAGGAGAAAGGGAGAAGTAGAATGGGGTAAATTATCTCATATAAAAGAGGACAGAAAAAGCTTTTACAGTGGAGGGGAGGAGGGGGAGGTGAGAGGAATGAGTGAACCTTACTCTCACCAAATTTGGCTTAAGGAGGGGATAACATACTCAATTGTGTATGAAAATCTATCTTACCCCACAAGAAAGTAGGGTGGAAGAGGATAAGAAAGGGAGGGGTGATAGAAAGGAGGGCAGATTGGGGGATGGGGTAATCAGAAGCAAACACTTTTGAGGAGGGACAGTGTCAAAGGAGAGAATAGAATAAATGGGGGGGTAGGATAGGACAGAGGGAAATACAGTTAGTCTTTCACAATATAACTATTATGGAAGTGTTTTGCATGACTACCCATGTATAACCTATATGGAATTGCTTGCCTTCTCAATGAGGGTGGGTGAGGAGGGAGGAAGAGAATTTGGAACTCAAAAGTTTTAAAAATGAATGCTAAAAATTGTTTTTACATGCAACTGGGAAGTAATATATATACGTATATATGGTGTATAGAAATCTATCTTTCCCTATAGGAAAATAGAAGGGGAAGGGGATAAGAGGGGGGTGTTAGAAGGGAGGGCAGATTGGGGGAAGGGGTAATCAAAATTCATGCCATCATGGAGTGAGGGGAGAGGAGAGATGGGGAGAAAATTTGGAACTCAAAATCTTGTGGAAGTGAATGTTGAAAACTAAAAATAAATAAATAAATAAATAAATTGAAATGTGAAAAAAAAATAAAAAGTTTGGAAAGAGTAAAAGTCATTATAAGAAATGAAACAAGACCATACAGGAAATGTATTGTGATTAGTTGAGATTCAGCCACACTGTGGGTTTTGTGTAAAATAGTAAGCTAGTTTGGAACCAGTTCCAACTCAAAAATCCTGAAATGGAATCCCTTAGTGGGGGCAGGGAAAGAAGAACCTTCTTCTTCCTTTCTTTGACCAGATGGTGACCTTGTGAACTTTGAAAGGCAGCCAGGGGAGCCACAGAGGCATTAAGTTTGGCACCATTTTCCCCTGGACTCTGTAGGTCCAGATGGGACAGTGTGCCATCAGCTTCTGGGAAGATGTTTTGTACCACCTGCTGTTATTGTATCTCCTTGGTAAATGCCCATTAACTAAAAACTAGCAATGTCTGGTTGGCTAATTGATATCAACCAATAATCAATGGGGGAAGCATAGCAATGGGAGTTCATGAACTACAGCAATAAAAAACCACCTCCTAGATCCCTGAGGAGATAAGCATCCAGTTGACCTCTGGGGGCCCAGCCTGCCAGTGAGAATTGAGGTTTGGGCTAGTAGCCCTAGAGGCTATACTGTATATGGAGATTGAGCCAGAAAAGAAGATGGAAAAGGAGCTTTCAGACAGGAAAAGAACAAAGTAGAAGAGTGTCACAAAACACAAAGAGGACAGAATATCCTGGAGAAGTGTGTGTGTTTGTATTTGGCTTACCATAGCATTCCTCTCCTCTACATTTAATCCCTGAAGAAACACACACACACACACACACACACACACACACACACACACACGGATGAGAGAGAGAGAGAGAGAGAGAGAGAAAATTATATAGAAGCCAATTTCTTTTGAAAACATACAAACTCTTAAAGAAGTTAATATTTGGAACATGGGCTCAATTCAAGAGCCATATCAAGGTAAGGGACAATGGTATTAGGAGCTTTAGCAGTTTTATTTTTGGAAAATCAGAATAACTACAACCATTCTATATCATACTCCATGTAGCTTCCTCATAGTTTAGCTACAGTCTTTTCGAATGCTTCATTTCCCCAACATGGCCAGTATCCCATCCTCCTTAGGGACAGTGCAGTAGATAGAGTGCTGGGCTTAGAGTTAGGAAGACCTGAGTTCAAATTTAGCCTCAAGACACTTACTAGCTATATGACCCTGGGCTCAGTTTCTTCAATGTACAACAGGGATAATAAAGGGACCTACCTTATAGGGTTGTTGTGAGGATCAAATGAGATAATATTTTTAAAAAGTGCTTAGCACAGTGCCTATGTAGTAGGTGTTATATAAATACTCATTCCCTTCCTTTTCCCCTTCTTTTTCCTTCCTCAGTTGTGCCATTGAGGACCTAATGTCTTCTCCCACTGATAACAGCAATAAAGAGATCTGTTGTCCCAGAGAATGTATCTAATACGTAGAAGAGAACCTCTCAATCCATCAAAATAGATGACCACTAACCACTTCTGGTAAAAGCATAAATGGTATGCCAAAGATAAACTAATGTTTTGCCTGAGATTGCAAAGTCCTGGGCAAGAAACTGAAGCCCATAGAGGCTCAGGTTGTGTTTTTCTCAGTACTTCCCATTGAAGACAAGAGTTCATTGTTTGACTAAGGAGGTGGTATCTAAGAATGAAATTTAGATTGGTGGACTATGGCTTAAAATGTGAAGGTGACAAGCTCCTGACCAGGAATGAAGTCCATTTACCTAGCAGTGGTAATTATGTATTTGTCTTATATCATACAAGTCTAATAAAAGTGCCTTAAAGTAATAATAATTTTAAAAAGATCTGGTAGGGAGAAAATTTCCCACATATATCCACTGAGCTATTTACCAAAGACAGGATAGAGAAAGCAAGAAAAAAGAAAAAATACAGTTAAGAAGTTCACAGAGGACAAAATCCCAGGAGACAGTGGTAATTCAGATCACCTGAACAGGACGAAGGACTAGATAAGTTGAGGGAACGGACCACAAGTTTGGTAAGAGGAATGCTATTATTGTAATGGGAGACTTCAGTTATCCAGATGTATGCTGGAATCCTCTCTTTGCCAAAAGCAGAGCAGACAATAACAATAACTTCTTGATTTACCTTAATGATTTCTTAAAATTTTTTTCTTTTAGTTATGAACTTTGTATCTATGAAAACAATCTAGTAGTACAATAGCTTGAGTGCTGGGCCTGGAGTTAGGAAGACCTGTCTTAGACATTTACTATCAGTGTGACCCTGGGCAGGTCACTTAACATCTCTCAACCTCAGTTGAGGAGGTTGGACTTAATGACCTCTAAGGTTCCTTTTAGCTCTATGATTCCATGATCCTATGATCATTTCTATACACAAAGAGGAAAAGAAAAAAAGAAGTGAAAACTATATGAAACCATGAATTTCTATTATGTATAATTTGCTTTTATTTTTAAGTATATAGTAAATTTTACATGCTAACTCCAATATTGTCCTGCTTGTTTGTTTTTCCTCCCTGAACATCCTTCTTTGTATATTTTTGTTTGGGTTTTTTTGCATATTTTTCAAATGTTTCGCTGATGTTCTTTTCCTCTTTTTGGGAGGAGTGGAAAGGCATTACTATCATTTCCTCCCACTTGCTTCCATAAGTATCTACATCCTTCAATAAAAGCTTTCCAATTTAACAAATAAGTATAATCAAGAAATCAAATCCATACATTGGCCATGTTTGAAGATATAAATCTGATTATGTACCTCTGGTCAATCACCTCTCTGCCAAGAAGTAAGAAACATGGTTCTTCCTAAGTCTTCTGCAGTTGTGATTGTACATGATTAGAGTTCTTTTATAGTTATCTTTATATGTATATGTATATATATATATATATACATGTATATATACAGAGAGAGAGAGAGAGAGTCTTTTATAGTTGTTTTTCTTTCTAATGTTGTAATCACATATAAATTGTTCTGGTTACACTCATTTCATTCTGTATCAGTTCATATAAGTCTTCCCAGGATTCTCGAATCTGTCCCTTTCATAATCTCTTATGGCATAATAATATTCTATTACATTCATAAGCCACATTTGTCTAGCCATCCCCCCAATTAATGAGCACTCACTTTGTTTCTAGTTCTTTACTATAATAAAAAGTACTGCTATAAAAATTTTTGTACATATGGATCCTTTCCTCCTGGCTTTGATCTCTTTGTCATATAAGCCTAGTCATGGTATCCCTAGGTTAAAAGGATGCACAGTTTAGTGACTTGGGGGGAGTGTATAAATTCAGTTTGATTTCTAATTGGTTGGATCAATTCATAGATCCACCAATAGTGCATTGGTATGTCTGTCCTCCCATAGCTCCTCCAACATTTGTAATTTTCCTCTTTTGTCATTTCTGATAATATAAGGGGTATGAAATGGAACCATGGAATTGTTTTAATGTGAATTTCTCTTATTATTAGTGATTTGGAGCATTTTTAATATGGTTGTTAATAGCCTGGATTTTTTCCCTTTGTTCGTATTCTTTGACTCTTGATCTAGAACAGCTCTTGTTCCTATATATTTGCATTGATTTATTGTACATCTTAGACACTAGACCTCTGTCAATGAAATATGCTGGAAAGATTTTTTTCCAGCTCAGTGTTTCCCTTATAATTCTAACTGCAGTGGTTTTGTTTGTGCAGAAACATAAATTTTAGATAATCACAATTACATGTTTTCTTTTATGTGATTATCTCTTTCTCTTGTTGGGTCAAGAATTCTTCCACTACTAAGAAATGATGAACAGGCTGACTTCAGAAAAACCTGGAAAGACTTGTATGGTCTGATGCTGAGTGAAGTGAGCAGAACCAAGAGAACAATGTACACAATAACAACCACACTGCATGATGACTAATATTGATAAACTTAACCCTTCCTGGCAATACAAGGATCTAAAACATCTCCAGAGGCCTTGCGATGGAAAATGCTATCCACACCCAAAGAAAGAACTATAGAAGCCAAATTGTTATTTTTTTTTCTCTTCTGTTGAGTTTTGTTTCCTCTTTCTGAAGGTTCCTCCTATTGGTTTTAATTTCTACTTACAACATCACTAATGTGAAAATATGTTTAATATGAATGTAAATGTATAGCCTATATCAGATTATGCGCCATCTTGGGGAGGGTGGCGGGGAGGAAGGGGGAGAAAAATTTTAAACTCAAAAGCTTATGGAAGTGATTATTGATAAATCAAAATAAATTAATAAAAAAAAAAGAATTCTTCCACTACTTAGAATAGTAAAAAGTTCTCTCCTTCCCAATTTCTATAATTTGTTTGTGATGTGGCCTTTTAAATCTAGGTGATATATCCATTTGGAACTTTTCTTTAAACCAATATATAATATACCTGTGGTGTGAGGTGTTGGTCTAAACCTATTTTCTGCCAGCTTATTTTCCAGTTTTTCCCCAGCAGATTTTCTTGAATCTTTAGCATGTGTAGGAATCAGGGTCTTGATAGGAATTTTATTCATTCCATTTGTCAGTATTGGGAAAGGGAGAAGGAATAGGCAGAAAAGGGGAACAGGAGAAAAAAGAAAAGTCAGACAGACTAAATTGCAAAAATAATGTGTGTTTCAGTGAAGTAACTAGATGATTTTGACTGAAATTGAATAACCATAGCAATGCTACCGTAGCAACATAATGATGCTACTAGCTTCTGAACTCATCATGAGCTCACCCTGGTGGCTGGATGTATGTCTCTTCTGATCAGTGGGCCTCAGATTGTGAACACCTCAGAGTAAGAATAATGAGGGGGCAACATGGAGTAATGAAAAGAGCCCTGAATTTACAGTCAGGGAACCTGAATCCAAATATCATTTCAGCTGCTTACTAGCTGTATGACCTTGGGGAAATCCTTCTCTGGGTCACTTTTATAAAATGAGAAGCTGGACTTTGTTTTGGGCCAGGTCTCATTTGATCTCAGGTTAGTTGTTGTGGTTCAAGCTGAGGATTAGAACAAAATAAAATACTCATAGGTGGTATAATATTTTACAAAAAGAATATAATGATATTACATGGGAAAGATATTCAGCAAGGACACAGCCTTGTAGACAGCCCAGTCAAGGGGGTGTTGATTCTCATGGCGGCAGGGAATCCTTCAAACTGGAGGAACACTGACAACTCTGCCTACAGTCTGTTCATTTGTCCCCTGGACCAATTAAGTCTTGAGGGTGCTTTATCATACAGACTGACAGGCTCAGGAACTCCTGACTTCTTGAACTCAGGAGGCTACCACCAAGACATTCACGTCAGGTTTGCCATCCAATCATCTGTACTCAGGAAAGTTGCCACAAAACTCAGGAGGCAGCCAGAAAGTTGAAGTTCAGTCTCAGGGTTTGTCAAAGCCAATATGTATACTGTAGCTACCATGTGTGAACAGTCACTATTTCTGGTAGGGTAAGGGAAGGACGTCCCAGGGAGATAGAAATCAAACCACATATTGTAGAGCAAAAATGGAAGCTGTTTCCTTTTTTATACTGACACAGCCCTCCCTTCCTCACCCCATCCCCTTTAACATGCTGGGAGACCCAAGGGATGACCCAGCGTTACCCAGGGTAACTGGAACAGCTAGCAGGCCTGGGATCACCAACATTCCCAATACAAACATACTCAAATTTAACCAATAATATTTTACAACATTTATCGTCTTTAGGACATTTTTTTAAAAGAAAGATACATTCACATCTGTCTTTAATTGCTTCCTGCTTGGGGACATTTTGCCTTCTAATCCCACCCGTTCAAGTGGGGTCCTCTTCCTTGTCCCATTGAGTGGTATGCAACCAGAAGTATGGTGGCCACAGGGTCCAAGACTCCCATATTAAGCTATCTGATTGCCTGGGACTCCCTTCTTTCCCCAACTTCAGTCATGAGTTCATTCCAATTCAATCCTGCCAATTATGCCAAATATACTGGATCAGGCCAGTACAGACTCAATCCAGTCTGGTGGTTCAGACTTAGAATTGATGTAAAATGAGACATTCTTAGACTATGTAACATTTTTCAAAATGAAGTTTGTTTAATAATAGCATGGAGAGGATATCAAGCAAGGATATAACATGGTTTCAGATGGACAAAACTTAGGAGAATGTGTTGATTCATATGGAGCAGAAAGCCAACCGTTTGAGCCTCCAGAGTCTAGACCCTTAATCCTCTGGACCAGTTAAGTTTAAGAATGGTTTCATTGCTTTTAAAAATTGCCTTTAGGGGCAGCCGGGTGGCAAAGTGGATAGAGCTCCGGCCTTGGAGTCAGGAGGACCTGAGTTCAAATCTGGCCTCAGACACACAACACAAGATACTTACTAGCTGCGTGACCCTGGGCAAGTCACTTAACCCCAATTGCCTAGCAAAAAGAAAAAAAAATTGCCTTTATAGGGAAAAACTAGCCTAGCCTTTGTGGCACAGGTTTTCTGGTGTTTGTATATGTTGCTCTTACCACAGACAACAATCTTTAAGGTTCTACATCCTATCATCCTAAGAGCAATGCCTATGTCAGCAGGCCCAGACCAACATGGAGGCAGTCATTCATTCAATGAACATTGCTTGAACATCACATACGGGCAAGGTTAGTGTGACTGATACTATGAAACGTAGAAAGAGGTCATTGTTTGCAAGAACTTACTAGACAGTAGATGTGTATGAAGAAGGCTTCTTAACAGCAATTATGATGAGCTTTGATGGGCTATCTGACCTGGGATCCTGGGCCCCAGGATAACAACCAATCGCTACCGTGTTCAGGGAGGGAAATGAACAGAGGATTGGAGCACCAAACCCTGGGGCTAATGATGCCTAAGAGGGAAAACTGGGTGCTGGGGAAAGAAGAATTAGAATTTCTTGAGGAAGAGGAATGAGTGTTATTTAGCAACAGTAGCTGAAATTTCTATGAGGTTTACAAAGCATTTTCCTTACAATAACCCTGAATGGTAGGTATTAAAGTATTATTGTCCTCATTTTACAGATGGAGAAACTGAGGCTCACAGAGGTTAAGAACCTTGGTCAGGGCCCCATAGCTTTAAATGACAACACCAGGATTCAAACTCATATCTTCTTACTCTAACACCACTGTTCTTTCCACTGCACCATAATGCATAGACAACTTTTTCCCAAACAGGAAATCACTGGGAAAGCAGGGTTAGTCCTAGGGCTCAGCCACTTTCACTCTTAGACTGGTCACTGCTACTAGGCTATGGGTGTGGGGAAGGATATGGTGGAGATTCCACAGAGAAAGGAGCCTGTCTTCTCTCCTTCTCCTCCCATATGTTTCTAGCAAGACAGCTGGGCTCTGTTGGTTGATTTGGGGGGAGGTTTTTGGTATCTACAGACCATTTTCCTCCCTGCTTTCCATTTCTCCGGGCTCTGTGTATCTGCCTGTCCTTCTTACTTCACCCTGCTTCCTATTCACATCTACTGTTGAGGATCTAGGTCAGGATGAGTGGGTGGGTGAGAAAGAACAGAGAAGTGAATCTAGGCACGACACCCTGCAGGGCAGCAGTGACAACATTTTAACCTGAAAACTGCCTGAAAATAGACTTGCATGTCTATGACATTATGCAAATTATATGCAAAATCAAAAGGCCTTCCGGCTCTATTTCAAGCAGCTAGATGCTGGCCCCCCAGAAAAATCCTAGTGGAACAAGTGAGTTCAAAGAAATGGCTTCAGTTTCTGTCCCTGGCCCTCCAGACCAGTTGCAAGATTTTCTGTCATCACCTCCACCCCCAGGGCACTGTAGGTCATTGGCACGGGAAGCTTAGGCTGAGATGGTAGTTTCCTTGTTCTAAATCTAATAAGAGATCTGGAGGAGAAGCAGTCCCCTCAGGAACTAGGACTGAGCAAAGTAGAGCTAGTATGAGCACCAAGAAAGTCAGGGGCGTGTCTTTCCTTAAAGAACTGGAATACCCTGGATTCTCAGTGGGCCTCCTCCCAGATCTTGCTGAGCTAAGCATGCTAAAAGCTATTTGGTTCAGTGCCTAGTTATCATGTTGCTAACTCTCTGCTCCATCATTATGTCTTCTCCCAGGTACTGCTAAGGATATAAACTGCTGGCTTCTCCAGGTATAGCCCACTCACCTTTTCATGGTGTTTTTATGACGTATTCTTGGTTCTTATAATAGGGATAGGGGATCAGGACTGGACCTGTGATTTCATTAGCATAGGGAATTCCCAGATGAAGGAACTTCCTCTGACAGAGTAGGTCGGCTTCAAGCATTGAGGAATTAAATGACTTGCCTGAGGTCACACAGTCAGTAAATGATTGAGGCAGGATTTGAATCCAGGTCTTCCTGGTTCTGAAGCCAATTCTCTAGCTACTCTCTCTAGCAAGAGTGCTGTCCGTAGTCTCACCATAACCTCTGCAGAGTGGATAGTTTAAAAAAATATTATAGTCATTTTGTAGATGGCAAAACTCGACCCAGAAACGTGAAGTTAACTTGCCCAAAGACACACAAATAATGACTTCCAGGAATAGAGACCCAAAGAGAATTGTTTCAGGCATTTGGAGATACTTGCTATGAGTCAGTCAACAAACTTTTACTAAATGCTCACTGTGTGAGCACTAAGTGCTGAGGATACAAAGAAAGACGAAAATACAGTCCTTCCCTTCAAAGACAGCATGCAAACAGTTGTGTGCATACAAGGTGGAGATAGAAAAGATGGAAGGTGAGGTCAGAGGGAAAGCTCTAGCAGTGGATGGGGAGGGGCTGGGGCCAGAAGAGGATGGGATCTGAGCTGAGCCTTGATGGAGGCCAGGGAAGCCAAGAGGTAGAGGTGAGGAGAGAGAACATTCCAGGCATGGAACATACAACCAGTAAAAATGCACCCAGTCGAGAGATAGTGTCTCCTGCAAGGAACAGCAAGAGGGCTGGTGTTACCAGATCACAGAGTATATAGAAAGGAATGATGGCTAAGAAGACTAGGAATATAAGAAGAAACTAGGTTATGAAGGGCTTTAAACCCAGAGAATTTTATAGTTGACCTTGGAAGAGATAGGGAACCAGTAGAGTTTCTTGAGAAGGGGGTGGGGTGACATGTTCAAACCTGCACTTTAGGAAGATCACTTTGGCAACTGACTGGAAGAAAGACAGGAGTAGGGGAGACACTTGAGGCAAAAAGACCAACCAGAAGGCTATTTCTGCATTCTAGGTGTGAGGTGATGACAGGCTGCCCCAGGGTAGCAGCAGTGAAAGAAGAGAGATATTATGAAGGTAGCAATATCAAGAGTTGGCAATAGACTGGCTCTGTGAGGTTGAATGTGAGTAGAGAGGTATGAATGATACTGAAATTGCAAGCCTGGGTGACTGAGAGGGTGGTAGTGTCTTTGATGGTAATAGGTAAGTTGGGAAAGGGGAAGATTTTGGGGGGAAAAGAGTTCTGTTTTGGACATGTGCCATCTGAGATATCTTCCTGCTTGAAACATTTACCAGTGAACAAAACAACCAAAAAAATGGTTTGTGAACACTTAGAAAGAGAAAGAATGATCACTGGGAGCCATCATGGGTTCATATCACTTGGAATCTGAATCCCCAGGTTCTCATCTCAGCTGTGTCATTAAATCACTATGTGATCTCAACAATCTATAATTTGGAGTCTCAGTTTTCTTATTTCTAAAAGGAAGAAAATCACATTTGCAAGATCTATCTTGCTGGATTGTTGTAAGAAAAGCACTTTGTAAACCTTAAACCGCTATGTAAATGTGAGATTTATTTTTAAATAGTTACTTAGTTTAACGGATTATAAAAATGCTCTGCAGTCTAAACAGAGCACACCTGGATTTCAGCAAGGCATTTGACTGAATCTTTCCTAATATCTTGGTGAACAAAATGCAGAAATATGGAATAAATCCTAGTACAATTAAATGCACTAGTAGGCAGCTGACCAAGCTCCCATCTAGCATTATTTAATGGACTTTTGTCAAATTGAAGGTAGTCTCTAATGGTGTGCTACAAAACTCTGTACTCAGTCTTATCCTGTTCCAAATTTTTGTTAATTTTTTATTATTTTTAACATTTTATTGATGTATTTTGTCTTTATGTTCCAATCATTTCCTATCCTCCCTCCCCACCACCATTGGATCCTCTTTTCTAACAAAGAAAATATTTTAAGCACAAACATCTGATATATAAACTTTGTTTGACAGTGTAGAATATTCTGTCTTAGTATCCCCCATCTCTCTGTTGTGACGGAGGAGATATATTTTGCTATCTCTTCCCAAAGGCCTTCATAGATTTTTCCATTATTCAGAGTTCAATTTCCTTTTAGTGATCATTTCACGAACATTATTTGTAGTCATTGTATATATTGTTCTCCTTATTTCAATCTGCCTGGTTTCTTGTCATTTCTGGTTGCACAATAATAGTCCATTGCATTCACAGACCATGAATTTTTCAGACATTTCCTAATCAATGGGCATCAGTTTTTCCAGTTCTCTGCTACCACAAAGAATGATGCTATGAATGTTTTTAATCTACTGGATCTTTGTTTCTGGCTTTGACTTCCTTGGCATATATGCCCAGTAATAGGACTGCTGGGCAAAAGAGAATGGAAAGTATGGTAACTTCTTGTAGAATTCTCAATTTAAATCCCAAAAAGTTGAACTATTGCACAGGTCCAGTGACAATCCATCAGTATGCCATTCTCCTTCCATGCCCTCCAACATTTACTGTTCTCATCTTTTTTTCCTCAGTGCCAATTTTTATAGGGTAAAGTGAAACCTTAGAGTTTTTAAAATTTGTATTTCCCTTATTACTAGATTATTATTATTATTACTTATTACTAGCTAGTTAGCAGCTCTACATTTTTATTAACAACTTGGGTGAAAGCAAATTATTAAATTCACAGATGACTCAAATCTGAGAATAGTTAATATGTTATATGCAGGGCTTGATGTGCTAAAACAATTGAACAGTTCTCTAAAACCAACAAAATGAAATTGAATAGAAATAAATGTAAAGTCCTGCTTTCAGCTTTAAAAAATCAATTTCCAAAAACAGGATTGGGGAAAATCCTGACTTAATAGCAGTTAATGTTAAAAACAAACAAACAAACAAAAAAAGATTTTAGCTGACTCAAGCTCAATTTGAAGTTAATAGAGTGACTCCCAAATACTGTATCTCACACACAGACACAGACACAGACACACACACACACACACACACACACACACACACCCTAATAAAATACAGGCAGCATAAAATTTTTATGTCAAGAATGCACATTTAAAGTGGAGTGCTGATAGAAGGGAGGGCAGATTGGGGGAAATAAAAGTCAGAAGCAAAACACTTTTGAAATGGACAGGGTGAAAAGAGAGAGAAAATAGGATAAACAGGGGAGAAATAGGATGGAGGGAAATACATAGCTGGTAATCATTACTGTGAAAAAAATTTTACAGCAAGTTTCTCTGACAAAGACCTCATTTCTCAAATATATAGCAGAGTCAAATTTATAGAAATAAGAGCTATTCTTCAATTGATAAATTGTCAAAGGATATGAACAGGCAGTTTTCAGACAAAGTAATCAAAGCTATCTATAGTCATATGAAAAAATGCTCTAAATCACCATTGATTGGAGAAATGCAAATTAAAACAACTCTGAGCTACCTCCACAAACTTATCAGATTGGCCAATATGATAGAAAAGGAAAATGACAAATGTTGGAGGGAATGTGGGAAAATTAAAACACTAATGCACTGTTGGTGAAGTTGTATACTGATTCAACCATTCTGGAGAGTAATTTGGAATTATGCCAAAAGGGCTATAAAACCATGCATACCCTTTGACCTGGCGATACCACTACTAGGTCTGTATCCCAAAGAGTTTAAAAAAAAAAAAAGGAAAAGGATCTATATGTACAAAAATATTTATAGCAGCTCTTTTAGTGATAGCAAAGAATTGAACAAGTTGTTGTATATGATTATGATGGAATATTATTGTGCTATAAGAAATGACAAGCAGGATGCTCTCAGAAAAACCTAGAAAGACTTACATGAACTGATGCAAAGTGAAATGAGCAGAACCAGGAGAGCATCATATACAGTAACAGCAATATTGTATGATGACCTATGGTGAACTCAGCTATTCTCAGCAATACAATGATCCAAGACAATTCTGAAAAACTTATGATGAAAGGCGCTGTACATCTCCAGAGAAGGAACTGGTGGAGCCTGAATGCAGAATGAAGATTCTTTTTCTTTATTTTTCTTGTTTTTTTTTTGTCTGTGTTTTCTTTTACAGAATGGCTTACATGGAAATGTATTTTGCATGGCTATACATGTATAACCTATGTCAAATTGCTTGCCTTCTCAGTGGGGAGAGGGGAGGGAGAGAATTTGGAACTCAAAATTTGAAAAAAGAATGTTAAAATTGTTTTTACATGTAATTGGGAAAGAAATAGTAATTTTCTTAAAGAAAAAAAGAATGCATATCTAGTGTAGCAGCAGTTAAATTAATGTTTGTAGACATTCTAAACCCCAAATGGAGTCACAAAGAGTTGGACATGACTAAACAAAACAAAACAAAGCAAGACATTCTAAAAATTATGAAACCTCTGTTCCCCTTTCTTCCATTCTGCTACTGTCATCATTGAAGCAGAAAGTTCAGGATTGATGACCATTTTATATTTTTATCTATGTCTTGGGTCAATATGGCCAAAAAAAAAATCATCACCTAGTGGTGATAAGCCTCTTCACACTTGGCCAGACAGGTCTTTGGAGAGCAGACACAGACTGTCACTGGGACCATTCTCAAAATCTTGCCAATGAAGGGACAATAATTCTTTCATCATCCAGTTCAACTCTTTCACCAACCAATGAATCAACCAATGAACAAATGAAATAATAGATACCAGAAGTTATTTTTTCTGCTGATGTAGTAAAGAAGCTTAGCATTCACAGAGGAAAAATAAAGTGGATAAAGAGCATAGATTGTCCAGATTTTAACAAGCAGTTTAACAGGCAGGCCATTAGTAGTAATGTGAAAGGCACTACGGATACACAATAAGTTGGGATGAAAGCTTCCAACCTCATCATTGAGCTGAAACTGCTCACTCCAAAGTTACCAGTGATTTATCAAGTCCAATGGCATTTCTTGGCCTTTATTCTGCTTGAAATTTCTACAGCATCTGACATTGTTGTCCACTCTCTTGTCTTGGCTACTCACTCCTCTCTAGGTTTCTGTGACTCTGCTCTTTCCTGGTTCTTATCCTTTTTGCCTGGTTTGATTCATGTCCTTTCCTCTATTGGTGTACCCTAAGGTTCTGTTCTGGGTTCCCTTTTCTTCTCTCTCTATAATCTCTTGTTTATCTGATTAGTTGCTCTGGGTTCAATGACCATCTTATGCAAATGACTCCCATATCTATAGATCCAGTTAGGGATGTTATGAGGCTCAAATGAGATAATGGACAAAGCACTTTGCAAACCTTAAAGTACTATGTAAACCCCAGATATTTTTATTATTGTCATTGTTGCTGCTGTTAGATCACAGTCACTAGGATTCCAGTGTGATGAGGAGTTCACTCCCTGAGCCTTTTACCATAGTACTCTTATCTCAAGCATATTCCTAGAGTAATACAGGGTTGTGCTGGTAAATGTTGAACAACTGGATTCTCAAAAAAAAAAATATGTACACACTTTTAAGTTTGATCTGCATTATTAATACTCTCTTAAGTCTAGACATACAAAAATAATAAGTCAAGGCCTGATTTGTAGCAATTCCTATTTCTGAGATTGAAATTCTGAAAATGTAACAATCAGCTCTCACAAGGTGGTTAGAGATGGATCCAGCCCACCCTTGTATTCAGCCCTAGTCTCTTCTAAGCTTATCAATTGCCTGTTTCCTTGGCCACATGTGTTTCCTATATGTGTGCCTCATTACCACTGCACTCTAGATATCTTCCCACTCTTTCCTTTGAGACTGCTTGTATTTGTGGGAAAGTATGCCCCAGGTTTGCAGTGGGGAATGTGTTGTAGTTACTGTTTTTACCATGCCATCTCAGTTAACGCTTTTGCTTTGAGCTGTGTCTGCTGGCTGAATATTAAAGGTAAGTGAACCAGTGGGGGCTCTTGAGCTATTGTTTTAGTAGTGCAGATGCACAAAGTATCTTTGAGCCTGTGGATAGTTACATTCCTTTATATCCCTCTCCTCCCCTGCCTTTCTCATCCCACTCCAAATCTATGACCCTATTATCCTATGATCCTTTATTAGGGAGGGATGTGCAACAACTGAGCATTATCCCAGCTAGCAGAACTTCTGCCCCATCCCAAAGAGCCTCTGCTCTGTCCCAGTGCCCTCAAACTCCCTCTTCATTCCTTTAGTGTCCCCCGCAGCTCATCCTCCTGCAGGTCTGGAGCCCCTCTGACCTCACAATAGGTGTTTTCACAGTGGAACTAGGAAAGCCAGAGAAGGACTCTTTTGGTTGGTATTGATTAAGAAAGCAGGAGATGATGGACTCAGGACTATCCAAGGCTCGAAGGAACGTCAGGGAAATCTCATTATACTAGAAAGAGGGCTTTTTTTTTTGGAGGAATGGGAGGAGTGGGACCCTATCCCTGACACTCTCTAGCTTTGATAATTACCCTTTTCTTTATACTTCCCCCATTCCACACACCCAGTTTCTGACGTAAGCCTATGAGATTGAGGTCAGGATTTCTGAGCATTAACTTTCCCAGGGCTTACCTTCAGCTGAAGCGAATCTGAGTCCTTCAAGGATATGCTTATGAAATGGCTTCTTCTATTGGGAGATGGGGATGTGTATTCTCATCTCTGAAACCTTTTGATCACAGGCATTACCTAAGCCTTCACAGTACTTGCTTTGAGTAACCTAAAACCTAGAAGTAGCTAGGGGGTGCAGTAGATAGTTCAAACCCAGCTTCAGACACTTAACTAATGGCTCTTTGCCTCAGTTTCCTCAACTGTAAAAAGGGGATAAAAATAGCACCTATACCCCTGAACTGTTGTGGAGATCAAATGAAATTATTTTTGTAAAGTGCCTGGCACATAGTAGGTACTTAATAAATGCTTATTTCCTTCCTAATCTGGGAAAATAGACTTATAGGATGGTGAAATCACAGAGTATCAGAGCTAGAATGGACTTTAAAAGTCTCCTGGTCCAACACACTCATTTTATATATAAGGATAATGGGGTTAAGAGAAGGCAAATGACCTACCCAAGGACACAAAGCAAGTTAGTGCTAAGGCCAAGATGTGAGCCAGAGTCTCCTACTCCAACATTCTTGGCCCTGCTCCAAAATGACTTACAGTGGGGGCAGCTAGGTGGCACAGTGGATGGAGCACCAGCCCTGGAGTCGGGAGGAGCTGAGTTCAAATCCAGCCTCAGACACATAACACTTAATAGCTCTGTGACTCTGGGCAAGTCACTTAACCCCAATTGCTTCACCAAAAAAAAAAAAAAAAAAAAAAGACTGCATCACTTAGAGCAGGCCAGTACAACATACGACCAGTGGCAGCCCATGAAAAATGTAGGGTTGCCACAGTGTACACTCCTGTTTTTCCCGTGACCCATGGCAACCAACCATCGTCAGTCCGTCTCTAGTCTAACCTTTCTGCGATCTGAAGAAGTTTAGCCTATTTTAATTTTGGCCCTTACCTACTGCCAAGTCGTACAGGTCTGACTTACAGTGACTTACAGGTCTGAGGGTGGTCTGTTAGAAGAGGGAGCAATACCCAACCCCATTCTAGGGAGATTGGAAGCGTTCCCTAGCTGGAGGGAGTCAGCCTGCTTAAGGGAGCCGGGGACAGTGAACCTGATCAGATTCAGGACAAATAGAGCTAATCTTCCATCTCGGTTACTTTCCAGCTGTGCGACCTCAGGCAGATCCCTCCTGCCAAAGTCACCCCCCTAAGACACATACATCTTGCCATATCACTCTTCTTCCACTCAGAAAACTCTACTGGTTCCCTATCATTTTTAGGATCAACTACAAGTCCCTCTGTTTAGCTTTTAAAGCCCTTCACAACCTTGCCCAACCTATTTTTCCAGCCTCGTTCATTGTACATCACTCTTTCTCTTTTGCCCTCGGTGATCCGGGCAAACTGTTCTCTCTATGCCTCATACACGTGCCATTCCATATCTAGTCTCTGCTATGGCCATCCCCCATTCCTGGAATGCATTCCCTCCTCACCTCTTCCTTATAAAATCCCTCTCTTTCTTCAGGATGCACCATCTTCCACCTGAAGCCTTTTTTCATCCATCCAGTGGCTAGTGCCCTCCTTCTGAAACTGGTAGGTGACGCTGTGGAGAGAGCTCTAAACTCAAGGATATTTGAGTTTGAATCCTGTCTCAAAAACTTATTAGTTGTGGGACCATGGGCAAGTCATTTGACTTCTACTTGCCTCGGTTTCTTCATCTGTAAAATGGGGACAATTACCTCCCAAGGTTGTTGCAAGGCTCAAATGAGTTAACGTATGTAAAGTGCTTCACAAACCTTAAAGTGCTATATAAATTCCAGCTATTGTCACTAGTATTTGTATTTATTTTTTAAATATTTATTTGGTACTTCTTTTTATATATGTACTTCTTTTCTCCATTAGAATGTAGGCTATTTGCGAATAGGAATTATTTTAATCATTAGATTTGTATTCCTGGTACCTAGCATAGTGCCTGAAACACAGAAGAAGCTTAATAAATGCCTGCTGATGGATCGATTTGACTTCTCTTCTCTTCCCTTTGCTTCCCTTCCCTTTGAGTTTCCTCAAGGAACATCGGCAGTCTTCATGTTCCCCTCCAGCTTTACATGAGAGAAGAGAAGGAGGCACCTTTTCAAGGATGCGGGAAACCTTCCAAGGACACAGGAAATGTTTGCCAATGTGTCCTGGACTCTGGATCTGGACTTTCTGGAGCCTAGGTTTGACTGCCACATCTTCGACTCACCCCACACCCCCAGGCTCTGTCCAGACGCACACACCAGCCCATCAGCCTGGTCAGATTTCCAGGTCGTAGCACTCCATCTCATGGTGCCAAGGGTAGTAGGGGGTGCTGAGCCAAAGTTTCATCATGTGGAAAATAAGAGACTTGAACTAGATGACCCTGAAGGTCCCTTCTGACTTCATGTCTCTGATTCCGTGCTTTCTCTAAGCTAAGGAGAGTTTGGGTGGAACACTTGGGGGCCTTGCCAAGGATGTAGCGACTAACACCAGAGCAGGAGACTTCTCAAGGTCAGGGACTTGTCATGGATTGCTTGAACCGGAGAGGACCCTGGAGATTATGTAGTTCAATTTCTTCATTTCATACGTTCAGTGGGTGATATTAGGATTAATATCAGGATATTATTGGCATTAAATACAATGGTGAACTTGTGGACTAAAAGGTCCCAGGATGGTACCCCAAGTGGTAGGGAATAAATGCTGAGTTAGCCCCTGCACTGGGGCTATTACAAAGTGGGCAGGCTCTTTTTTTTTTTTTTTTGTCCCCTCCCGGACTCAGATAGAACCAGCTATTAGCTATTAGTGGAGTGTGTTGGCAAGGGACAAGGGAAGAAGATGAATTTATATTGGGGATGGGTGGAGCCTTAGACTTAGACACAGAAAGCTCTAAGTATAGCCTTCTGTGTATTTTGGAAGCCCCCTCAGGCTGGGCCCTAGCCTTTTCTGACCTTTCAATACCATCACCACCTTTCTGCGATTTGCTAACAAGTACACCAGCCTCAATCTCGCTCAGCACTGGCCCTGGAGAAGCTTGAAAATTTGAGGTTTAATTCCAGGTTAAGTGGTTTGGGGTAGAGGTTGCCCCTTGATCAAGGATAATTGACTCGGGCAGGATTCGGTGACCGTAGGTGGCTTCCCACATAATTGGTATTCTGTGTGCAGTGATGACATCTGGGGAGAGCAAGGACACAGGGTCGGGGAGGGGGGAGGACACTTTGCAGTTCAGTCCACAGGACCCATTGGGCAGGGGTATCCTTGATGTGGCTAGATGACAGGTGTACACATTGTGCGTAGGGTCAGATCCTCATGGCACAGGGGCATATGATGTCACACTGTTCACAAGGAGGCTTACCATCTAGGAGGGTGACATTTGGAAGGGATTTGGGAACCTTGTACCCTCTCTGCTGACCCTGGGAAGCTGGGACTGGGCATAGCAAAGAGCACAAGCAACAGGTGAGGCAGAGCAGAATGAGGTTTCTGTCTCTGTGTTGGTGAGTGCACTTGTACACCAGGGGAATTGAGTGGTGGGGTGAATGGGAATTCCCTACCCCTAAACCCGGTTAGGTGTTGGTGGCTTCCACATGATCCCGTCTTAGGGCAGTATTCTCCTGCTGCTGGGGCCAGCTGGGATCTAGGCTTCCTGGGGAAGGAGGGGTCAGTGTGGGTGTGTTGGGGGTGGGGAAAAGCCAGGCGTCAGGGAGACTGTTCCTTCAGACTGGGCTAGATGCCCTGGCATCAGATTACAGGCCCAGCAATATTTTTGGCTGGGAGAGCTGGGGGCTGGAGGCGTGGAGTCCAGCAGCCGTAGCTGCCCTCTCAGGGGACCACCCTCCCCATTCCTCTCCTCCTAAGATCCTGGATAATAAGGAAAGCAGACTCTGTAGTGGTGAGAGGTCCAACCCAGACAGCTCCATACAGCCCTCCCCAGGGCACACCGGGTATGGGCACCAGACGTCTAGTGAATCACTTTGGGCTTCTCTAGGTTTGCACAAAGTTTCTGTAGGGTCTTCTTGATACGCAGGGCTGTGAGGCGGGCCGAAGGGTTGGGGTACCAGCATTCTCGCATCGTTTGTGCCAGACCTGAAAGGAACTGGATGGCAGAGAGAGAGAGGAAGAGGGATCGGGAGAGGGAAATAGGAAGCATAGGGATTAAAATTACAGAGAGAAAGGTAAAGAGAGGGAGGAAGTGTGGAATGGAGGAGGGGAAAAACAGAGAAGTAGAGAGGAATAAAAATGGAGGAAGAAAGGGAAGGAGACAGATTGAGTGGAGAGAGAGAGAGAGAGGAAAAACACAAATAGCACAGAAGGAAAGAAAGGGGGAAAGAGGAGGGGAGAGACAACGGGAGAAGCATGATTTTGTCTCTAGATGCTCTTTGCATCCTGCTCCCTCTACAATCCCCTCTAAGAGATACAGAAGCAAGAAGGATATCAGAACCAAAATTCCCCATTGCAATTCTCCCCTATTCTTGGGGATTCTGTCCTTTGCAGGGTGACCCCTGCAGGCAAAGATGCCACAATAAGATTCTGGAGGGAAAGCAGGGGGCAGTGCTCACCAAAGGTCTTACCAGGCTGGGCAGAGGTAGCCTGGCCCTCCCCCTGGTGCCACAGACCTTGGCCTGTGGGGAGGTGGGATGGGCAAAGGTCAGCAACTGTTTTGAGAAACATATTGGGGCTAGGATCCCAGAGAAGAGTAGTGTGGCCACTCAGCTTATGCATTCAAGGCTAGGCAAGCTCTACTTACCCCTTTCCCACCCAGAAACAGAGGAAGCCCAGAGGGAGTTAGTCCCAAAGAACCTACCCAGGGCTGTGTATCTGTGTGTATGGAGCTATCCAAAAGTGAAAGAATGCCAGGCCTGGAGTCAACCTGATCTCAAATCTGGCCTCAGACACTTGCTAGCTGTGTGACCCTGGCCAAGTCACTTCATCTGTGTTTGCTTTAGTCAACTCATCTGTAAAATGGGGATAATAATTGCACCTGCCTCCCAGAGTTGTTGTGAGGGTACGAGAGATAATAATTGTAAAGCACTTAGCATGGTGCCTGGCATATAGTAAGCACTATGTAAATTAATGGGTTCCCTGTAAGTCGTCAAGCTGGGAGCCTGTATGACCACTTGTCAGTGATGTTGTAAAGGGTTACCAGTCAGGTGCCAGTTAGACTAGATAATGTCCAAGATTCCTCCCAACATTGAGATTCTATGATCCAAAAGCCCTATAGTGGGGAAATCTTTCTCGTCTCTTCTGTAGAGAATGAAGGGCTCTGAGAAGCTCAGACAAATTAGGGCTCCCTTTACAGCAATGGACATCTGCCATAGGAGATAGGAGAGATGCAAAGAGATATGTGCCAATGTCCTATATATGTATTCAAGCTATATGGACATGCCAGTGCCTGGCACATAATAGGCGGTTAATAAATGCTTATTGACTTGGCCTGATGTGTACCAATGGATTGATTCACTTGTCTAGGATGGCTCCCTCTGGCCCTGCTTCCTGACCATTGAATTGTCCAGCATCACTCCATCCCTAGCCCACTCCCCGCTCACAACCCTGGAGCTGGATCTGCAAGTATTCAGAGTTGAGAATTCTTCCTCCTCCTCTGCCCATCCCTCCCTCTGTCTCTCTCTGCAGGTGCCAACTCACCGGATCTGCAGCCAGCCGGTTGGGAATGTTGGGGGTCTGCTGGTCGACACAAACCACCTTTTTCATTTCCTCAAAACTGGGGTCATTGGGGACCATGTCAAAGAAGGGCGGTCTGTAATCCTCCACGATGCCTGGGGAGCAGGGAGAGACACCCTGGTGACACCATGCCCCATGTGGGAAATGGAGTATAGAACTGGGGAAGACCCCCCAATCTGGGTCACTGTTTTTAAAATAAGAGGTCCTTATTTCACATCCTGGCTGTGCTACTTACTGCTGTGTGAACATGAGATCAGTGGATCGTCAATTTAGAGCCGGAAAGGACCTTGGAGGTTATCTGGTCCAGTCTTCTCATTTTATGATGAGGACCACAGATGTTAAGTGACTCGCCCAGGGTCACATAGGCAGAAAGTGCCAGAGCCAAGATTCCAAACCTAGGTCCTCTGCCTCCAAACCCAGCTCTCTTTTCATTGCTTCTTACATTACTGAAACAATGGAGGCCATCAGCCAGGAGTCCCTCTTTCCTCCTTCATTCCATCCTCAAAACCTCTCTTTTGCTTTACTCCTGTGTCTGAAGAAGGGATGGCCCTTCTGGCCAGGGCCAACTGTTTTCCAGTTTACATTACCTCTCTTTCCTTCAGGAGTTTCTCCCAATAACCTCTCCCTCCTCGTTCCCCTTGAATTCAGCATGCCATCTCCTGACTACATACATTTGAACAAGCCATTACCCATGCCTAGGACAGACTTTTCCTCTCCTCTTCACAGAACCTGTCTTCCTCCAAGGCTCATCTCACCTGCCAACTGATCCTCCAAACTATCAGTCCTCCCTCCCTCCTCAATTTTCCTTGTAATTTACATAATTATGTATGTTGTACACTTCCCAGAGAATGGAAGCTCCTTGAGGACAGGGAACCACTTTTTTTTTTTGGTCAGTGCCTTGCACATAGTAGGTACTTAATAAATGATTGTTGGATAGGATTGCAGGCACCTTGCTGGAGGAGAATTTTTGAGCCTGAATTTTACTCTGCTTGGTCAAATGCCTTTGTTTTGTAATCAATGTAAAAAAAAATTAAACACAATGGGATCTTGTATTCACCTACCTTAAAGTAAAAAAGAAAAACACACACAACAAAAATATAAACTGATATTTATATGTACTTTGTACTTATCCAAAAAGCTTTCCCCACAATAGCCATGTGAGGTAGGCAATATAAACATAATTATCTGCATTTTAGCAGGAGCTAGGTGGCACATTGGATAGACTATAGAACGTGGAGTTCAGCAGACTTGAGTTTAAATCTAACCTCAGGTACTTAGTAGCTGTGTGACCCTAGGCAAGTCATTTAGCTGCTTCCTGCCTCAGTTTCTTCATCTGTAAAATGGAGATAATAATAACACCTGCCTCCCAGGGTGGTTGTGAAGATCAAATGAGATAATATTTGTAAAGTCCTTTGCAACCCTTAAAGCACAATGTGAATGCTAGCTATTATTATTTTTACTTTTCAGTTAAAGGAAACAGACTCAGGGGAGGAAAGAGAATTGCTTCAAGGTCTCACAAATAGTAAAGGTAGAGTTAGAATTAAAACTCTGGTCCTTTGACTCTACATCTAGCGCTCTTTCCCTTACGCCATCGTGATTCATATCAGACTTCTGGTTCAGTTTGGTTTCTACTACCCTGCATTCTAGGGCAGTTAGGTGGCACAGTGAATCGATTGCTAGGCCTGGAGTCAGCAAGACTCATCTTCCTGAGTTCAAATCTGGCCTCAGACACTTACAAGCTGTGTGACCCTGGGCAAGTCACTTAACCCTGTTTGCCTCAGTTTCCTCATCTGTAAAATGAGCTGGAGAAGGAAATGGCACACCACTCCAGTCTCTTTGCCAAGAAAACCTCAAAAGGGGTTATGAAGAGTATGAGACACAACTGAACTACAACAACCATACATACTCTGATCCACCCTCCACACAGTTGCTTAGGTGTCTGACCACGCTCCCTATTAACTTTGGAATCAATATGAAGACTGTTTGGCATTGAATGTTATTCACAGCCTGGCCCCTCCTCCTGTGTCAATCTTCTCACCCTTTACTTACCTCCATGCACTTTTTGGTCTAGTCGTGATACCATAGAATAGGGAAAACCACTTTTTTTTTTTTAAACAAATCTCTGTTTTTACTCTTCCTTTTAGGAATCGGTTTAGGAATCATTATCATATTTGTTTCATAAAAGGAATTTGTCAGGATCCCTTCTTTATCTATTATTCCAAATAATTTATTTACTATTGGAATTAGTTGATCTTTAAGTGTTTGACAGAATTCACTTGTAATTCCATCTGGTCCTGGTGCTTTTCTCTTAGGAAGCTCATTTATGGCCTGTTCAATTTCTTTTTCTAAAACAGGTCAATTTAGATATTCTATTTCCTCTTCCGCTAATCTAGGCAATTTATATTTTTGTAAATATTCTTCCATTTCACTTAAATTGTTAAATTTATTCGAATACAATTGGGCAAAATAACTCTTACAATTGCTTTAATTTCATCTTTATTAGTGGCATATTTTAAAAAAAATAAAAAAAAATAAAAACCACTTTTTAAGAAATCAACCAATCAATAAGCATGCATTTAATTGCTTACTATGTACCATGGGCTGAGGGATACAAAGAAAGGCAAAACCACAACAAGAGTCCCCGGCCTCATGAAAATAAATAGGTTCCTACAAGATACGTACGAGAGCAGAAGGGAAGATAACCCCAGAGGGTTAAGCTGACCTGCTGCTCCCAGTATACAACGCTACATCTCTGCCACTTGGCACTGGCTGTTGCCCCTGTCTGGAATGCTCTCTCTCTTAATCTCTGCTTATTGACATTTTTGGCTTCTGTCAAGATTCAGCTCACATGCTATCTCCTGCAGGAGGCCTTTGGGGGTCCCCCCCTGCCCCAGCCACTTAAGCCTTCCCCTCTCTTCTGGCTATATCTGGTATGTATCTATTTATTTACATGTTGCCTTTTCCATTAGAGTGTAAGCTCCTTGAGGGCAAGAACCTTATCCCCCCCACCTAGTGCTTAGCATAGTGTCTGGCACACAGTAAGTGTTTGATTTGTACTTGTAGATTTAAGAAAGGAATCTTCCCCTGATACATAGCCCAAGGAATGGAGTCATTTGAAAATATAGCCCCGATGCAAGGTGAAATAAGCAGAATTAGGAAATTATATACATGATGATTATGACATTAAAAGGCAGCCCAACTCAGACTAACTGGGGAACAGATGAAGAATATGATTCTCTCCTCTCTGATGAGAGGTGGAGGACTACAGATATGGAACAGTGCATACTCTGGCCAATGCCGTTGCTACATCAGTGGGTCTCCTGCTTAATTTTGTGTGTGGAGGGTGGGGTGGGGGTAGGGGAGTATATGTGTGTGTTTACAAGGTCCAGTTCAATTCGGGTAGGGATGTCTGGGGTTATATCAAGAAGGATTGTGATATGAAAACAAAAGGCATCTAAATAAAACATGTTTTAAAAAAATGAAAGAAGGAAAATGCTTCCCATAGAGCCACAGAGGGCTCTTAGGAAATCTTCGGTCAAACTGGAAGGAGCTCTAGGCGTAGAGATAGCCAGTCTTCCTACCCCGTCTTCTAAGCTCTTGGATCACAGGCACTGAGCCAGTGACCGAGAACACAGAGGCCACATCCCCATTAGGGCCATGCTCCAGCTGCGCTGGAGGTGGCTGCCTTCCAACCAGGCCCCTCCTGGCTTGCGTGTCCTAATCAGCACCGCACCGAGGCCCGAGCATGTCTAATGGGCCTTTAATCAGAGCCGGGGCTGACACCAGATTACAGTGTTTATAATGAACACTGTCTGTGTGAAGCTGAACGAGCTTGCTTTGCCTTGCCCTGAGGAGCAGTTGGCTTCTCTACTCCTTCTGCTGGCTGAGGATTCTAGGCCCTCACCTGCTTCTGTCTTGGGGAAGGGAGTCTCCCCTGATTCCTTCCACCCACCTAGAAGCCTCTTCAGTCATCCCAGGTGAATCCTCGGGAGGCACTCAGAAGAGACAGACCAGAGCTGTATCAAGAGCACTGGAAATGGAGTCAGAGGGCCTGGGTTTGACCTGTGCAACTGTGCTGAAGTCTTTAACCTGCCTGGGTTCCAATTTCCTCATTTGTAAAATACAGGGTTGGGTCTGTTTTCTAAATTCCCTTTCAGCTCTAAATCCTCCGATCTCATGAGTCCTAATGCTTCCCCTAAGAGAGACGTCAGCCACTAAGGTGAGTGTGGAGCTACCCCTCCCATTTGCAAAGTATCCTGGGACCGTTGGGATACCAGTGAGAGAAGGACTTCCTAATAGGCCCACACTATAGACCCCCACTCAATAGTAATTCCCAAGACCATTCGACTCCGGTGTTCATCTTGGTGGAGAAATGGAAAGATAATTGGACTTTGAGGCAAAAAAAAAACTTAGTTGAATCCAGGCTCTGCTATTCAGTAGTTCTGTTACTATAGACAAGTAATAGCTTGTCTCTGACAGCTTTATCATCTATAAAGATGGCAGTCATGTGGCACAGTGGATAGAGCACTGGCCTTTGAGTGAGAAAGAACTGAGTTTAAATCCAGTCTCAGATGCTAGTTATGTGACCCTGGGCAAGTCACTTAACTTCTATTTAACTCAGTTTCTCAACTTTAAAACGAGTATAATAAATCACCTACCTCCCAGGGTGATTATGAGGACGAGTTAATACTTGCAAAGTGCTATATAAATGTTGGCTATTATTAAAAAGGGGATAATGCTTTTCCAAGTTACTTCACAGTGTCATTGTGAGAAAAGCACTTTGTAAAACTCAAAAAACTATAGAAATTTGAGGCACTATCATCAATATTATTACTATTGTCTATTTATCTAGTTGCCCGTGGACATCTAGAGGAATATGTGTTTTCATGAACTCAGACAACAATGGCCATAGATGACTCATGACCAAGGTAGACGCAACCAGGTGCCAAAACCCATCAGCAAGTCAGCTTGAATATCTCTTAAGAAGTCTCAACATGAGGGGCAGCTAGGTGGCGCAGTGGATAGAGCACTGGCCCTGAAGTCAGGAGGACCTGAGTTCACATTCAGCCTCAGACCAAACATTTGACACTTACTAGCTGTGTGACCTTGGGCAAGTCATTTAACCCCAATTGCCTCACCAAAAAAAGAAGTCTCAACATGGGCAGCTACATGTCTCAATGGATAGAGCACCAGCCCTGGAGTCAGGAGGACCTGAGTTCAAATCTGGCCTCAGACACTAGCTGTGTGACCCTGGGCAAGTCACTTAACCCCAATTGCCTCAAAAAAAAAAAAAAAGGAAGTCATGATAATAATGATGATAATAATGAGAAGAGGACTAGACCTATAATTTTATTAGTATAGGAAACTTCCAGAGAAGAAACTCCCCCTACCAATGCTGGTCAGCACCTTCTCCACAATTTGTAAAGGCAAATGTTAAATGACTTGCCCAGGGTCACACAGCTTGTATGTATCAGAGGCAGGACCTGAACCCAGGTCTTCTTAGCCTCAAGAAGAAGTTTTCTATCCAATATGCCACATTGCCTCTCACTAATAGTAGTATCATTTAAGGTAATAGTAGAAACTATGCAACACATCACTGCAGACAAACAGTTTAGCACCTATTGAATACCTAGTAAGAGAACTTGGTGGCTAGAATTATACATCAACTTGCTGTCTTTAATGGGCTTTCAGATGATGAATCCATATTCTATAAATACAGACTCCAAAATATTCTGGAGAATTCAACTAAGAAACTGGACCAATCTGGGACCATTACCACAAACCAAACTATTGCCCACAATTGCCTAGACATACCATTGATCCATGAAAAAAAAAACAAACCTAAGAACGACATTTTACTAGATATCTCTGTCCTAACTCTCCAAACTTCCCTAAATAAAAAGCTTTTACAATGTACAGTTATCCTTTCCACATTGTGGGGGCTAGAGGGCGCAGCACCCCCTCAATCTAGAAAATCTGTATAAAATTTTTTGGCTCTCCATATCAGAGAAGAAGTCTGAATTTTTTTTTTCTTTTTCTTTTATGAGGTGTTTACAAACCATGATGGGGAAAGTCACGATGTGGAAGGGATAACTGTAGAGGCCTAACAGAAGAGATAACATCATGTAGGTGCACCATCCCTATCATCTTCTCTGCTACTGGGATGATGCTTTCCGTTAGCTTACAAAGGATGAACTAATATCTGAATACTTTTACTCAGCTCCAGAAAGTTCCCTTGAGTCATGTAGAACATTAACTATAAAGTAGGATAGCAAGAGTCCTAGGACTGTTTCCATCTGGGCCCCATAAAAAAGGGGGATGAAAATGATAGGAATAATAATAGCTCACATTTCTATAGCACTTTAAAGATTTACAAATTGATTTCTTCACAAGAACCCTGTAACAGACAGTACCAGTGTAATAGCCAAAGTGGGAGTGGTTAAGTGATTTAGCCAAAACTGCACAGGTAGTAATCACCTAAGCTTAGCCTGGATTCAACCCAGATCTTCAGACTTCAGAAGTCTAAGCTCCTTTTTAAGAAAATGTTCCTTTGATTCTCTTTTTCATAGATAGCTGTCACTCTTGTAATAAAGAAATGAAGACCAAATCAATACATTGGCCATATCTGACATTTTGCATTTATAATCTACTTTCTCTCTGCCAAGAGCCGGTGCTTTTTCCAAAGCAGCACCACAGACACCCCACATAGATATCATTCCACTGAAACTGTATCCCACCTGCCAATCCCTCCATCCTCTGGCACTGAAGATTAAGCTGGACACTAAGAAGGGAAGTCAGTCCATCAGTCCATCAGTAGGCCAGGGAGAAGGATGCCCTGGTCAAGGTAAAACAAAATATCACTCACCATTCACTATGGTCCGGCGTGCTATCTCCCACAGCACCAGACCGAAGGCCCAGATGTCTGTCCACTTGTAGGATTCAAAGCAGTCAGTGCGAACCTGCTCATCCAATACTTCTGGCGCCATGTACCTCTTGGTGCCCACCCGAGGGTTGTTGCCAATGTCCAGGGAATCACTACCTTGGGAGTGCATTACTGCCAGGCCTGTGGGTACCAGTGCCTCATGATCTGGGGCTCTGGGTCCCATGACCCCAATGTGCCACCCAGAGTTTCTCCTTGTCAGAGCATTCCCCAAGGCCTAGGGCCCAGAAGGGAAAATCGGGGAGAAGACAGGGGAGAAGAGGGAAGGTCAGAGAGAAAAAAATAGAGATAAAAACTGAGAAATGAAGATGGAATCACACAAACCCACACTCACACAGAGACACACAGGAAGAGAAGGGAGAATGATAACATCTCACTCTTACAACTTTTCAAAGTGACTTTAACTGAGATTATCCCACAGAATCCCACGAGATAATACAGCTCCTGGCCTTTGTATTCCCATGTCCCAGCCCAATGTCTGCCATATGGTAAACACCCAGGTTTCTAAAGCACGTAAGGTGTTATGAAGCATTTCCCATACAATAACCCCGGCATCATCGTGACCATCTGGCAGATGAGGAAACTAAGCCCAGAGCAGTTAAACAACTTGCCCAGCACTAGTACATGCCAAAAATGGGACTAGAATCCAGGTCTCGTGACTCTTAGCCTGAGCTCCTAATGAGGCTGACTGCCTCTGCAGACTACGAAAGGCTGAGACACGCAGGGACTGAATCACAGAAGAGGCAGAAACAAACAGAAAAGAGGCAGAGAGAACCCCTCCTTTCGCTTGCCTGTCTCCCTTTCTGCAGGACAACCCAGACCCAAATTACTGGGGCCAGCCCTCCCCTCCCGGGAGTGGGCCAGGCCCAGCCCCTTCACCGACCCATCAGCAGCCTGGTCTCATTCCCACAGACTCCTCACCCAGGTCCGCTATGCAACACTGGAGGTTGCTCTTGACCAGGACGTTGCGGCTCTTCAGGTCCCGGTGGGCGATGGCTGGCTTGCCCTGGGTTCCAAAGATCTCTACGTGAAGGTGGGCCAGGCCGCAGGCAATGGAGTGGGCCAGCCTCAGGGCCAGCCCTCGGTCCAGCGGCTGCCGCTGCAGGAAGTCGTACAAGGAGCCGTGCTCATGGTAGTGGGTGATCAGCCACAGCTGGGTGCTGGAGTTGCGGGATGTCATGTCAGAAGCAATGAAGCCTAGGGGGCAGAGGGGAGTCAGTGTCACAACTGAGCAGTGATGAGGACGGGGTTAGGCTTTGGAGGTTACCTCTTCTACCTCGAGATTCAAAGCAAGCGGGTGGTTGACCTTTATGGGGTTCCTAACGCTAATCACCCACATGTCTATGGTACTCAAGACTGCCAAAGTGGCATCCTCACAACAGCCCTTACAGGTGAGCAGTGCAAGGATTTATCTCTACCGTACGCATGATGGAACTAGGTCTAGAGAGTTAAGTATTTTGCCCAGAGTTACAAACAGCTAAGGGCAGCTACGTGTTGCAGTGGATAGAGTGCTGGGCCTCAAGTCAGGAAGATTCATCTTCTGGAGTTCAAATATGGCCTCAGAACTTACTAGCTGTGTGGCTCTGGGCAAGTCATTTAACCGTGTTTGCCTCAGTTTCCTCATCTGTAAAAATGACCTAGAGAAGAACGTGGCAAACCACTCCAGTATCTTTGCCAAGAAAACCCCAAATGGGGTCATGAGGAGTCAGACATGACTGAAAAACAACTGAACAACCACAACAAACAGATGGCATCAGAGCTCAGCTCTTCCAAGACTGGGTAGTGTTTTTTCTGCTCCATTATAGATGCAATGTGTATGTGTGTGTGCCCATGTGTATGTGTGCACGTGTGTGCACATGTGTATATTGTGTGTGTGTGTGTGTGTGTGTGTTGAGGAGGTGGTGCTAGGGCTGGCCCAGTCTGCTCACCAAGAACATTGTCATGTCTGAGTAGCACTGTGTTGTAGATTTCAGTCTCCCGGAACCAGGACTGCTCGTCCCTAGAGGAGAAGATTTTGACAGCCACACTCTCACCATGCCACAGGCCCCTCCACACTTCACCATAGCGGCCCTTGCCTGTGGGAGAGGTGAGAGGAAGGGTGGGATGGGAGAGTCTCAGACATAGGGCAGCCCCTCCCTTGCACAGACCCTTACCCAGATGCCTATCCAGTGTCCCAACTCTGACCATCTACATGACCCAACTCCGGCTATATTTCAGATCTTAAACCAATCTCAGAGTCTATCCCTAGCCTCTTAATCTCCTCATCCTGCTCCCCCCAACACCCACAAGGTGGCCCCTCTCTTGCCTCCCTTCTTTCCTGCAACGTATAAGATGGCCCCTTACCTCCCCTCTCCCCAAAGGATGACCCCCTCTCTTACTTCCCTCCTTTCCCCTTACCCTTTCTCTTTCTCTATTTCTCCTCTTCCTACCCCACCCCCACACAGGGTGACCTCTTTTGTTCCTCCCTCTCTCCATAGGATGGCCCCTCTCTCACTTTTCTCTCTTTCCCACCTAAAATACAGGGCAGCCTTTCCCTTATTTCCTGCCCCCATGAACATAAGTCCTTATTTAATTCCTTCCCCTCTCCCCAGCTCACCCACACACTCCACCAGAGCAATCTGCCGAGCCACTGTCCTCTGGACCAGGAAGGGGAGGCCAGAACCACTGCCTGTGGTACAGTCACTGTCCAAAAGGTCCTGGGGTCATCAAGGAAAAAGTGTAAGAGGAGAGCTTCCCTGCCTTCCCACCTTTTTCCTTTTCTAGGAGTCTCCAGCCAAGTTTGGGCTCCTGATGGGCTGGAAAGCACATAGCTCTCTGTCTCTCTGTATGTCTGATTGTCTTTCCCCCCTTCTCTATCTGTCTTTGCATCTGTGGGATTCTTATCTCACCCTCTCCCTCTCTTTGTCAATCTCTCTGCGTCCTCTGCCTCTTTCTTGCTTTGTCAGTATCTCCAACCGCTTCTTTCTCTGCTTCTTTCTTCTTGTCTCGCTATCTCTGTGCTTCCTTCACTGACACCCTCTCCCCTTCTCTGCACGTCCCTGAAACTCTGAGGCCCTCACCCCCAGTGTGCTGTCCCCCAGCTCCGATGCCTTCAGGATGAGGCTGGATTCTCCCAGGTCACTGTGCAAGGCTCTCTGTTTCTCACGCCTCCGACGGAGGTGCCAAAGGCCCAGGGCCCCCAGCCCCAGGAGGACCAGCACAGCTATCCCAGGGCCCAAGATCAGTGGCAGATGGTTAGTTCGATGGGGATCCTCTGGTGGGGCTGGTGGAAGTGGAGAAATAACTGAGATCCACTTTCTGTAAGGAACTCATTCCCCAGGGGACCAGTCGAGACCCTACTCCATTCTGATCCTCTGTCCGCTGGGCTCTGGGAAGCCCAAATCGGACGTAGATAAACTGGATTGTAAGACTTATTTTATCTCTTAGGAAGGGAAATACACCTGATCCCCAGCCCAAGATGGAGGGAGAACTAGGGTGGGTGACCTACCTCCTTCCCTCTCCCAGGGGACCCTTAGAAACCAGTGAAGGTGGGAGTTTTTGGACTGGTGGATCAGGACTGAATAGGCCAGAAGCTCAAGACTGAGTTACAAGGATGGACAGAGTGTGGTATATGCAGGGGCAAGCAGGTCAGGGGGAACAGAGATGCTAGCTGGGTGGGAAGGGCATTAATGCCCAGGGTTGTGGGCAGAAGAGACCCGCACTTGCTAGCTTCAGGGAGATGTTGAGGTTGCAGAGAGGCTGGTAGCAGCAGTACTGGGCAAAGGCCTCAGTGGGCAGTCCCAGGCACGTCTCGTGGTGGTGGTGGTTACTGCAGCCCCGAATCTCCCGGGGTTGTTCCCCCAGCTCCTTTATCAGCCATACAGTGCACCAAGACCCCCGACAGGTTGAAGACCCCTTGCAGTCGAAGTTCTCGCAGGCACAGGTCAAGAGTGAGTTGGTTGAGGACAGTGCAGAACCACCTGACAGACAGAAAGACAGAAAGGCCAACTCAGGGACTTGGAATCTCAACTCCCAACATGGGAGACTCCAAGACACACACCCTTGAAACTGTACCCAGGCTCCCATAGCAGAGGGGCTCAGAGCCAACAGCTCCAACAAGGGCTGCCCTATTGTAATGCATTTCTAGCAATACACCTTGTATCCTTGACTTGTAGCCCCAAGATAGGCCATTTCATATATCCATGCATTTATAGCTTGAAAGGACCTTGGAAGGCAATATAGCCTTACCGACCCCCATTATACAGAAGAGAGAAATGAGGCCCAAAGAAGCAGACTGACTCACCCAGCCACAAGAACAGAGTGGTTGAGTCAAGATTTGCACCCAGATCCTCTAACTCCAGCTCCCACATTCTTTCTATTGTATCATGGATGCCCTCAAGTCTCCGAGTCAGTCACTGTTCTGAGTCTCTGGCTTTTATCAATTTAGCTCCTACCTTAGGCTTTTAAGGGTTTCTCCTATCCCCACTTACCAACCAACTCCATTACATTTAGCTTAATATTCCCAGCACAATCCTGGAGAGGGTAGGGGAAGGAGAGAAAGGAATGAATGGCACCTTTGCTTCACTACTACCACCACCACCAAGCTCTGCTGGTCCCACCCAGGCCTTCAGAGCTCTCATAACTCACCCCTTCTTGACACTCTTTCCCCAGAAGTCCCAAACAAGAGACCAAGAGCTGTGATTAAAGATGTTCCCAGGGGAAGCTAGGTGGCACAGTGGATAGAGTACCAGTCCTGGAGTCAGGAGGACCTGAGTTCAAATCTGGCCTCAGACACATAACACTCACTAGCTGTGTGACTCTGGGTAAGTCACTTCACCCCAATTGCCTCACAAAAGAAAAAAAAAAGCTGTTCACAACAATTAGACCAAACAACTTTGCCACTGCAGCCCCCTACCATGGGATTAAGTCTGGATTAAGTGGCAAGCAGAAAAGGGTGAGGAATCCTGAGAGAGGGCCATAGCCTTACTCTTACTTCTTTCCCACATTTGTGCCCTTGGCTTCCATTATTTCCTTCTTGTCTACTCATTTCCTCATATTCTGCTACTCCACCATTTCCTATACATTTCATTCACTCATTTATTCTATTCCAAGCCTCCTCCACTGCTACCCCTCTCATCTACTCCCTCTGTCAGGTCTCCTCCACCACCATCTCTCCCACCGATTTTATTTCTAATTGTAAAGATGGATCTAGAGGGAATGTGGTCCTGTACTCACAACTGAGCCCCAGGCTACTCTTTGTGATGGTTTACTCAGTATCTAATAAACCTCAAGCCCCCTCCTTCACTGGAGTCTCTGGTAACCGATTCTAGCCCTTTTCTGGCCACTAGGGTATCTAAAATTACCTCCAGGGCTTGGCACGGCAAGGAACAAAAATACTTCCTCTCAGAATCAAATTGAGAAACAGTAAAAATCAAAATGTACAGATTATAGAAAGACACAACAGGGCAGCTAGGTAGTGCAGTGGACGGAGCACCGGCCCTGAAGTCAGGAGGACCTGAGTTTAAATCTGGCCTCAAATCAAACACTTGACACTTACTAGCTGTGTGACCCTGGGCAAGTCACTTAACCCCAATCGCCTTAAAAAAACAAAAGAAAGAAAGACACAACAAACAAGATACAAGCTCAGCCAGGCAGCAAGATTGTAAAGTGAGTAGAGACCTCGGAGGCAGGAGACCCGGGTTCTAATCCTGCCTCTGTTGCTATGTGACCTCCCTACTATGAGCCTTGACTTCGTTAATCTGTAAAACGGGATAAATAATATTTGCACTAACTACTTCAAAGAGATATTGTGGTGTTGTGAGGAAAGTGTTTTTCAAACCTTAAAGCTCCATAAAAATGTGAGTTGTTTTTGGTGGAGGAGACCTTTGATTTCATCGGCAAAAGGCAATCCAGTGAGGAAACTGGTTCTACCCATGCAGACCTATACCTGTTCTTCAATTTTGAGCCTTAAAGAGTTATCTGGGAGCACCTTGAGATTTCACGAGATGCCCAGGGTCACACAGTAAGCGTGTGTTAGAAGTAGGACTTGAACCCAGGTCTTTTGGACTCTCATATGAGCTGTTATTATTAGCTAAAAAATGAGAGACTTAACCAGCCAATATCTTTGAGACCTAAAATTCTGTGATTCTATGACTGGATGGTCTTTAAGCTCCCTTCTGCCTTGAATTCTAAGTTTACAAAGGTTATTAGCACCCTTAGTCACAACCCTGCCTTAGCCCAGGTGAGGCCGGTGACGGCTATAAGAGAGAGATATTATTAATTTCACTGGATCCGATGGTTTATTAGAAACTAACGAAAGGGTGGCCTGGGGTTCAGCTGTGAGGACTATCTCCTTTTCTTTCTCAGGCATTTTTGGGCATTTCTTTATACCTCTGCTTTATCATTCATCCTTTTTCTCTCCTCTCTCAGTCACCTGTCCACCTGTCCCTCCTTTTTTGGCTACCCCTTCATAATTCCTACAAGAGGTTCTTTCTTCCCCGCCCTTAATCCCCCAAATCCAGCCCAGACACCAAAACAAAGCTGGAGCAGCATCCCTATCTCCCTTTAGAAGCTCCCAGCCCCTCTCTCCAGTCCTCCTCTCTGCCCCAGGCCTGGACGGGTTTCAAGGTCCTACTCCCCCACCTCCTAACAACTCACCATCAGCCAGGCCCAGAGCCAGCAGCAGCACGAGTCCGTCCATCCCAGAGGGACTCAGGGAGTCCTCCTAGAGGGGGAATAGGAAAGAAGGGTGGTGAGATCTCCTCCGGGAGCCTCAGACACTGACCCTATATCCAGTCCTACATGTAGCTCCCTAAAATGCCCTTTCCACTCAGAATCCCTGGGACTTGTGAGTGTTGAGTGTTGAGTTTTGTTGGGTTTTGTTTTTGGGTTTTTTTTTTTTGCATGGAGGGGGGTGTCCTCCTCCCTTCCCATGTAACTCACTCTGGGGAGTGGCTTTGTAAGGGAAGTCCGGGCCAACTTCCCCAGTGGAAACCAAACCGCCCGGAGAAGTAAAGGGTGTGTGTAGGGGGAGGGGTAAGGGGAGAGGAGATGGAGTATCAGTGATTCAGGGTTATGAAAGCACCCGATCCTCTTGTGCCCCGGTCACTGAGTCTACAGCAGAGCCTGGTAAGATTGCGAATCAGTGCATTCCGGGGTGTACAAAAGTCTTTTCCTGGTTCTCCTTGGCCCCACTTTTCTCCTGTCCTGTGTTCCTACTCCCCTGTTTACCCTGCCTGATTCCCTTACTGCTTTTCAAGCATCCCTTTTCGGCCCCTTTCCTTTGCCCCTTGCCTGGTCATCTACCCTTGCTTTCCCCCTGCCCCAGTACCACCTTCTTCCCCACCACTCCCAGCCCTGGCGGCCCGAAGCATAAACAGGCGACCGTCTCCACTTCCTGCCATTCACCGTCCCGCCAGACTGGGAACAGGAATCAAGATTGTTTAGATTGGGGTCTGGATAGAGCGCAGAGGAGTCACGAAAGCACTTGGGGGTGGGGGAAGGCGCTGTAGCCACATTCCTAGGATGGACAAGGTCACTGGAGTCCGAGGTAGGCCTGGGGCCAGCTATGCCCACTCCCACTCATTGCGAACGAACATTAGAGTGAGAAAAACCCTACAGACCATCTAGTCTAATTCTTCATTTGATAAGAAAGGAAACTGAGGCCCAGAGAGGCAGGGAAGTGATTTGACCAAAGTCACACCACAAGATCTTCCGACTTTCCCTTCAATCCCTTTTATATGCAATGAAAATAGCAAAGGACCTGGGTTTAAATCTCAACTGCTAGTTACTACCTGGGTGATCTTGAGAAAGCTCTTTAGGCCTCCATTTCCTCACGTGGAAAAAGAGGATGTTGGATTTCATGACCGCTAAAGTCTCTTCCAGCTTTCAATCATATGATCCTATAAAGTAGGGTGAGAAACCAGGGGCTGGGCCTTCTGGGGACCTTCCAGGTCAGAGGACCCTAAGATCCTAAATCTGGACATGCACCTCAGGGTCCATCTTCATTTTACAATTGGAGGAACTTAGGGAGTTGAAGTGATTTGCCCAAGATAGGTAGCCAACGTCAGAAGTATGAGTCTTGAAAGGAAACCATACCTGGTCCTACTCCTAGCTCACCTCAGCCACCTGGCTGCTGAGAGTTAAGGTGTACCCTTCTCTGGATGCCCTCCCCTGACTTCTCTCTCCTTTAGAAATAGCTTCTTTACTTCTGAAAAGAGACGAGAGGAAAGGGGGGTGGCCCTTGCTAAGGGAGAGAGAAGTGAAACAGTGTGACCCCGGCTGGCTAGGGGGTCGAAGGGAACAAGAGTGGTGGAGCATGTTGTAACCTGAAGTCCCTAGCCCAGATTCTAACTTGCCATCCCCTCCCAATTCAGAAACTATCCCAGTTCTCACTTGTCAAAGGCTCAAGGTCGAAAGCCATTCCTCTATAGAAACTGATCAAAGGATGTGAATGAACATTTTACAAAGGAAGAAATCCAAGCAGTTAACAACCATATGATAAAATGCCCCAATATTTGATATCCCATATAATGAAATGAAAGCAGCTCAGAGGTTCTACCTCAGTCCAATCAGACTTGCCCCGGGTCATACAGCTAGTGTCAAATATCTGAGGCCGGTTTTGAACTTAGGTCCTTCTGACTCCAGGGCCAATGAACTATCCACTGTACCATGTAGCTGCCCCTAGGGTACTTCTTTTTCCTATCAGCCCCTCCAACATTTGTTGTTTTCCTCTTTTGTCATCCTTGACAATCTGATTGGACTGAGGTAGAACCTCTGAGCTGCTTTCATTTCATTATTTAACCCCATTGCCTCAAAACAAACAAACAACAACAAAAAACAGGCACCTTGATATATTGTTGGTGCAACTATGAGTTGGTCCAGCGAGTCTGGAAAGCAAGTTGGAATGGCGTCTGAAAAGTCACTAACCTATGACTACCCTCTAATGCATTAGGATCTAGGATACCAGGTCTATGACCCAACAAAATATAATAAAGAAAGAGGACTCGTATATACAGAATTTTTTATAGTTGTCCTTATTACAGCAACAAATAAATGGAAATAAAGGGGGGTGCCCACCTATTGGGAAATGGCTAGACAATATTTATGGTATATCAATGGAATCAATGCACAGCTAGGTCGTTCAGTGGATAGAGTGTGCTGGACCCAGAGTCAGGAAGACTCAACTTCCTCAGTTCAAATCTGGCCTCAGACACTTATTAGCTGTGTGACCCTGGGCAAGTCACTTAACCTTGTTTGCTTCAGTTTCCTCATCTGTAAAATGTGCTGGAGGAGGAAATGGCAAACCACTCCAGTATCTCTTCCAAGAAAACCTCAAATGGGGTCACAAAGAGTCAGACATGACTGAAAACAACTGAACAACAATGACAACAAGATGGTACAGTGGAGACTAGGATTCTTACCCTGGCTAGTCATTCAATAACTCTAGCACATAGTAGGCCCTTAATAAATGCTTGTTTCCCCTTAAGTCTCAACTAAAATCCCACCCTCTACTGGAAGTCTTCCCCAACTCTTCTTAATTCCAGTGCTTTCCCCATCAGTTAATTATTCCCTTTTTATCTTATATATATAGCTCCAACAATAGCTGCCTTTGTATATACTTGTTAGCTTGTTATCTCTCCAATTAGATTGTAAATTCCTTGAGGGCAGAGACTGTCTTTTCCCTCTCTTTGTATCCCCTGCATGTAGCACTGTGTCTGGTTTATAGTAAGCCCTAATAAATGTTTAATGGTTGACTGATTGATTGATTGTTGACTGACTGACCAGCTTTGTCATTATCTCTTGGCCTCCCTGCCATCATCTGTTAAAATGGAGACAATACTCCAACTGCCTCACAGAGTTGTTAAGTCATAGGAGAGAGATCTGGAAAGGACTTTACCAACTACCTATTCCAATCCCAACAATTTATAGATGAGGAAACTGAGGCCCAGAGTGGTAGAGGGATGGGCCAGTAAGAAGCAGAGCCAGGATTTGACCCCAGGTTCTCTGACTCCAAAACCAGTAATCTTTACACTAACTATACCGCAATGTCTCTTAGCTAAGGGCATGAATGAGATCTTATTGAAAACTATACAAAGCAATGCATGATGAGTTATAATTATGGACTGAGACTGCAGTAAGAGGGATGGAGATTCAACAGGGAGAAAGACTTTCTTTGAGGGAGGTCCAGGTGTGTCCTGGGAGGGATGGAGATTCAACAGGGAGAAAGACTTTCTTTGAGGGAGGTCCAGGTGTGTCCTGGGAAGTGACCTAAGGGTCCCAAGCAACAGGAGAGGATTTCCTCTGTAGGAAAAGAAAGGTCCTTCTGCATGGAGAATGAAGTGAGGCTGGATAACCCTGAATGCAGCAAGCACTCCCCACACTGGGAGCAGTTCCAGCCTTCCTGGTTGTGCAGGGGTCCTCTGATTCCTCCTGGCCTCACCCCACCCCCACCTCAGGCCGGCAGCTGAAGGAGGAAATGGAACCTAGAGCTGTACCTTCATTTTCAGTTATGTTTCCCAGACCTCCCTTTTCTTATCACTACACTCTGAGAATAGCCTTAAGGTGGGGTGGAGGGTGGGACAGCTTTAAGGCCTTCAACCAAGGGACTCTCACCCAGAAGAGGAGGGCTATCATCTACCTGGGGTGGGTGCTATTACCCCATGATTGGGGCCTTTCTATAGGGACAGCTGGGGAGGTGGAGGGGAGTCTGGGTGAAGACAGAGCCATAGATTGTTAGAGCCAAAAGAACCTTAGATGTCACCTAGCCAAACTCTCTTGTTTTCCAGGGGGATAGTTATATATAATTAGAGAAGGGAAGTCACTTACAGACCCCAGCTAGTAAATGCAGAGCTGGGACTCAGCAGGTGAACAAAATCTTCAAGGAAAGATTAGGAATGGAGGTGGGAGTGTTAAGCCCGGAAGTGGGATATAGCCTGATAGTGGTATTAGGATGTGTGTGGATATGTAAATGGCTGTGGGTGTATCTCTGTGTGTTTTACCTGCATATGTGTGTGTGTGTGTGTATGTGCACTTGAGCCATATGCGTGCTTGTATGGGAGGGTACACACCCATGCACACGTATATAGAAGCTGCTAAAACTGCCCAAAAAAGGTTCCTGAGGGTGAATGTTATTAGATGTTCTCAGTGGAAAAAATACTAGACTTGGAGTCAGAAGCCCTAGGTTAAGATGCTGACCTTAACAACTATTGGCTACATGAGTCTGGGCAAGTCATTTTCCTCTTCTGAGGCCTACTTTCCTCAGCTGTAAAATGATGATAGCCGTATTATGCACTACTCTTGTCTAGGTGTTGTAGTGAGAAAAATTTTATAAATCTGAAAGCACTATTCTTCCATAACCTGTGTTTTCCCCTTTTCCCTCTCCCCCTAGCCTGGTTGTTAAATATTTACCAGCACACTTCTGTATTGCTCTATAAACAAGCTTGAGCTCAGCAGGAATGCAGTAGAAGGCTCAGAGAATAAAGTCAACACTAGATTTGAGGCTAATGAAAATAAGGAAATAATTATAATGAACAATAATAATACCTTGCATTTACATAGCACTTGAAGATTCACAAAGTGCTTTTCATCTATTATCTCATTTGAGCCACAACAGGTTGGGAGGGGGAGGGATATTACGATCCTGGGGATAGGAGACTTGGGCAAGGGGATTTGAAGTGGATCTCAAAAGCAGGCTACCAAACTCAGATTGGTCTTATGCCAAAAGCTAAACAGGAAAAGGCTATATTTCAGAGACTATATAACTGAAACGGACCAGACAAGGCCAGGCCTGAATGTCTAATCCTTTTATAACAGCCAAATTCCAAACCCCTCTTCTTCCCACCCCTGGGACTTCAACTTTAGACCTTGAGAAGATTTTTTAAAAATGCTTCATACCGCTAAACAATCATAAGCCCACCCACCTACAGTTTTAGTCTGCCTGAATGGGTAAACGGGGGTTGGATCTAGGTCTTCCATGATGACACCGCACCCCCCAGTCTCCCCAATCTCTTTGTGCTTTTATCAGAAGCACCAGGGAATAGTAGAAAGACTACTGCACTTCCATTCAGAAGGCTGGGGTTTGAAACTTGATTCAGATACTTAGACAGTGGGTAAGAAGCCGAATCTTTCTGAGCCTAAGATTTCTTCGTAAAATGGAGATAAGGCACTTCAAAGGTTTGTTTTTGGAAGGATCAGATCAGACAAGGCCTATAGCTTCCTGTAATATCAGTTTTATGATTAGAGGTTAGAGTTCTGAGTCTTGGGGGTTGAAGAGCCTGACTGTTCTTTTGCCTGCCCCAAGGCAGAAACCTTGGGCAGCTTGATAACTTTCAGTGGGCTGGAATCCTAAAATGAGGGAGTAAGACTAGACAATCTCTCTAAAGTTTTTTCTACTTGTAAACCCATCATCAAATCAAATGTATTAAGCACCTACTAAGTGCAAGATACTGTGAGTGCAAAATGTACACAGATTAAGTCAGCACAAAAGAATTTGAGGATGGGAAGTGCACTGACTAGGGTGCTCTGGAAAGGTTTTCTGTGAAAAATGGGACCTGAGCTGAGCCAGCTGGTACCCCTGGAGAGAATAGATTGTTAAATTTTCAATATGAGCATTAGCAAATGCTACAAATCAAGGCTTGATTTATTGTTTTGTTGATTTTCAGGTTTAAGAAAAGATGGGGTGGACACAGCACCGGCCCCAAAGTCAGGAGGACCTGAGTTCAAATCTAGCCTCAGACAAACACTTGACACTTACTAGCTGTGTGACCCTGGGCAAGTCATTTAACCCCAACTGCCAAAAAGAAAAAAAAAAGATGGGTTTTGTTTCCTCTTTCTGGTGGTTCCTCCTATTGGTTCTAATTCTTACAACATCACTAATGTGAAACATGTTTAATAGCAATGTATATGTATAGCCTATATCAGATTGTGCACCATCTTGGGGAGGGAGGTGGGGAGGGAGGGGGAGAACAATTTAAAACTCAAAAGTTTGTAGAAGTGATTGTTGATAATTCAAAATAAATTAATTTTAAAAAAAGAAAAGATGGGAGAAATTTAATAATGTAGATTAAACTTTAAAAAGTATGTCTGAATACATTTACCCCACCCCCAACACACACACACACACACACACACACACACACACACACAAGCCTGCTGTTAAACATTACCAGCACACCTATGCTTTATAGAATCTTTATGGGATGACTGAAATTCTAGTAATCTTTCCATTGTTCCCTGGTGCTTCTCTGAGTAGCTAAAAGCACACTGTGGAAGCTTGTGGAGTGTTCATGGAAGAACTAAATCCAGTCCCAATTAACCCCTTCAGGCAGACTAAACTTTTCCAATTGAAAGGGACTTTTGAGGTCATCAGGTGCCACCCAGGTGAAATGATTTGCCCAGGGTACTGAGGCAGGATTGTAGTCCAGCCCTCTATCCACTACACCAGGCTGGCTTAAGGAAGCTAAGGATTCTGAAAGGCAGAGAAGAGGAGGGAATGCATTCCAGACATGGGGGAAGGTTTGTGGGAAGGCACAAAGACAGCAGATGGAATTTTGGGAACACTAGCAGGCCAGTTTGGCTTGAGTGTACAGTGAGTGAAAGGGGGTAATATGAGCCATCTACAAAAGCACGTTGGAGCCAGAGTGGGGAGGGCTGAAATGCTAGTTGGAGGAGTTAGTATTTATCCCAGAGGAAATAGAGACCCACTAGAGCTTTTTGAGCAAGGGTAAGACCTGTACTTTAGGAAGATTGTTTTGCAAACTCTATGAAAGGTAGATTGGAGAAAGGAAGAGATTGGAAGCTGAGAGCCTCATTGAAAGGCTGCTGCACTCATATTGGGATGATGAGAGCCCTTAACTAGGGTGGTGGCTTTGGTGACAGAGAGAAAGGCTCAGATAAGGGAGATGTTATGAAGGTAAAATGCATAAGACTTGGATATAACTAACTATGATCCCATGTCTCTTCCTCCCTTCAGATCATCCCTGTCCTGAGGGTGTCTGGGTCAGAGAAGTGAAAACCTCACAGCACAACATGTCACTGTGTAGGGTTAATTATTAAATAGAAGAGAAGGAAACAGATGTTTCATCTAAGTAGAACCTATAATATGGTCCTCTCTGGGCAGAGTCCTAAACTGCCTTTAGGGGAAGATCAATTTGTCCAAACCAGGCATATATTCTCATCTCTTCATGAAAAGGGAGGGAGTAGGATGATCTTCTAGACAGTATACCCAGTGGATGTTGGTCTACAAAGCCAAGGTGGTCAGGGAGAGTGGGGTAAGGGGAGTGTCCCAAGATGGCAGGGAATGGATTTACAGGAGAACCAGAGGAAGAAAGACAGAGATTTTGGCCCCCTAAAGGACTGTCTCTGAAGGAGGGCCATAGGAGCGTAGAATTTAGGGCCAAGATCAGCCTTCCCCAACTTGCCTGTTTTAAAGATAAGGACACTGAGGATGAGAGAGGGTAATTTGCCCAAGGTCACAAGCTAGTTAGTATCAGAGTCAGGACTTGACTATTAGGCATCTTACTCCCTTTGGCAATAAGAGGGTTGTGGCTATGGGGTTAACGTTACGGGGTCAGATGGTGGGTTCAACCAATGGAGGGCCCTGAAATCTAGGGGAAGACCTAATTGAGGCAAAGGTCAAGAAGAGGCCAGAACTCCCAGTCCAGGAAAGGGTCATTACTTGTGGTAGAGACCAACTTGATTCTGCCCACACACATGGGATTTGATATTTTGGAAAACCTCCTTTAGAGCCAATGGAACAGAAAGGAACTCCTAATGAGATTCTGCAGCCTTCCTTGAGGCCCTCAGGAAGTAATCAGTCTAAAAATGACTGATTTTGTTTTACTCTAAAACTTTCAGTAGCTCCCATCACCTCCCCAATAAAATAAAAAATTCCTGGCTTTAGCATTCAAGGTCCTTTGCAAAGTGGTGTCAAACTCACATAGGAACTGGGGCTACTAAATCATATATAAGGCTCCCTATTGGTGGCATATTGACTTAGAAAACCACAAATTAACTTTATCTATGTTGTATTGTATTTTTGTTAAACATTTCCCAATTGCATTTTAATCTGGTTCCTATATAATAGGCACCTCTGCCTACAATATGCCTTTGTCTCATACTATTCTCCTTCATGAGACTACTCTCCTTCCCATTCTCTACTTGCTGGCTCTCATCTGTGAACCTGCAGTCTTAATCACATGCCTGAAAAGGATACTTCTACTCCTATCTCCAGCCTTTTAATCCCCCTTCTTTCAAAGCCACATCCTCCAAGAAATCTCCCCTGACACTGTCCCCACCCCCCATCTTCCACCCCCCCATCCCCACCCTCAGCCTCCTTCAATTATTCCCTCCTTAAGTGTCTCATGATACCTTGCCTGGATCTCTCCTTTGTGCTTATCTCACACCCCTTATATCATAATTGCTTATATACTTGTCCTTCCACTCTCCCCCATTTAGATCACAAACTTCTTAAGAGCAGGATTAATATCTTGTCTTTGTACCTTCAGCACCTTGCACAAAGTAGGTCTTTAAAGATTAAGTTGAACTAAATCAATGCAGAAAAGGCTATGTACACTTTAGAACTGGGATACGTTATTGAGAAGTGCTGAAAAAAGTGAGGGAAATGGTGCGATGAAGATACCAGACATTCAGAGGACAGATGGGTGACACCAAGTCTGGAGAAAGGAGAGTTGGAGAAAGATTCAAGAAACTAACATGGTCAGTGAGAGAGCTCGGTCCCAGCACCAGGCTTTAGAACTTAGGAGGCCTCTGCTCACTGGAAAAGCCCAGATCAGCAAATCAAATCTTGGTGCAAATAACCAGGGGAGGGGAATCTAGAAAGTGTAGTTTTGCTGTCTCTGATTTGGGAGTGAGGTAACACAACTAGGAAGGATGATCTTAGGAATTTCAGAGCCTATGGGTTACCTAAACAACACTATTGAACAACCCCCCTGTGTTGGGGACCAAGAGTTATAGGCTAGGGGTTACAGGTTTAGGCCTATGGAGTGGAAGTTGTAGGAATTTTAGTTATAAGGCTGAGGCTTTCTGGGAATAAGGATATCCCATCCTGGAATCATAATATGGGCTTCACGCCTGGAAATCAGAGACCTCTTCCCCCTCCCCTTTCCCCCAGGGCTGACCCCGACTCACCTCCTAGCTCTGCCCTAGGCTGTGGCCCGAAGGCTAGCAGCCCTGGACTGGGGAGGGGGGGGGGGCGCGGAGAGAGGTGTGGACTCAGGCCAGCTCCTGTCCTCCTCCCATGCCCCTGACACCACCTCCTCCTCCTCCTCTGGATATGGTCTGCGGATGCTGAGTCGCCGGCCGCTTGCTTGGAGTCCTGGGGTCCTGGGGCCCTTGGGGGCCCGGGGATAGGGTGGGGATGCTCTCGATTCTCTCTCCAGCCCCGCCAGGCCCCGGGGGCCGCTTGCTCGGCCAGCAGGCACTCGGGAAAAGACTGGGAAGGGGGCAGGAGCTGTAAAGTGGCTTCTTCCAGCTTCTTCCTGCCTGGCCCGGCTCCGCCACTCCCTCCCCTCTAATATACCGTTTCCTATTGCCAAACGCGTTTACATGGAGTGCTCTCTCCCTGTTTATGGGGCCGCCTCCCCTCTCTTCCTCGCCAGCTGACAGTTCCCTCCGGTCTCCCCCGCACCCCCTCCACAAACCTCCCACATCCGCTGCTCCCTCAAGCCCAGTCCAGCCCCGGCTCCAGCTCCCTGGCCTTGCCTGGGAATGGGGATGGAGTGGGGGGGGGGGGTCGCAGGGGGAGCGATATTGTAGGTCCCCCACCTTGGGTGCTTGAGTCAAAAGGACTAGCTGCTCCATGTGAGGTTGTGAGGATCCAGAGCCCCTGCTACTCAAGAGAAGCATCCCAGTGTAAAGAATAACTCACTTGTCTGTTCCTTGGTGTCCTAACCAATAAAATGGGGTGTACTTAATCTCCAATGTTCTTTTTCCGCTCTTAAAAAAATCGATTCTATCCTATTCTCTCTCCTTAAGGCTGCAGCCCCTACTCTATCCTTCCTACCCCAGTGAGAGGATTGGGGATGGGGCTGGGCAATGGGGGAGTGAGAGATTCTGGAAAAAGCACCTCAGGCCACAAGGGTGTTGAAAGGGTTTGTTCAAGTCTGTGCCAAAATATACCTGGTGGAAGGCATAGGTTCCATATTTGGGGGAGTCAGAAGGGGGGAACCAGAGTGAGCCTCCTGGGACCTACTCTTCCTATTCCTTGCTCCCCACCATTGCTGGGAAAGCGGTTAATCAAAGGAGCACAAGGACACATAAAGGGAAAAAATAAATGGAGTTCCCCAAATGGGGTGGGATTGGGCCATCCCTCTGTAATGATGGAGAAAGGTCTAGGTATCAGAGGGTACCACAAGCTGGCTAGGCAACAGCTGTGAGGATTGAGTTGTTTCTGCTTTATCTCAGTTCATTTGATGATTGATTTCGTTTCCTCTGTTGACACTTTATTATCAGTTGTGAAGGCTATGAATTTCCAGAACCTGTTTGAGATATAGTAAGGGTTAAGAAAAAAAAAATCAAAGTGGAAAAATTAAGGCAAGAAGCAACAGGGAGAGAGAAGCAAGGACAGAATGCTAACCATCTAAGGCGAATGGAGCTGGTGGGCAAAGAGGGGGAAGAAGAGTTTCCAAGAAGGGTTCATCCTGGAGGGCTCTCTGGAGAAGAGTAGATCAGGGGTCTGGAGGGGAAGGACAGAGCTGGGATGAGAGATGAGGAAGTGAAAGATACTCAGTCTCTTCTCTTCTCTCCATTTTAATCAGCCACAGCTGACCTAGTTAGCAATCCTCTATTCAGTCCTGGGATAAGAGGAGAGACACACGATTGGGAAAGAGCTAAAAGTCAGACCTCTGAGGAAAGAGGAAAGGAATTAGAATCTGTGTCCAAGTCTACAAAGATTTACTGCTCGGAGGGACCAGCTGTTCCCCATATCCACGGAGGAAGCAGGCCAAAGGCAGATATTGAGATTAGATATGCAGAAGAACTTCCCAACTGGGCCAGACAGGAGACAGGGGAGCAGGGGGCTAAGGGAGCTCGGGAAGTGGGATCTTAAAACCCAGGAAATATATGTCTGAGGCAGAAGAAGTGGGATCTTGGGTAGGGAGGGAGAACGATTGTCATTTTGAGTCCAGACTTGGAGCATGATGGAGGCAGAGTAGAGTGGGGAAGGTGATAAAGAAATGCTTCTGAATTTGTGGACCTAATTAGATGGGACATTTTCTTGTGTCCTCTTAGCATTAGGAAGGGAAGAGGAACAAAGATGGGGCTCAATGGCCAGGGGGTGGAGGAGGGCCCACCAATCCCTCACTCCTCTGAACACTAATAACATCTAGTGCTTTTAACCAGAGTAGCATGGCCCTTAATTATAGGTTGTTTTCTGTAATCGCCTCAACTAGATTGTGAGCTCCCAGAGAACAAGTCTCTCAACCTCTCTTGGCCGCTGTTTCCCCATATATAAAAAGAGGTGTTGGAACTAGATGACCTCTGAGGCCCTGTCCAGCTTTAAATCTACGAGCCAATGATCCACAGTCATGCAGGGTGTTGACTCAGAGGAGGTTTCTCAATTTATCAGAACTGGAAGGAGTCATCAAAATCAAGTAACTAGCATCTTGTACAACTCCTCAACTTACAGATGAGGCCCACAGAAAAGTAACTCATCCAAAGTTCTACAAGGAGTAAATAGGGAACAGTCAGGATGTGAACCCAATTCTTTTGACTCTAATTCTGCTCCTTTAGGCTTTGATGGTCTAGACTTCTTTCTCCACCAGGCTTTAGCAAACCTTCTCACCCTGGAAGATTCCTGTGGCCCTGTGGCCTTTTCCTCTGATTGGGCAGTTCCTCCCAGAACCTCCATTTTAAGAAAGGACCCAAGGCCAGTCATATTCACTTCTCCCTTCCTCTTTAAGCTCCACTCCTAACACTCCAAACTTTTTTCTCATATCTTCTTACACTCCCTTTCCTAGCTTCCTGTTATGTTTTTCCCCATTAGAATTTAATCTCCTTGAAGGCAGGGGCTATCTTTCTTTCATCCTTCTTTCCATCCTTCCTCCCTCCCTCCCTCCCTTTCTTTTTTCTTTCCTTCCTTCCTTCCCTCCTTCTTTCCTTTCTTCTTTGCTTCCATCTGTATTCCCAGAGCTTAGCACACTGCCTGACACATTGCAGATGCTCTGTAAATGCTTATTGACTTAATCTGACAATGCTCTTAGATGAATTGAATTAACTTGGTTTGACCAGCCTTATCACCGTGGTGTTGGACTCTACAGAATGTAACAGAGGTGTGGAACCTGTGGGCCTTGAGGCCACATGTGGCCCTCTAGGTCCTCAAGTATGGCCCTTTGACTGAATCCAAACTTCTCAGAACAAATTCCCTTAGGAAAAGGCTTTGTTCTGTAAAGTTTGGACTCAGTCAAAAGGCCACACCCAAGGACCTAGAAGGCCACATGTGGCCTCAAGGCTGCAGGTTCTCCACCCCTGGAATATAATATGCAAACATATGCAAAGATTAAAAGAAAATGAAGATTTGGGGCTTCCAAAGAGACATCTCAGAGTGGTGTCCCACTGGACATCCAGAGATCCAAAGGTGAGTACCCAAAGAGGCTCAGGCTTATATTTCATCATCATCGTTATTGAATGAGATTATATTTTTAAACTCTCAGCCCCTTGCCTGGCAAATAGTAGGTGCTTAATAAATGCTTATTCTTTCCCTTACCTCACAGGGACACTTATAAAGCTTACTCACCCATATGTGGTGGTCTGACTTCAGAAAATAGTATCTTCCCAAAGTTTATTCAAATAAACAGAAAAATTGGGAATAGATAGAAAAATAATAGAAAACCACAAACTTACAGAGTTTAAAGCAAGTCTGTCCATTGAGGATCTCCAAGCAATAATTTACAGCCTTGGTGCCAGATACCAAGAGCAAGAAGGCCTGTGGGAGAGGTCCCTAGTGGGCTATATACCATTATCTTACTGACTAGTAGTCAGTCTCTGATATCTGCCTTGTGATTGCCCCAGACCTCCCAAGCAGTGCTGTAGCCTAGAGCAGGGGAGAATCTCTATCCTAGGCCAGGTGAGATTCCTGTATCTGATCCTAAGCCCCACAATGTCAGAGGGATATGGAGGCTTTGGGGGGTCATGAGGAGTGACCAGGGGAGGGACTCAAAGCTGGGACCAAAGAGGAAAGAGCTAAAGGTTGGGGGCAGGGAGCTGGAAAGTGGGACTGAGAGAATCTGAAACATGAGGAAGGACTATTCTTTATCACTGAGAATAAAAACTTCGATGTGGAAGATTTAGGTTCCAGGTCCCAGGCAGAAGGATGGATGAAGTATCCTGTTAGATGTCATCTATCTCAGACAAGCTGGCACCCCCTGGTTGCCCCAGCGTCTCTCTCTCTCTCTGCAGCTGACAGGATGTCTAAGGAACTGGAATTGGGGGGAGGGGTGGAGAAGGGCAGAGAATGGAGATGTTAATGGTCTTAGAAGTTCAGGAAGGGACTGGTAGACCTGCAGCAGGGGATGGCAGACAAAGGGCCAATGAGTCATCTTCCTCTTCTGTTCTCAGCTACTCCTGTTTACATCTTGGGATATATAAGCACTGTTCTTCTTTGGAACTAATGAATAAGGATATAGCCTGTTTTTGTTGCCTATTCTCTCCTATAATGATTAATAAAGGATCATTATTCAAATTTGTATAGCTAAAGCATAATTTAGCCATGGCTATGTAGAAGCCTCTGAGCTATGTAGAAGCATAGCATTATTATGCCCATTCTACAGATATGTGAAGTGATTTACCCATAATTGGAGCTTATATTCACTTATATTTTCTGACTTCTTTCTACTGCACCATGGTGCTTCCTTTCCCTACTTAGATTTGGCCCTGGGGTCCCAAGCCATGCCCACTTGATGGGATGCCCTTTCACTTAGGCTGCCCAGACACAACTCTGCAGAAGTCAGTTTCCCCAAATCAAAGGTGACCAGCAGCTTCTACCCTCTTTCCATATGGAAGATGGTCAGTCCTCCTGCCCCATATCAAGCCCTGGAGAGCTCATAAAGTCAAAAGTCAGATACATATATAACAGGAAATGGAAATAATAAAATAAACAGATCTAGGAGCACAAGATATTTGGAGAACTCTAAGACACAGAGCTGGGATAAACCTTGGAGATTAAGAAGTTCAACCCTTCCCTTTCCCCTCCTTCATTTTAGAGATGAGGAAACTCAGGCTCAGAGGGAATAAATGGCTTGTCCCAAGTTCCAGACTATTTAACATATTGGGGATTTGAACTCAGGACTCTGGAATACAGCACAGATTCTCTTCCCACTACACCACTCTCACTTTAAGTGCCAAGTTGTGGTTCATCAGCATTTATCTCAGGGCCTTCCCTTATCCCTCCCAGATTTACCCCTATTCTTTTCCCCTCTCGTTTTTAACCAGTGGGGCTGGACCCTTTAATCATGTTGTAGTAAAAAGAGCAGTGAATTTGAAGTCAGGAGATCTAAGTGTTGGTGGAAGGAAGGAAGCAAGTATTTATTAAGTTCCTACTATGTGCCAAGGATAGGTGCTAATATTATCCCCATTTTAAAGTTGAGGAAATTGAAGCAAAGGTTAAGTGACTTACCCAAGGTCACACAGCTAGTAAATACTTGATGCTGGATTTGAACTCAGGTCTTCCTGACTTTAAGGGCATTTAAGTGGTGCAGTGGATAGAGCACCCAGCCTGAAGTCAGGAAGATGAGTCTTTCTGAGTTCAAATCTGGTTTTAAACACTTACTAGCTGTGTGATCCTGGATAAGTCACTTAATTCTGTTTGCCTCAGTTTCCTCATATACAAAATAAGCTGGAGAAGGAAATGGTAAACCACTCCAGTATCTTGGCCAAGAAAACCCCAAATGAAGTCATGAAGAGTCAGACACAACTGAACAACAATTTCCTAACTCTAGACTCAGGGTTCTGTGTACTATGGTTCTAGGCAAGATAAGGTGAACATTTATTGAACATCTACTATGTGTTGGATGCTTGGAAGACAAAGACCAAAATGAAATAATCCCCATCCTCAAGGAGATTGGTGTGATAGCTAGTAATCTAGTCTGCATAGAAAACGGAGTGTGTGAAAGGGAATGTAGTGAAATAATGTTGGAAAGTAGGTTAAAGCCATATTGTAAGGATCCTCAAATGCCAGTATAATAAGAGTCTGGAACATGAGCAGAGTCAATTTAATGGCACCATCCCCATGGAGATGTGGAGATCTTGCTTTCTGCTTCTGAAAGAATCATGATAATGTGAATGGAGGTATTTTAGAGAGACTATGAATCATATGTGGAAATACCTTTACTGGTTCCAGTTGGATAAACATGTGGTTCAGAGGAAGCTGGTTAATTCTTAGGTCTATATCCCAAAGAGATCATAAAGAAAGAAAAAGGATCCACATGTACAAAAATATTTATAGCAGCTCTTTTTGTGGCAGCAAAGAATTGGAAATTTCGGGGATGCCCATCAACTGGAAAATGAACAACAAAAGAACAAGTTGTGGTATACGAATGTAATGGAATACTATTGTTCTATGAGAAATGATGAGCAGGTGGATTTCAGAAAAACCTGGAAAGACTTAAATGAACCGATGTTGAGTGACGCAAGCAAAACCAGGAGAACATTGTATACTGTAACGGCAACATTGTGTGATGGCCAACTTTGATAAATTTAGCTCTTCTCAGCAATACAATGATCCAAGATAATTCCAAAATATGATGATGGAAAATGCTATCCACATCCAGAGAAAGAACTATGAATGCAGATCAAAGCATACTATTTTAACTTTTTGTTGTTTTTTTTTGTTTGTTTTTTCTTTCTCATGTTTTTTTTCCTTTTGTTCTGATTTTTCTTTCACAACATGACTAATATAGAAATGTTTAATATGATTGTACATGTACAACCTTTATCAGATTACTTGCCATCTTGGGGAAGGAGGGGAGGGAGGGAGAAAAATTTGGAACTCAAAATCTTACAAAAAAGAATGTTGAAAACTATCTTTACATGTAACTGGAAAAATAAAGTACTATTAAGTAAAAAAAGAAAAGAGGAGGCTTGTTAGCTGTGGAGGCTAAAATAAAATATCACTTTTGAAGTAAATATTCCTTTGCAAAATATTATCCATTTAACCACTGTACAATGGCTAGGGTGCCAGTCATTGGCCCTAAGCAATGAGAGAATACAGCCAGTGGGGGCTTAAGCAGACAGTATTGAAAAAGAGACAACTCAAACCTCTCAGGGTTTCTGGGGAAATGACATATCCAAAGTCATAACAATAAAGTATAGGAGATAAGAATTGAATCCACGTTTTCTGACTCCAAAACTCATCCTCTTTCCATTACGTCATGTTGCCTCTCACTATCTTATGGTCAATAAGGAGCCAATAAGTATTCTTAAGCCAAAGAGCAAGATGTTTGACCCATCAATAAGGAAGATTGTGCCAGTACCTGGATGAAAGATTAGTAGGATTGTAGGTGACTGGAGGCAAAAAGAACAGTAAGGAGACTATTGGTGATGAGGGTGGCCATGTGAGTGGAGGGAAGAGTATAAGTAAAATGGACAGAACTCAGAAACTTATTGATGTCCTCCAGGAGTTGATATCTTCCATCATAACCCCTGTCTCCAATCTTTGCTCTCTCTTTGCTGCCTACAAACATACCTAGATCTCCCACATCCTTCAAAAAAAATATCACTCACCCTTGCTATCCCCTCAAACTATCATCCTCTCTTCTGACTTTTTTTAATTAATTAATTTTTTAAACGTATGGAATAAAACAAGCATTTCCATAAGGTAGTATAATAAAAAAGATAATTACACATGAAACTACAAATCTATTGTGTACAACTTGTTCTTTTTAAATATTTAATAATGTTATGTAAATTTCTTTTTCCTTTTTTTCTTCCCTTCCCTCCTACCTAGAGATAGCTACCATTAGACACAAATACGCATATATTTATATATATATATATGTTTGTGTGTACATATACACATATATAATGCATATACACATATATATGTATGTATGCATATATGCATACATATATGTGTAAAATTATTTTATACATATTTCTATTTATCAGTTCTTTCTCTGCATGTGATTATTAGGGAAAAAGGAAAAGAACCTATATATTCTAAAATGTTTTATAGCAACTCTCTTTGTGGTGGCAAATAACTGGAAATTGCAGGGATGCCCTTCCAATTGGTGAATGATTAAACAAGTTGTGGTATATGAATGTGATGGAATACTACTGTGCTATAAGAAATATGAGTTCAATGATCTTAGAAAAACATGGAAACACTTGCATAAAACAATGAAGAGTAAAATGAGCAGATCCAAGAGAACACTGTATAGTAACAACAATATCATTTTAAGAAGGACTTTGAGTGAATAAGTCATTTTGACTATTATAAATGCTCAAATTAACTATAAAGGACATATAAAGACATTATCTTCTGACTTTCACAGCCAAAATCCTAGAAAAAGACGTCTATACTCCTGCTTCTCCTTCTCACCTCCCATTCACTCCTCAATCCTTTAAAATCTAACTTCTGATCCTTTCACTTGGCCAAAACAGCTCCCTCCAAGCTTACCAATGATGTTGTATTGTATTATATAATTATATATTTATACATGTACAATTGTAAAATCCAATGGCCTTTTCTCAGTCCTCCTACGGGATCTCTCTGCAGCATTGAACTCTGCCACCTCATCCTCCCTTCTGCATTCTTGCTGGATTTTCATATTACTTCTCTATTTGGGTTCTTTTCTTACCTGTCCGAACACTCCTTATCCATATCCCACTTACTATGAGTAGTTGTACCCTAGGTCTCTATCCTGGACCCTGTTCTTTCTTAGTAATCTCATGGGTTCCCATGGGCCTAATTCATCTCTATGCAAATAGTTCTAACTAACAAACTAACCCTAACCCTAACCCTACAGATCTACATATCCAACTCATATCTCTTTCTTGATCTCACCAGCTGTCTGCTAGACATAATGGAATGTCTCATAAGTATCTCATACTATGTATGCCCAAAATTAAATTCACTCTCTTTCTCTAAATTTCTACCAAGGGCACACCACCTTTCCAATAACTCAGAACTCACCAACTAGTCAGGCAGCTAGGTGGCACAGTGGTTAGAGTGCTGGGCCTGGAATCAGGAAGACCTGAATTCAAATTTGGCCTCAGACACTTACTAGCTATGTGACCCTGGCCAAGTCTCTTAACCCTGCTTGCCTCCATTTCCTCATCTGTAAAATGAGCTGGAGAAGGAAATGGCAAACCATTCCAGTATCTTTGCCAAGAAAACCCCAAATGAGGTCACCAAGAGTTGGACACAACAGAAAACATCTGAACATTATCACACCAAGTCATACAGCATACCCTCCCTTGCTACCATATCTAATCTTTTAACACTTCTTGTCTAGTCTATCTCCCCAATACATTTTGCATTTGCCTCCTTCTCTCCCTTTACGTAGCTATCACTCTTAGTTCTCATCCTCACTTGGGCTATTACAGTAGCTTCCTAATTAGACTCTCTGACTCCACTTTCCCCACTAACCAATCTATCTTTCCAATAGCTGCCAAACTGATATCCCTAAAGCATAGTTCCTATTGTCTCACTATCCTACTCTTAAAGCATCAGTGGCTCCTTACAGTTTCTCTCTAGAATAAACTACAAACTCTTCTATTTGATATTTAAACCCAAGATGGCACCAACTCATCTTTTCAAAGTGATTTCACTTTTCCCTCTATAATACACCCTGTATCCCAGCCACACTGACATACATAGGATTCCATGTCCCATCTCAATGCCTTTGCTCGGTCTATCCTCCATTGTAATCTCTAGCTCCATTCTAGGCTCAGCTCTAGTGCTTCCTCCTCCACAAAGCCTTTTCTGATCTCCTTCAATTGTTAGCACTTTCCTCCCACCCTAGTAATTCCATTTTTCTTTGTAGATAGTTTGTATTGACTTATGTTCTTTTAAAAATATTATTTTTAACATTCTTCAAAAAAATTTTTTGAGTTCCAAATTCTCTCCTTCCCTCCTGTCTTTCCCCCATCCACTGATAAGGCAAGCAATATAATTTTAATTACACATATGAAATCATGTGAAACATATTTCCATATTAGCCATGTTATTTTTTTTTAAAAAAGCAAAAAAAATAAAGTGAGAAAATTCTACTTTAATTTGCACTTACAGCTCATCAGTTCTCCCTCTCTTTCTCTCTCTCTCTCTGGAAAGGGATTGCATTTTTCAGCATAGGTCCTTTGGAATTGTCTTGGATCATTGTCTCAATCAAAGGAGCTAAGTCTTTCACAGTGGATCATCATACAATATTGCTGTTACATTATACAATGATTCCCTGGTTCTGCTCATTTCACTTTGCATCAGTTCATATAGGTCCTTCCCATGTTTTTCTGAAACCACTCCCTTCGTCATTTCTTATAGCACCATAGTATTCCATCACAATCATATACTACAACTTGTTTAGCTATTCTCTAATTGATGGGCATCCCCTCAATTACAATTCTTTGCCACCACAAAAAGAGCTGCTTTATATATTTTTGTACATATAGGTTCTTTTTCTTTGGGATATAGACCTGGTAATGGTATTGTTGGGTCAAAGGGTATGACATATTCTTAAGGGATTTTCCATTTTTATCTTTGTATCTCTAGTGCCTAGCACAATTTAGCACATAGTAGGTGCTTAATAAATGTTTTTTAAAAAACAATCTTGAAATATTTAAAACCTCTGATCAATGTAGTGACCATCCACAACTCCAGAAGATCATTGATCAAGAGTGATAACCACCTCCTGATAGAGAAGTGATGAACTCAAGATTCAGAATGATATATATTCCTGGTCATGGTCAGTGTGGGAATTTGTTTTGCTCAACTAGGTGTATTTGTTATAAGAGTTTTGTTTTTCATTTTGGGAGGCTAAGGAGAGAAAATAAATGCATATTATTTGAAAACAATTTTTAAATTTAAAAATGTTTGTTGAATTGAATTACTATGGAGCCTGAGGGAGAGGAAAAAGTCAAAGATGATAGAGTTTTTGATCTTGTATTGCTGTGAAGAACCAAAAGAATAGTGTATATGAAGTACTGTATTATTGTAAACTGTTATTAAAGTTTAAACTATATTATTGTTTAAGTTACATGTTCATAATGGGTTGATTTTTCTTTTGCTGAAGGGAGGTTGGGACATGAGGGCAGGAGGGTAATTTTTGCTGATTGAAACAAATAAAATATTTTTTTAAAAAGAAAGTGAAGAATTCGAGATTGGATTGGTAAATCTCATTGTTGAGTTTGGGGAGGGGGGATGGGACTGTGGAAAGGGACCTCAAAGGCTGTGCTGAGGACTTGCATTGATTTGCCTTTTGGAGAGAGATAAGAATTCAGACACTTTAATGAATAACAAGGATGATGTTTGGATTGGGGTGTTTGAGGCCAAAGTGATGGATTAGGCTTAGGGCCAGGTTCAGGGAGCGGTAGGAACCCCTGCAATGCCCCCTGTGGAGAGGCAAAAGGAACCCTCAGTAATCTGGAATGGTTATCAAGAGGAGTAGGAGAAGGAAAAGAAGCTTGGAGAGAAGTAATGGAGAGCAGGCACCCTGAGACTGAGGGAAAAGGTGAGGAACAGAGTGGTTTGCAGGAAAATCTTAGGAGGGTAGAGAAGACAGAAATGATTAAAGCTGGAGGTAAGGAGAAGTGTATCCAGGGAGCACTGTGAAGTAGGCAGAGGACTGAACCTCCTGGCCTTCACAGCTGGCACCTTGGGAAAGTCACTTAAGCCTCAGTTTTTACTTCTGTAAAATGGGGGTTGGGGTATTTGTATTACCTACATCATCAGGCTATTGTAGGCGAAATGTTTTTAATCCCTAAACATATAAATGTCATATATATATATATATATATAAATGTTCCTAAATATATAAATGTCAGTTATTAATAAATCAGAGGACCTTGGCACTCAGCAGCAGGAATGGAGGCAGACAGGACATCTCTCAGTCCCTCTGAGGCTAAGGTGGGTGGGGTCCAGACTGCTCACTTGGATACAGGAACCTGCCTTTGTTTGCAGCCAGAGCGGAAATTCCATTCAAAACCAACCCCTCTGCCAGGCCCTCCCTTCCCATTACCACCCCTCTCTCACCCCCACGTGCTCCTAGTTCCCCTCCCTCTGCTCTGTCCTGGTGTTGATGGTACCAACTAGGTGGGCTTCTCTCCCTGCAAACTTCTGCCCTTCTAGATGATGGGTAGCCTCAGCCCTGCTGATGCTTCCCACATAAAGTGGGGCATCAAAAGGAAAATGAGGAGGTCCAGCCTAGGGAGGAGAAGGCTAAAAATAAATAACTTTGCTAGAGGAAGTCATAGGCAAAGGGCAGCAGGTCTTTTCCTATATTAGTGACTGTGTGTGTATTGTGTGTGTGTGTGTGTGTGTGTGTGTGTGTGTGTGTGTGTGTGTAAGAGAGAGACAAAGAGAGGAGAGAGATAAAGATAGAGACAGAGAGAATGACAGGGAGAGTGAAAGGGGAAGAAGATGGAGAGAGAGAGAGAGAGAGAGAGAGATGACTTGCTCAAAGTCACACTCAGAGCTGGGATTTGATTTAAATTTGGTCCTTCTGATGTCAAATCCAGCATCCCTTCCATGATAGTAGGTAGCCTCAGGTGGAGTTTGATGAATAATGAAAGGCGTTTCCTCCAAAATCTTTTCCTCTCCTCATCCTCCTACCACAGTCAGATGGAAAGTCCCGCTGTTAGTCACTTTCTAGCGTTAGACATCAAAGATGGGGTACAATTTACAAAAAGTCCCTAAGAAAATATACAAGTTTTTGAGCAGTTTAAAAAGTATAAGAAGGGAGGGAGGGTGGGCATGGGATTTAACCCTTTCCCATGGACCCCCTGTAGATGAGTTGCTTAGATTAGCTAGCTGTTACCTGACAGAGAGCTTGCTCCCAAGGGGATGGAATTCAGGGCAAGAAAAGTTTTGCTTTTGTGGGTGAGGGGTGGGGATAGGAAAGAATGGATGGAAAACCTCCAGAGTTGAGAGAAGGGAGAGATAGATTGGGCATCAAATGGGGCCCTGGGAAACCCCCCAGTACTTCAGAGGTTGCTGCCAGAGAGGTTTGAGTTGGTGCCAAATTTAAATCACTATACCTCTTTGGAGCTCAGTTTCTTCCTCTGTGAAATAAGGTAGCTGCCATATATTACTTCAAATATTCTCAGCTGCATTTTGTATGGTAGCAAAAAACAAAACAAAAACAAAATCCTGATAATCAAGTGGGTACCCATCAGTTGGAAAATGGCAGGACCAATGGTGGGAGTGGAATGTCATATATGCTACCAGACTCAGTCATTGGGTCATTTAATTTTGTTTGCTGTTTTTATTTTTATTTATTTATTTTATTTTTTTATTTGAGACAAGGCTCAATGGTTAATGCATGTGGAGGCTACATCTAAAAGTAACTATGGCATGAAAACAAAAGGTATTAGTGGAACATTCTTTTTAAAAGAAGAAAAGCAAGGATATAATTGGGGACACTCTACAAACTTAGGATTTAATAATTTTGCCTTTCATGGGCATATAAATCATCAGTTAGTATTATTATCCTCATTTTACAAATGAGAAGTAAAAGTCAAACAGCTGCTAAATGTCACAGCTGAGATGCTAAAGCAAATCTCCTGACTTCTGGTCCAGGAAGCTTCCTGTTTACATCATCCCTTTGGTGGCCAAGCAATGTCAAGGGATCTGGAGAAAGGTCCCAAAGCAAATGGGTGGTGTGTGTGTGTGTGTGTGTTTGTGTGTGTGTGTGTGTGTGTGTGTGTGTGTGTGTGTGTGTGTTACAGGAGGATATGGATAAGAGTCATAAGATGAGGCTTAGACAGGTCCACAGCTGGATGGAAGCTCATATCAGTAAGGTCCCAGATCCATTCAATTCTGGAAAGCCTTATGTGGATCTCCTAGTTTGGACACCTGGTGGTGGATTAAAAAAGATCCTATAGTTTAGGCCTTCCTCAACACCTGACAGCATTCTTTGCACCTCCAGTTTCACCTACCCCAGCCTGTTCTGGTCTGGTATGGAAGGGGAATGGGGAAGGCAGACAAGTGTCCCATCCATCCTTCTTCCACAAGGTTAGCATTAATCAAAAAGAGTCAGAACAGGAATGAAATGTGTCTCCTTTCTATGTTCCCCCCCAATCCCAGACATTAGTGGGCCCTAAGCCAATCAGTATCATGGGAGAGATGCTGGGAAAGGATGATCCTATTAGATATTTGGGAAGATTTAATGTACACAGAAAAAATGTTTAAGTTGAGTATTAAAAGGGCTTTGAATAAAAAGACTTACCAATACAATCTTGGATTCTTCATTTTCTTTCTTTAAAAAATATTTTATTTGTTTCAATCAGCAAAAATTCACCTCCTACCCTTCTGCCACAACCTCCCTCCAACTGAGAACAAAAGAAAAATGAGACCCATTACAAACATATATGGCCAACCAAAATAAATTTCCACATCGACAATGACTGAAAGAGTATTTGTCTCATTCTGCATGGAGTCCTTCGCTTTGTCAAGAGGTAGGTAGCAGATTTAATCATTAATCCTATGGAATTCTGGTTAGTAATTACACTGATGAGAGGTCCTAATTCTTTTAATTTGTCATTACCATCTTGTTGCGGGTATAAATTGGTCTCCTGGTTCTGTTCACTTCACTCTGCATCAGTTCATACAAATCTTCCCAGGTTTCTCTGAAACTCTCTCCATCATTTCTTATAGCATATTGTATTCTATCACATTTGTATACCATAACTTGTTCCTCCATTCTCCAATGTATGGGCATTCCCTCAGGTTCCTATTCTTTGCCACCTCAAAAGGAGCAATAAGTATTTTTGTTCTGCTTAGGACTAACCCCTTCCTTAATCTTACTCCCCCCATTTCCTCCTTCTCCCTGTTCCCTCCTATTTCCCTGTTAAATGAAATATGTTTCTATACCTGTGTTTATTTCTCCTTCTTTTGACCAGTTCAGATGAGAGCAAGATTCCAATGTCAGCCACTTCCCCATACCTCCTCCTTCTTGTTTGTATAGATGTCTATTTACACTCCTTGATTGTCTCCACTTAATTAATGTCTAGCTGCTGTGACCCTGGACAGGTCATTTAACCTCAACGGATTTTTAGAGTTGGAGACCTTAGAGGTTATCTTTACAACTTCTTCTTTTTACAGATGAAAGAACTGATGCTTAGAGATTGGAAAACCAAATCATTTCCACCATGTCATATTGTCATTGCTCTGAGCCTCAGTTTCCCTCTCCATAAAATAGGAACAATTCCTACCCTACCTACCCTCACAAGGTTGTCTGGGAGTTAAATACGATGATAAATGCAAAGTGCTTTGTAAACTGCAGAATGGTATATAAATCATAATAAAATACTATGTAAATGCAGACTATTATTATATCTCCAAACCCAGCAGGCAGGATAGACTGGAGCTGCTTTCCTCCAATTATTTCTGGGAACACGGCCCCCAAGGAGAAAGGGTTGGGCCTGGCAATCCCCAGCATAGCTATGGGTGAATCACTACCTGCTATCCCTCCCCCCTCTAAGGGTGACCCAGGGGAGTCTGCAAGTTCCCAACTGTAGGAACAGGAGGAGTCTAATAAGATGGTGCTGAAAGATGGGAGCAAATCAGGAAAAGGCTGAGGTTTTCGGGGGAAGGGAAGAGGACTAAAGGCTACTCTGAGTTTTCTGGGCAGAGAAGTAAGGGTCTCCCCTTCCCATGTCAGGCAACCCCACCCCTGGTGCAGTGTCCAACCCACTAAGTGGTGAGCGAGAGAGAGGAGCTTCCGGAGGTGCCAATGCAGGGCAATAAAGAAGTCGGGGAACAGGACTGAATGTGAGCTAGTCTTGGAAGGCTGCATGGAGGAGGAGGAGAGATAGGACAGGATTTGGATAGAGGACACAAGATTCCTATTCTCCAGAGTCATCCCAAGATTTAGTGCTAGAAGAGATGTTAGAAGCCATCTAGTCCCCTCTCTTTCTTTCACAGATGAGGAAACTGAGACCCAGAAGCAATTTTGCCCAACATTATACAAGCAGTAAGTGTTAGAGTCAGGTTTTGAATCTAGACCCTCTGATTTCAAACTCAGCATTCTTTCCAAAAATTCACCAATACTCTTCTTCTCTCCTCCTCTTCATCTCATGTCACTCAGACGTCTCCCCCAACCATCTCCCTCATTCTGTCTCACATGAGGAGATGGCCCTACTCCTCACCAAGGACAACCCCTCTACACGTCCCCCTGATCCTCGCCCCTCCAGTCTTCTCCAGAAGATGGCTCTTACTACCACCCTCTAATTTCCAGGCTCTCTCTATCTACCGGTTCCTTCCCTGCTATCTATAAATACATTTGTGTCTCCTCCATCCTTAAAAAACTTTCACTGGATCTGACCATTCCCACTAACTATCATGCTATGGCTCTCCTTCTTGGCTAAATTCCTCAAGAAAGTTATTTTTATTAGTTGCATCCACTTCCTTTCCTCTCCCTCTCTTCTTAATTCTCCATAGCTTCCACCTTTATCATTCAATCCAAACCTCCCTCTCCAAAGTTACCAGTGCTCTCTTCATCACCGAATATCTTCATCACCCTTTTCTCAGTCCTCATCCTTTTTTTTACATTCACATTATTCTTTTTTGCACCACAAATTTATTGTATTTAATTAAATATTATTTATTGCATATTAATATTATTAATATAATACATTATTTATTTTAATTTTCAATTCAGTGAACAAAACAAGCATTTTTATAACACAGTACAATGCACCATTGGTCTCCTTTTTCTCTTGAATATACTCTCCTCTCTAGGTTTCAGTGAGACTGCTCTCTCTTGCTTCTTCTCTTACCCAGATTCTTCTCTGTGTCTTTTTCTGGATTTTCATTTAGATCATGCCCACAAACCACAGATGTCCCCCAAGGCTCTGTCTTGGGCTCTCTTCTCTTTGCCATCTATATTATCTAGGGGGCGTGATTTCATCAACTCCCATGGGTGCAATTACCATCTCTAGGCAGATGATTCTCAGATCAAGATATTCAGCCCTGGATTTCTTTCCTGAGCTCCAGTCCTACATTGCCAACTGCCGTTTGGACTTGTTGAAATGGATGTCCTACAAAGATATCATATTCAATGTGCCCAAATGTGTCTCATCTTTTCCCTTCAAACTCTCCCCCTCTTCTTGACTTCCCTATTACTATCAAGGGCAACACCATCCTCCCAGTCACTCAGACCCACAACCTTGGTGCCATCCTTGACACCCACACTCACACTTTCCCCTTTCCCCATACAGCCAACCTATTGCCAAAATTTATCATTTCTAACTTTAACACCTTTTCTCATAAATGTCCCCTTCTCTCTCCTCACATAGCCACCACCCTAGTTTAGACTCTCATTACTTCTCCCCTGGACTATTGCAATTGCCTTCTAATTACTCCCCCTTCCTCTCCCCTCTCTCTCCTCACCCCCTCCTCTTCTCTCTCTCTCTCTCTGTCTCTGTCTGTCTCTCTCTGTCTCTCTGTCTGTCTCTGTCTATCTCTCTCTGTCTCTGTCTCTCTCTCGCTCTCTCTCTCCTCTCTTTTTTCTTCAATTTGTCCTTCTCTCAACTGCCAAAATGATTTTCCTAAAATGCAGGTCTGAGTTTGTCATCCACTGCTTGATAAACTCCAAGGGCTTCTTACTACCCACACAACCAAATATAAACTCCACCGTATGACATTTTAAGCTTTTACAACCTGGCTCTTTCTTACCTTTTCAATCCCCTTCTCCAATGCTCAGCACAGTGCCTGATACATAGTAGGAGCTTAATAAATGTTTATTGACTGACTTTATTCCCCACACTGGCCTGCTTACTGTTCTTTGTACAAGATGCTGTCTCCCACATCTACCCCTTTGCACAGAGAACTTATTTCCTGAGACAACTGAGAGTAACTCTTGCCTTGCAAAGAAATAAAAATTTTGGGGAAGGAAATTTTAATCAATATCCAGAGAAAACTGAACTAAGACTGTTTCCAGAATGAAAAAGTCAGCAGTTGTAGTGATGGTTAAAGATGACTTTCTCACAGTTGGAATATTAAAAATAATTGTCTTCATTTTATTGTTTATTACAACATATGTAAGTAGGACAGCCAGTAATCTTGATGTTTATTTAAGCCTAGGCAGTTGGGAAGGAGGGGTGATGATAGACAGAGAGAGATGAGCAAAAACTGATCTCAAGTTTTGGGAGAAGTATCCCAAATTTATCAGATAAATAATTCTTAATAAACTGGGGTGTTGGGCTCAAGGGTAATTGATTAACTAATAAGAGAGATGTTACGATTTTGTAATCAAGTGGAAATATCAGAACACACCCCTTGGTGATCTTAGAAACTGGAATGAGCAGGGTATGGGCAGGTATCAGTTAAGCTAAGTATAAGAGTGGGCCATCCTAAGCCCCTGTTACCACGGAAACAAAGAAGAGTGTTGGGCTTTAAGGACAAAATTTCAGCCTTCCTCACTCTATTGTTACATCGTATCACTACCTTGTGTCTCCATGTTAAGCTCTTTCCGGATATTGTTCCTGCCCCCTGAGTGCTTACCATATGTAGTAAGTATCCAGAAAAGGTTAGGGACTGACGACAGAAAAGTAACATTAAGTCCATGGACAGAAAGACATTGTGAGCACTGAGGCAGAAGGAAGAACCTTACTGGGGAGTAGGGGCAGCTGGAAAAGGAATGGAAATGGACTGGGGTCCTCTTATGGGTAAATGGCGGGGGGACGCTGTTTTTACTCTTCTGATGAATCAAAGAAGGCTTTTTGGAGGAAGGAGAGTGGGTGGAAGGATGGGATCGTAGAAAAACTAGGAGAGAGACTGAGGGAGGTGACTTCTGGGAACTGATTTCAGGTATAGGATGCAAATGGAGAGAAGGGCTGAAAGCCCCTCAATGTGTGTGGGGCTGGACGGGGTGGGGAGTTTATGAGGGGGGCAGGGGAGTGCCACACTCCTCTGCCACTACCCAGGGCCCAGGGGGCAAACTCCTGTGAACTTTGACACAAGTCCCCCCTCCAAGTCTGGACTCCATCTTGGTATGGATGGAGGGCAGAGGGAGGGCAAGGGACAAAAGGATTTTCTGCTCACTTGGTTTGGGGGGTGGGGGTAGGTACGGCTTTGGGGTCAGTTTGGGGCAAAAGAAGAGATCCAATATCTGGACCAGGGCCATGCTTCTTACTCGGAGGGCCTTATTCAGAGGTGGGCTAGGTGGCCACCTAGTGGTGTGATTTCAGAGCCTTAAGGAGAAACTCTAACGATCCTCCCACCGCCATCATTAGGTGCGCATAGAGTGCCCAGGGTGTTGGCACACCACAGAGCAACTATTACCAGCGTCCCTTTCCCTGACGTGAAAGGGCCAACGTTAATACTTTCCTTGGCCCACATTCTACACACACATGCATCCACACACTTCCTGGAGGCCTTGAAATCCTACCACTAGCATCTCATCCTTGGCAAAAGGTGAAAACCCAGTCAGAAACAGGACTTTAGGCTTTACAGCCATTTACATTTCAGTTGGTGTATAAAGGACCTTTCCTAAGGGCAGAGTTGGAGAAAGGGAAAGAACATCAGGAACATAGAGAGAAGGGAAGATGGGCTATGGATAGGCAACTCTTTAAAACCCCTGCCTATTTCTTAAGTCTTCCTTATGGACCCTTCTTGCCTCTTGCTTCTACCAACTTCCTTTCCTCCCTGAGTTTCTGGTAGTGCCAGGAAGGGAGTACCAGTCCTCGATGTCCTGTGGGTGTCGAACACTGCTTCTGCTGCCTGGATTGGGATCGAGCCTTGGTGAGGTGGATTTGGGGGACCTGTGTCTTAGAGATGCTATGATTCTTGGCCAGCAGCCAATCTGGACACAGGCTCGACACCCCTGATGGCCTCTGATACGGAACTAGGACCTGTTGGCTGGAGGGAGGCTGGGAGACCTTCGGGGTTTGGGGTTGTAGAGGTGCTGTGCCCTGAAGCTCCGGCACAGAAGGACGAAGCATGCCCAGTTCAGGTGGGAGGTCCGGGCATAGAGTATGGCAAGCAGTGATGATGAAGGGGCTGGCTAGACTGGTGGTTACTCTCACCAGGTGATCCAATACACCGCCCTCCTGGGGGGGCTGGGGGAAGGGAAGGCTGAAGGCACTCTGCAGTCTCTCGAGGAAGGACGGCGTGAGATTGGTCTGGGCCTGGGCCACAAGCCCAGCCAGGGCTGGCCACTCGAGCTGATAGTGCCTACTCAGCTGCTCAACTCGAGGATGCCGACTCAGCTGACGGATCCTTACCACGGTTTCGAAGCTATCAGTCAGGGCTGCCCATTCCAAAGCTGTCTTGCCCCGAGCCGGGTCCACGGCTGTCGGGTCAGCACCTGGGGAAAGGAGAGGAAGGCTTCTCTGACAGTGGAAAAGAGTGGAGTGTGACCTCAGAAGCCTGAAGGGAGTGGGAGGTGTTAGGATCATGGAATGGGAGCTCATCTACCCCAACCCTTTTACTTTGCATAGGAGGAAACAAGTCTAAAACATCTCTTGTTATAGCAGTGCCCTCTCCACCCTCTACTCCCACGCCAACTCTGGTCCGGGAGGAAGTGAGAAAACTGACTGGGGCCTGGACGGAATGATCGTGTCCCTGGCCATCTCTTAGTAGGAGAACACCCCTCTCCATTCCATCCCTTCCCTCGCAGCCAGGGAAGGGATGAGATTGGGCGGGGCTTCCTGTAGTTAGAGGCCGTCCCTCCTGAGAGGCCGGCACTGGGAGGGTTTCAGAGATGAGTGGGCTTGGAGGGAATTCCTCAAGCCCCCTGCCCCTTGTGCTGGCTTCCTCCCTGCCATCCACCTCTTCTCCAGAACAGTTTAGGACTCAGAAATGCAGCCTGTAGATAGGAATCAACTGGCTGAAGCTCCCTCACACCCCAATGTGGTTTCAGCCCTATTCTCTTCCTATCTTTTTCCCTCTCTCGCTGGGTCAGTAACATGAGGTCCTACATGATCAAATTAGGGAGGGGGCTTGGAGACAACCTCGAAATAAGAATGTTGCACTAGAAGATCTCTAAAGTCGCTGCCAACTCTAAACTGATTCTGTGGTCCTACCCTCAAAACCAGGCCCAAGACTTTCTCCCTTGGAGGGAGGAAGATGGTGTGCATGGGGCTGATATTTCTGCCAGAGGCCACAAGAGGGAAGCACCTACCGGGGAAACATCCATAGCAGCAAGCCGGCCTTGCAGTTTCTCACCATCAGCATCCTAGTCCATGCTTCTTTGGGTCCTGGCTGCTGTTGCCCTGTCTGAGGCTCCCTGGGGCCTCCTCCCCTCTCAGAAGGGATTCCAAGCCTCTTTGGGACCCTGGCTGCTCCATTGGGCCCGTCCGATTTCTCTATCAGGCACTCACAAAATCTTAGCCCTCTGTCAATGTGGAGGACAAAACCCCCTCCACCAGGAAGCCCTCCGAAGACTACAGCCTCATCTCCAAGCTCAGCTTCATGAGCTCCACTTCCTCCCCAGCCCCCCGTGGTAGCATCTAGAGCTGCCCCTTGTTGACATGCTTCTCTGCCTCTATCCTAATGGGTTTGTCCCTTCCCAAGGCGTTGGGTGACTCAGAGCACCTCCCTCCACCCTCTGGCCTGGCAGACCTGGAAGGGACAGACAGGTGGCTGAGTCCATCAGAGGGAGCCCCACCCACCTGACATGAGGAGGGCAGCCACACAGTCTGAGCGGCCTTGCACGGCAGCCTTCATCAGAGCTGTCAGGCCTCGGCTGTCTCTCCGATCCAGATCCAGGCCTGGGTAGTAGTTCAGCAGGTAGTTCACCAGGGTGATATGTCCTGGAGGGGCACAGTCAGACAACAGGCAGGGCCTTCTCTAGCATCCTAACCCTCCCATGCACCCTCCAGGGACCACATACCAAGAACCAAGGGAGAGTGGAAAGGGAGAGGGTTGGATTCCTGTTCTTAAGAGATATAGAAGATGAAGAATGAAACCTTCAAATTACTGCTCCCATCCCCTCTTCCCAGCAAAGGAAAACTTTCCTCTAGGGACAGTCCGAAGGATAGGTACTGGAAAGAGTAATGGGATTAAAGGAAGGGTTTGTAATCCAGGGTTTGGAATTTTGGCTTAAAAATACTTTAATAGCAAGTCACTTAACCCCAATTGCCTTACCAAAAAAAAAAAAAAAAAAGTCAAGATGTATTTCTAGGGGCAGCTAGGTGGCGCAGTAGATAGAGCTCTGGCCTTGGAATTAGGAGGACCTGAGTTCAAATGCGGCCTCAGACACTTGATACTTCCTAGCTGTGTGACCCTGGGCAAGTCACTTAACCCCAATTGCCTCACCAAAAAAGCAAAAAAAAAAAACCTTTAATAACTTTATTTCAATATAATTAGGTTCCTTTGTAATCACATGTATCTTGTTTTACGCATTTAAAAGCATTATTCTGAGCAAAGGTTCATAAACTTCACTAGATTGCCAGAGGGGTCTAGGACATGAAAATTATTAGAGTTAGAAAAGACCTCTAAGGTTATGTCGTTCACACCCTCTTTCATTTCACAGATGAGGAAACTGATGCCCTGAGGAGGAAAATTACCTGCCCAAGGTCACACAATTATTAAGTGCAGCCTGGGGTTCAAACACAGGTGCTTTGATTCGAGTTTCATTGTTCTTTCCATTCTGTCACAATGCCTCCTCAGAGTCCTTGGATTCAAATATCAGCTCTGTCACTTGGTACCTGTGTGACTGCGGCCCACTAACCCTTCCGAGCCTCAGTTTCCTCTGCTGATCCTTCTCTGACACCAAAACCTGGACAAGGGACTGGAGCTTTTCTCAGAGCCTCAGCTTCCTGATTTCTCAAATGAAGGATTGGATGAGATTCCCTCTAAGCTCTCTCTGAGCACTAAATCAATGATCTAGGAGACCTCATTTCAGCGACATTGACACCTTGGCAAATTATTTTCTCCTCTCAGAGCAAAATTTTCCTATTTTGTGAGATGAAAAGGATAATCTACACCTGCCCTAAAACCTTAGATTAAGTGAGTCATTGCTGTTACAGAGTGTTCTGAATGTGAATGGGAGAAAGAGGAAAGAGTTTGGCTGGCACGGGCCGGGCTGTGAGCCTGGGTTACAAGGAGACCGGGTGTGTGAAGAGGATGATCCCAGGCTGGGAATGTTCTATATTTTGGGTGTGAAGTTATTTGGAGGTCTCAGCAAAGAGTATTTTAGACTCCCTAAGCACTCAGGGTAATGACTAAGTGTAGAAGTGAGGGGGAAAACTGAGGATAGGGAGGGCCTGGAGGCCTGGGGGAAGATAGATTGTAGATATTATATTGTAGATTATATTGTTATATTGTAGACACACCACTGGGTGCTGCAACAGGGATCTGGCCTGTGGGGCCAACGCCCAGTGGAAAAATGCCTTCCGGTAATGCAGTTTTACAACTCATCTGGAATATGTTGTTTTAGAGAGAAGCTTAAAAAGTTAAGTGACTTGTTTATGGTCAGTCACACATCTATTAGGCGTTATAAGAAGAATATACCCTAGGTCTTTCTGACTACAAGGTCAGCCCTCTGTCCATCTGTTATGCTGCCTTTCAGACAGACAATAAAAAAACAACTACAACTCCCACATATGGAAAAGATCCCCTTATACCCATCCTACATGATATACATGTCTGTGACTATATACATACATACATATATAATATATATATATATATATACACACACACACACACACAGCGTTATATGTAGTATATCTCAGTAAGTTCCTTGAAGTCAGGAATTATTTCCTTCTTTTTTTGTCCCTGAATCCTTATCACCTATAAAGTTAATAGTCAATAAATATTTATTATAAAATATATTTATTAAATATTTATTAAGTGTCTATTATGGGGCAGGCGAAGCCCTGAGGATACCAAAAAAAAAGGCAAAAAGGCAGTTGTTGCCCTCACGTAATACATGTACCATATAATAATATAATATAATATAGTCATGATATAACGAAGTAGACAACATGTAAATAACTATACAGGATAAAGAGGAAATAATTAACAAAAGGAAGGTATGAGAATTAAGAGGAATCAGGAAAAGCTTCCTGCAGAAAGTGGGACCTAGGTGGTTCAGTGGATAGAGTATGTGGCCTGGAGTCAGGCAGACCCGAGTTCAAATCCAGCTTTAGACACTTACCTGGGCAAGTCATTTAATCTCAGTTTGCCTCAGTTTCTTCAAGTGTAAAATAAGGACAATAAAAGTATCTACCTCCCAAGGTTGTTGTGAGGATCAAGAGATAATAAGTGCAAAGTGTTTAGCACATAGTAAGCATTATATAAATGTTAGCTATTGTTATTATTGTTCTACTATATTATCATCAAATACAGGATGTCCCAAAAGTCTTAATGCAGTTTTAAGCTTTGATAGCTCCAACTGATTTTGGGGGCACCCTATCTAGTAGAATTAAACTGAATGAGGCAGGGAGCGAGTATTAGTAGTCCCATTTTATAGTTGAGGAAATTTAGAGATAGAGAAGTTATAGGGCTCTTTCTTGGTCACATAGTAAATAAGTGTCAGAGCCTGGGTTTGAACCCTCATCTCCCGACTCTAAATCTAATCCCTCTTCAGTCACACCCTCCTGCATTCTCACCCTCCCTCCTGCATTCCCTTCTGCCTTCCCTCCCTCCTCCACCCCTTGCTCTCCCACCTGCCTGGGCAGCCAGCATGAGGGCTGTGTTTCCTTCTTTGTCCTGATGATTGACATCAAGGAAGGGGCAGTGACTGAGCAAGACCACGATACTGTCAAAGCCCTTGTAGCAGGCGACCATGAGGCCTGTCTAAGGAAAGAGCACAACTCAGCAGAGCTTCTCACTCTTTCCCAGAGCTCCCACCCCTGGATGCCTTCCCAGGATGCCCTTAGCCTCCTCTTATGCCTTTAGTCCCAGCCAAACCAGCACATGCAGTATCCTCACCCCCTTAGTAGCCCCTGACTCTGTACATCTGCCCCTGTCTTTGTCCTGGTCCCTGAGAGGGGTCCCCTCAGCTTAATCTGTTGCCTTATTCCTCTTAGGGCTCTGTTCCACCCCCATGCCCTAGATTAGCTTCCTAGGGGGCCAAAGCAGAGAAACCATCCTCCCTAACCCCAGCCTCCTTTCATTCTCCTGGGTCCCCTTGGGAGAGCTAGCCTCTCCAGCCTCTAGAGGTAGGGGTGGAGCGGTTTATGGGACTGGCCTCCTATTGATTGCCCCTGTATTATTTCTGTCCAACTCCTCTTGTTCCTGGGCCAGGATTGAGGTAGGGAGAGCTGGTTTCCTCACCCTCCCATTTCTGTCCACCTGGGCGGCCTCTTCAGGGCTGACTCCCAGATCGAGGGTGGCTTGGAGTTTGGTAGGATCATTACAGGCACAGGCCCAGTAGAGGGGTCCCAGCTCACTGCGGGGCACCGGGTTTTCAGATGGGGTGGGGTCTTCTTGATGGAGTTGCATAGAGTCTTCTGACAGCTCACTGCACGTGTCTCTCCCTTCCCATGCTGACTTCCCCTCCTCCATTTTTGAGGTTTAGGTTGTGGGGTTCATCATCTGTCATGGCCCCCTCCTCACCCAGGGAGCCATCTGAAACACAAACAGATGCTGTGTGTGTGTGTGTGTGTGTGTGTGTGTGTGTGTGTATGCTCGGAGAGTGAAGGGTGGTTCTGGCTGCAGAAGGCATCCCTCCCACTCCCCTCTCCCAGTTAGATGCCAGGTGTGAGTGGGCACAGGCAAGAGGTGTTATTTCACCCTCCACCCCCTTCTCCTATCACAACCACAGGGTGGAGGTATGAGGGAAATGAAGCCCCTTCCATGTCCCCAAAAGGAAAGCTAGTTGGGGTACCCAAAGGGACTCCCAAGGGACCCCTATTACCTTAATAAACTCACCTGGCAGACTCTGACCCCTTGGACTCCTAGAGACCAGCAGCATAGACCAGTCATAGCAGATGGACAGGGCTTAAGAGAAATCGCCCTGAGAATACTTCCCCGTGCTTGAGCTGGATCAAGCTTGGGTTAGCCAGGGATTGAGAGGGGGAGGATAAAAGAGGATGGGTGAAGCTAGGGAGGGACAAGGTGAAGAAGACAGTCAGAAAGGGCTGCTCTTGACACTCGAAAGAAATAAAGACAGATTCCCCTGATCCCAGATCCCCTTCTCCCATGAAGGAGGTCTCCCCCTAACCAGGATTTGGGAGGTAAGAGGAGAATGGCTTGGTGGCATTGACCTCTATCATGATCCTAGTAAATTCCCAGCCACCCCCAAAAGAAAGGAAAAGAACTCTAACAAATACAACCCTGAGATTCATGGGTGATTTTTGCAAATGTCTGCATTTTCATTGCCCAGTGAATTTGACTGTGTAAACCTGAGTACTCCCCACCCCGAAACTGTCTATCTATGGGAGCATGCTAGGGTGATGGGAAATGAGAGGAGCCCAGGGAACAAGGGTTAAAGTAAGAGTGAGATGAGGAAGAGGAGGAGATAGGGGAGCCCAGGGGACAAAGGAGGGGCTGAAGGATGGTGGGCAGAGAGAAAAGAGAGAAGGAAGCCCAGGAAACAGGAATAGGGAAGGGGATTGCAGAGTGATCGGCAGAGGGGAAGAAGGGAGGGAAGCTTAGGGAACAAGGGAGGGAGTGAAGAAGGATGCTGGGAAGAGGGAAAGGAAAGAGGGGAGCTTAGGGAATAGGGGAGGCAGGTGGTAGGAGGGTGGTTGCATAGCATCCTTCAGAGAGCAGGCTGAATCATGGGGTGACTGCTGTCATCCGGGAACCAGCTTTGGTAGAAAGCCAAGCAGACAACCTCCCCTCTACCAGCAAAGCAAAGGACTGGGATTACCTCCTCTCTCCTCCCCACACCCTTCAAAGCTGCTTTGTTGCTGTTTTTTGTTTTGTTTTGTTTTTTTTAGTCTGTCTTTACCTATATCAAAATGGGGAGGGGAGCACTAGCTCATGACCTCCACCCTTTAAGGATTGGTTAAGAAGCAACAAGGTTTTGCATTTCAGTCTCTTATTTATAATAGTAACTGGTATTGATGTATCACTTAAGAGTAGGCAGGTTGTTTCATAGACCTTAACAACCCTCTGCGATAAACACTGGAGGTATTATTCCTCCCCCACTGTCCAGAGGAAGAAACTAAATTTCGGAAAAGTTTAATGACTTGCCTGTGGTCACACAGGTAGTAAGCAGAGATGTGCTGGTAAAAGTTTAACAACTGGCTGTCCAAAAAAAAGTGTATTTGTGACATATTTTTAAGTTTAATCAGCATTATTTAACATTTTCTCTGTCACTTTCTTACGTTTTAGACAATCAATAAAACAATAAACCAAGCTTTGATTTATAGCATTTGCTGATTTTTTAGATATAAATGGTCATCCTGAAAATTTAACAATCAGCTCTCAAGAGGTTTGAGCTAGCTACAGCAAAGCCGTGCTAGTAAGTGTCATAAACAGGTTTCAAACCCAGGTTTCTCCAGATCCAGCACTCTTTCTATGTCTTTTCTACCGTGTTGGAGTTTTATTTCTAGTCAGGACACCTTAAAGAGGAATGAAGCAATTTGGGCCAGGAAGTCTCTCCTGGGATTAAAGAATACAAACCTTGATGGGGCAGCTAGGTGGTGCAGTGCATAGAGCACCAGCCCTGAAGTCAGGAGGACCTGAGTTCAAATCCGGCCTCAGACACATAACACTCCCTAGCTGTGTGACTCTGGGCAAGTCACTTAACCCTAATTGTCTCACAAAAAAATAAAATAAAAAATAAAAAAGAATACAAACCTTGAGCAGAAGCCCTCAGCTTTTAATCCTGATAGTGGTGGAGCTGGGGGTGTTAGGTAACACCTCCACACTGACACAATCACCCCATTTCATGCTGGTGGTCTGAGAGTCTCTTCTGAGACTTCCAGGATCACATTCCCATTACCCACTAGTCCCCTGGAGCCCCTCTGCTAGCCACAGACTAGACCAGATAGGAAGGGGGAAGTGACTGAGAGAGGACTGGACAGTCAGGACACTAGGGTCCCAGTTCTAACTCTTACTCCTTGGGAAACCTTTAACCTTGGGAAAGTGATATCACTTCTCCAGACCTAAGTTTTCTCATGTGAAAAAATAGGGGTTTGCAATGATGGTCCCTAGACAGCAGGTAATGGAATATACTTTCTTTTTCATGGCAGAGAGAGAGCAGAAGGTAGGATAAGTTGTCAGATGCCATCTCCTTTTGTTCCATTGATTTTCTTTGTAATAAGAACAGCTTCAAATTGGAGGCAAAAGGTAGGGGAAAAGGGTCCTCTCACTACACTCCCAGAAATGACTGTGATGTGAAGACAGAAGGCATCAATTAAACATGTTTAAGATTTTAAAAAAAAATACATGGTTTCTGAGATCCTTGCCACTTCTCATATCTTGTGAGATTCTATGAAAGTCAATGGCCCACTTCATGAAGGATATTGGGCACTACCAGCATAGGGCAGCAGGTGGCGACCCTAGGCAGGGTTGGATAGTGAATTTCTACTTCCAGAGAGGAAGAGTCAGTTTAGAGTTACCAAGGTTGAATGGAGGGAGGCAGGGTATTAGGGCAGAAGAATGTGGAGCCTGGAATTTGGTAACAAAGGCAGAGGTAGCTTCAAGGTCTGCCTAGCGCTTAGTAGGCACTTAATAGATATTTAATGAGTTGAATTGAAGAAGGGAGGCAGGAAGATGAGAGGAAAGGAGGGAAGAGGAGGAAAAGAAGGGGAGGAAGGAGGACAAGAATGGGAAGTAATTTGTCCAAGGTCTCTTAGCTTCTACTGTTGAGTGAAGGTGTCCTGGTTATTGACAGCCACAGGAGGCAAAGGATGACAACCTGGGGTAGTGGAAAGAATCATATATTTGGAATCTGAGGACCTAGGTTTAAATCTTAGTCTTGCCATTTATTAACTGAGCCTATCTGTTTCTTCAGTTAGGAAATGAAAAAGCATTTATTAAATGTAATCACAAATGTAATAAAATATGTGCAAGCCCTGGGTAACAAACAAACAAACAAAAAAAAAAAGCAAAAGCAAAGACAGTCCCTACCCTCAAGGAACTTACATGTTAATAGTAACATATAAAAGGTAAGGGTAACTAGGGAGGAGGATTTTAGTTTGGAAAATTAATGGATTGGTAACCTGAAATAATGGCCCCCTGGGCATTCCTGAGGTGAATGGTAGACCAGGCAGCTGGTGAGAATATGGCCATCTACCCAGTAGATTATAAGCTTTTTATGGCAGGAAATGGTTTTCATTTTCTCTTTGTGTCCTCAGCACCTATGGAAACCCTTTGTATATAGCAGGAGCCTAATAAATGCTTGTTGGATTAGTTCATACAAGTGACTTTTAAGGTCACTTCCAGCTGACTTCTGATTTTGTTAGACTTACCCACATGTCCAATGGCTCTTCTGTCTCTTTCCTACTCTAGATTTTGGGGGGAGGAGCTGTTTTGATCCAACTGGTATTATTGTACCATCTCAGTAAAGTGGTGCAGTGGATAGAGCTCTGGGACCAAAGACTCAACTTCATGAGTTCAAATCCAGCCTCAAACATTTACTAGCCTCAGTTCCTCATCTATAAAATGAGCTACAGAAGGAAATGGCAAACCACTCCAGTATCTCTGCCAAAAAAACCCCAGATGGGGTCGTAAGGCATGGAATATGACTGAACAACAAAAGTAAATGTCCCTTTCTAAAAGGCAGCTAGGTTGCCCAGGGGATAGCGCACTGGACTCTAGAGTCAGAATAACCTGAATTCAAATCCAGCTTCAGATACTTTCTAGCTGTGTGACCCTGAGTAAACCTGCCTCGCTTTTCTCGACTGTATGATAATGATAATACTAGCATTTACTTCCTAGGGTTGTTGTGAGGATCAAATGAGATAATATTTGTAAAGCACTTAGCATAGAACTTGACACATAGTAGGTATTTAATAAGCACTTGTTCCCTTCTACCTTGTTCCGCTCTCCCTAAAAAACCATCTAAAGCTCACTGACTAAATAATTCCCACTTGATAATCTTGAGGGGGAAGCACATTGGTGGGGGTTCAAGCAGACTGCTTTAGAGAATCACCTCTGGTCCTTTAGGTATAGTCCTAAAATCCTGAGGGGGGAATATAGCCAAGCTCTGGGGGCTGAAGTTATAAATGGGAGTGGGAATTGGTATAAGATGTCCCAGAGTATATATGGGCTAGATAGGACAATGGGTGGAAGAGCTATCTGAGATCCCCCTTTCTTCACAGCAGAGTTTGATGCTTCTATGTTGATCCACACTGCCTTGGGCTAAAGAGTCAGGGAAAGCTAGACTGTGGCAAGAACAGGGGTAAAAGGTGAGAGAAGGAAAGAGCTGAGCAGAGCACAGAGAGAACGACAAATAGATCTAGAAGAGAAGATGGAGGACATTTACTCCAACCCCTCACTTTACTGATTCAGGCACTGAGGCCTAGGGAAAGGCAAGGGCCTAGCCACATCTTCTTACTCGGTGTGTATTTGTTGATCAATTAACAGACTGAGAGCCATGTAGCCTAGAAGGGGATGGCATTCCCACTTCCAATGAGGCCCCTCATTTCCATTTCCTCCCCCTACATAGTGGAGTGAAGTTGGTACAAGAGAATATGATGTGTCTGAAGTTGGCTTAGGTTGGTATAACAGTGCTGTTTAGCATCAAGGCTATGTAGACATATGTTGAAAAATGGTTACATCATCATCAAAATAATAGTGGCCGCTCATATAACATTTTAAGGTTTGCAAAGTACTTCACATATATTAATTATCTTATTTGATATTCCCAATATCCTAGTGAAATAAGGTACTACAGGCCTTGTTATTTTAGTGGCAAAAGGACCTGGGTCCAAATCCTTCTTCTGAATCCTTACTATATGACCATAGTAGGATCATAACTTACAGTTCTGGCACTTAGGGCAAGCAGTAGGAGACTTTCAAATCAACTCAAACAAATTTATTTGGGTGAGGGAAAAGACCCCAGGACATTGCCCTATGTTAGGGAGATAGAGACATGGGAACTCCTCATGGTCTGCTCCTGAGGGGCAAAGGTCTGGGGATGAATTCACCTCTCATGCTGGCACTGTGATGGGAGGAGGAGAAATTGTACTATCTGGCAGTTTCCTCTTTTAACTTATTTTAACTAGTTGCTAATTTCTTTTTATGATGAAATACCCCCAGTCAAAGTTCCCTAGTTATAGCTCTGGACTCCATGGACAAATCATTTAACCTCTCTGAGCCTCAGTTTCCTCCTTTGTAAAGTAAGTACAAAGTAAGTACCTTTGTAGTACCCACCTCACAGGATTGTTTTAAGAATCAATCAATACACTTATGTAGTAAAGGGTGTTGCACATTCTAAAGTGCAATCTAAATATCAGTTGTTATTATCTTTGGCTCCTTCCTTCTACGCCCATCCTAAGCTGCCTTCTGTTTCTTCTCCCATGTCTAAGGTTCCTTGTATCTCTAAATCTATGACCTTATGATTCTATGACCTTTACTCAGAACAATTTCATTCTTATTACCCTCCTGTACACTCCTCCCTTCATTCACATCCTAGTTATAGATCACAGCCTCTACACTACCCTTGATTTCCCACCTTAGCCCGACATTCTCAATTCCAATTCCACCCCAACACACACACACACACATACACCTGTTGTATCTTAAGCTGTCAGTCGCTGCAGTTGGTGGGGGCAAAAGTCATTTTCCAGAGCATAGGGAAGAGTTTCCCTAGTGACTCACTCCCCTCTTGGGGCATGGCTTTCCTTTCAAATCCAGTATGCTATCCTCCAGGAGAAAGAAAACTGCCCTCACGGTGTTTACCTGTTTCTGGAACTGTATCAGCTAGAATCTACTAGGAATATCTTCCCAGAAGTTTTTTCCCCTTCTCACTTTCTGGTGAATTTAAAATTTTTAAAACTAATTAATAAAACTTTCATCTTTCTCAAATATGAACAACCCCCCCCCCCCGCCACCCCCAGCCAGTTTGCACTGGCAACATCTATAACTGTTTATAAAAATCTCGATAATTTAGATCTCTTTCCTTTCTGGGTTATTACTATTATTATTAACAACAACAACAACAATAATGGCTACCATTTATATAGTGCCTTAAAGTTTATGAAGTACTTTACAAATGTAGTTAATTTTTTTTCCCATAGCACCCATAGGACTAGGTGTGATTATCTTCATATTACAGATGAGGAAACTGCAAGCAGAGGCTAAGTGACTTCAAGTTGCAGAGTTAAGTGTCTGAGGCTGAATTTGAACTTTAGATCTTGACTCCAGGTCCAGTACTCTATCCACTCTGCAACCTAGTTGCCTCTCCTTTCCAATCTCTCCACAAGTACTCATGCATTCAAATAATCAGAACTTCCAGAGACACAATAGATATTTGGTTGTGATAATTTTTCTTTCTTTCTTTCCTTTTTTACTTTCTTCTTTCCTTCCTTTTTCTTTTCCTTTCTTCCTTTCCTCTCTCCTTCTCCCCCCTTTTGCTCTCTTGTTTTAGTTCACTCTTTCTCTCTTTCTTTCTTTCCTCACTCCTTTCCTCTCTCCCTTTTTTCTTTCTCTTTCTATTCTTCCTTTCCTTACCTTACCTTTCCTCTTTCCTTTCATTCCCTTTCCTCTTTCCTTCTTTTTCCCCTTTCTTTTCTTTTCCTTCTTTTTCTCCCTTCCTTTCCCTTTCCCTTTCCTTTCCTTTCCTTACCTCTTTCCTTTCTTTCTCTTTCCTCTTTCCTTCTTTTTTCCCTTCCCTTCCCTTCCCTTCCCTTCCCTAGTTTCTCCTGTGTTGCCCCATTCTCCATCTTCAAGATCAAAACCCTCCCTCCTGAACCCCACAGTGTTAAGAGGGAAAACTATCACCCTCCCCAAACCAGGGATCAACAGAATACACTAGAGAGGAAAGCATCTACACTCTGGTGCTCAGAATTCTGATCCCTATTAACTTTCAGAAGGAGCACTGCACTTAGTGAGCACTTAGACAATTATTGTATCTATAGCTATCAGTCTACCTGCTCGCCCTGTCTCTCCGGTCAGACTGTAAACTACCAAAAGCAAGACCTGTCTAGATTCATATAAACATTCCTTTAAGCTCAACTAGTTCAACCTGGTATAGGAATACTTTCTATGGCATTCCTGACAAATGGTTATCTGATCTCTTCTTGGACACTTTCTGTGATGAAGAACTCACTATTAAACTTTTGGGCAACTCAAATCCTTAGCAAATTCTTCCACATGCTTAATTAAAACCTTTTAAGAATTTTGTTAGGGATTGATGCCATATTTACCTATCTGTGGGTTGTAATAATATCTATCATTCATATAGCACTTTAAAATTTGCAAAGCATTTTACAAATATAATCTCATTTTATCCTCACAACAATTCTAGGAGGCAAGTACTATTACCATCCCCATTTTACAGATGAAAAAACTGAGACAGACAAGCTAAGTAGCTTGGCCCAAGTTATACAGGTGATAAGTTTCTGAGGTCTGACTTCAGGTCCAGCACCTTCTCTACCTACATACCCCTGAAATCTACCTTTGGAAAATCAGGCCAATATCTCAAATCATCTGGCTCATCTTCCATTAACCACAGCTCCTCTAACCACCCAGACAGGGGCTTTTTGATTATAACTTCAAATTCTTTCAGTAACCTGAAACACTTTTGAAGAGCCTGATGATCTGAACTTAATTATGTTCAAAGTAGCTTTAATTAAAGCTACCAAGTGCTCTTTTACTAACTCTGCATTTAACCTGGACTTAAGTACCCAATTAACTATAATTAGTCAGGCATTTGGGTATGCTCAGACTGAAATATTCAGACTGATTTTCCTGTGAGTGGGGAAGGGGATTCTAATCCTAGCTGGGAATCCTGGGAGTTGAGGTCTGGAGGGACAGTGTGTCATCCTCAGCCCAGAAAGAGACTAAAGTTATATTATTGCAAGCTTTGAGCCAGGAGGCAGACTTCAGTAGCTCCCAGGAATTTTGAATTAGTCAATCAGCCTATGGAAAAGGAAAGAGAGCAAAAGGGAGAAAGAAGATGACAGATGATAGTGGGAGCAGCAGCAGTCTTGATACAGTGATGGAGTCCCAGTAGGCATCTTGAGATGTAAGCTCTAGGACCAGGGACTAACGATAGCAGGTTGACTTCCGCAGCCTCCACTCAGTGGAGCAAAACCTTCTAGTTGCAATTACCTGTTCAAGAAGTGAGTAAAGGCTTTATGAGGTTATGAGGTTTTAGTCTTCCCAAATCTCCTTCCCTTTTCCCTTTGCTTGTTTGTTAACAGGCTTTTTTTTTTTTTTGTGAAGCAATTGGAGTTCAGTGACTTGCCCAGGGTCACACAGCTAGTAAGTGTTAAGTGTCTGAGGCCGGATTTGAACTCAGGTCCTCCTGACCCCAAGGCCGGAGCTCTATCCACTGCACCACCTAGTTATTCCAACAGGCATTTCTTTATGACTACACACACACAAAATACTTCTTTAAGCTGTTGATATTTTTTCATTTTTTTCATATAAAAATCTATAACCATTTACTCGTATTTGAAGCTACATGTCTATATTTATGCTATAATGGGAAAGTACAGATGGAGACCATCAGTGGCTTGTTGGAAATACACAGAATTTAATAAGGTCAGAGATATAAATCTCTTTCCAAAATAGTAGGGGTTTTTCCCCTAATTGAGTCTTCAGAGCTGTACGTCTAGGAAGATTTTATAGTGATGATTTTCATTTATAATATTTATTTATTAACTCCTAAACTCTCACTGAGAGACAATTACATTAATTGGCACCTACGCTAAAGCTGACTGAGCTACCATGGTAACCAAATTCAGGTCACTGGAACTTAGGAGCTTTAGGAAAATCTTGTCTCCCAGCAAAGAGCAGGTAGAGGCAGGGGTCAAAGAGAAGGTCAAACTTTTCTTCTCAATGATACCTGATGGTTATATACGTATTGTCTATCTTTTCTAGCTTCAATAATAATAGCTAATATGGGACAGCTAGTAGCACAGTGGATAGAGCTCTAGCCTTGGAGTCAGGAGGACCTGAGTTCAAATCCGGCCTCAGACACTTGACACGTACTAGCTGTGTGACCCTGGGCAAGTCATTTAACCCTGATTGCCTCACAAAAAAAAAAAAAGTAATAGCTAATATGTAGCTCTTTAGGGTTTGCTAAGGTCTACAAATATTATCTCCTTTGATCCTCATAATAACCATGTGAAGGAGATGTTATTATTATCCCCATTTTTAAGTTAAGTTAACTGATTCCAAGAGAGGTTAGGTAACTTGCAACAACTGAGAACTAGTAACTGTTTGAGGCAAGGTAACAAATGTTGCCTAGGAATTCCAGTGTGTGTGTGTGTGTGTGTGTGTGTGTGTGTGTGTGTGTGTGTGTG
>NW_020954719.1:9525872-9737182 GCF_900497805.2 Vombatus ursinus | reverse complement strand
GTGTGTGTGTCCCTGAGTCCCTTTCAAAGCTATTTTCATAATACTGAAATGTTTTAATTTCTGATATAGCAAATATTGATAAATATAAATGGAGTATACTGGCAAATATTTAAAAATTCTCTGAAAAAATACACATGTGATACATTTTAAGATTTAATCTTCATTATTAACATTTTCTCCTTTACTTTCTTAAGTCTATATAATCAACAAAACAATAAATCAAGCCCTGATTTGTAGTTGCTGATTTGCAAGGAATAGTCACCCTGAAAATTTCATGTCTGACTCTTGCAAGCCAGTATGAGCTGGCACCAACATGCCTCTGGATATAACCCACATTTTTAAAAAAAGCTCTTTGTGGGGACCTCAACAATTTTTAAGTGCGTAAAGGGTACCTGAGGTCAAAAAGTTTGAGAATCATGGGACTAGATGATCTCTAAGGTCTCCCATGGTACAGTGGAAAGAATATTGACTCTGGAAAGGAGATTCTGGGTTCAAATCCCATGTCTGATTCTTACTTCATGTGACCTTGAGCAAATGACTTAACTTTTCTAAGGCTCAGTTTCCTCCTGCATAAAAAAGGGGATTGGAGGGGCAGCTAGGTAGCACAGTGGATAGAGCTCTGATCTTGGAGTCAGGAGGACTCAAATCCAGCCTCAGACACTTGATAGTAATAGCTGTGTGACCCTGGGCAAGTCACTTAACCCCAATTGCCTCACAAAAAAGGGGGGATTGGATTAGGAGGTCTCTAAGATCTCTTCAAGCTCTAAATCTATGATCCAATGATATATTAACTTTGTACCATTTGCAGTTTCCTGACTGGGCTGCCACAACCTAGGAAATGCCTAACATGGGGTGGGGCAGGGTGGGGTTTTGGCATGTCTAGGACTTGCTCCTGGGGAGACGCAGAACCCCATGGAAAACTGATGGAAGAAATCATGGTATAATGGGAAAAACCTTGGATCCAGAGTCAGAAAAACTGGGCTCAAGTCCCAATTCTGCTATTTACTGTGTGACCTTGGACAAGTCATTTCTTCCTGGTTCACAGTTCCCTTGTTTGTTAGTTTCAGAGGTCTCTAAGGTTCCTTTCAGTGTTGACATTTTGTGATTCCATTCTGAACAATCAGGAGAAGACTGAAATTGCAACAGGACAGATGGAAAGATGAACCTCAGGAAGGACAGCCTGATTTTTAGGGCATGACAAGGTACAACGTATATCCTGGATTGATCGGAGTTTCTCAGTCTTCTGGAGCGACCGTTGGTCAGGTCAGGCCTTTCCATCCCCTCCCACTCCAAAGCTTCTAAAGATGACTTAAGGATCAGGGTAGGGAAAGTAAGGCTCAATAGATGGTCTGGGAGTGGGGAGGCTGGCAAAGGGTACAGGGAGCAGACTCCACTTCCCTCCCAGGGTAGGGGGAGGAGCAGGGGCTCAGACCACTGGCAGATTTATGGCAGCTGTGGGTGTGGTAAGCTGTTACTCAGCATCTTGACTTTTTAATGTGCATCTCCCCCTCCAGCCTCCAGAAACTCAGGTCTTTGTGCAGGACAATAAGAAACCTATAAATTTCGGGGGACAGGGAGCTGGGGGAGGGGAGCTGTGCTCTGGCATCTCTGCTCTCTGTCACATAAGAGCACATTGTCCACTTTGCCCAGGCAGGGATAGGACCAAGAGGATGCTAGATTTGTATAAGAGGGGTAGGGAGGGATGTCAGGGTCAGTTCACCTTTGTTACCCCATTCCTGGGCTTCTGAATTGGGGGAGGGGAGGTGAAAAGGCCCATCATGGGTGGGAGCAAGGGGAGAATACATCCTGACCACCCAGTGACCTCTGTGTAACGGAACTGAAATCCAAAGGTCATATGTATGCTTGTAATAATAACAATAATAACAGATAGCATTTATATAGGGGTTTAAGATCTGCAATACGCTTTATAAATATCTCACTTGATCCTCACAACAACCCTGGGAGGTAGCTACTCTTATTAGCCCCATTTTAAAGATGAGAAAATTGAGGTGGAGAGAAATTGACTTAGCCAGAGCAATACAGGTAGTAGGCATCTGAAGTAACTCAGGTCCTCCTGATTCCAGGTTGAGAGCTCTATAAACTACACCGTGTGAGGTGGGAGAGGGGTGTGTTGGCAGCCTGTGTGGTCTATGATGACCGGTATAACAGAGCATACTCTTGGATTGAGGAGGCCCACGTTTTGGATCTGGCTCTATCACATATAACTGCATGACCTTGGGCAGGTCATTTAACTTCTCTGAGGTAGGTTTGCCTACCTGTTAAAAGGAGACAAGATGACTGCCTACCTACTGTACAGGGTTACTTTGAGGGAATGCCTTTGAAAGTACTTTGTATCATAAAAACTCATGATCATTAATGGGTCTGAGCTATTAGGGAGAACCTGTGTGTCAAAGTAATAACTCATTTATTTCCAAAAGGATTTCACAAGCACTTTATTCATAACAGCCCTGCAAGGTAAGAAAGCATAAACATTTGTTCCCATTGCATGGACCAGGAAACTGAGGCTTGGTAACTCGCCAGCTTTGACACAGCTATTAAGTGGCAAAGCCAAGATCCAAACCCAGTTTTCTCCCAAACCCAAGTCCCATGCTCTTGGCAAAACTGCACATGGCCTGTATTAATAGCGCTGGAGAGATATAGGAAGGTTTGCTTCTATTAGCAGAAGGAAGGAAGAGAGGAAGGAAACATTTATTAAGTGCCTACTGTGTGCCAGACATTATGTTAGGAAATTTACAACTTATTTGATCCTCACAACAACCCCGAGAGGTAGGTGCTATTGTTATTCCCAGTTTACAGATGGAGAAACTGAGGCAGACACTGGTTAAGTGACTTGTCCAGGGACACACAGGGAGTAAATGTCTGTGTCTGGATTTGAATTCAGACCTTGATTCCAGGTCCAATGCAATTTCTATTGCACCACCTAGTTATTTGATAGGAGAAGGCTTGGCTTCTCCAGGATAAGTGGGGGAGGGAAGAGAAGGAGTAGGGGAAAGAGACCAGGGAGCTTGTAGGGCTTATCTCTCTGTCCAGCCTGGGTGAAGAGGCTCTTTTAGGGGCTGGGGAAGGACTGGGACAGGAATTGCTGGCTGGCTGCTGCCTACCATAGCCCACATCCCCGTATGCACAGTGGACAGGGCAAGGAAAGCTCAGCTTGCAGTCGCAGACAATTGGGTTTGAATCTCACATCTGATACACACTTGCTGGGTGGCCATGGACAAGTCACAATCTCGGAGTCTCAATTTCTTCACTGTTAAAATAAATCGATTATAATACCTACAAACATGTAGAGATGTCATTGAGTCATTTTAGACATGTCCGACTCTTCTGTGACCCTGTTTGGGGTTTTCTTGGCACAGATACTCCAGCTCATTTTATAAATGAGGAAACTGAGGGAAACAGGGGTAAGTGACTTTCCCAGGGTCACACAGCTAGTAAGTGTCTAAAGCGGGATTTGCACTCAGGTCCTCCTGACTGCAGGACCAGTGCTCTATCCACTGTGCCACCTAGCTGCCCCTGTACTCATTTCACAGGGTTATCATAAGAGATAATGCACATAAAGGGATTGGACCTGGTGATTAAACTGCTTGCCTTCCTCATTCCACTCTCCTAATTGTTGACCAAGAGCAGGGGGCCTTGAAATCACCCCTAGACTTGATAGCTCTCTCAATACCTAGACTAAACCTCATGCACCTTTCCCTAATAGAATCTTTTTTTTTTCATTTTTTTGGGGGGGAGCCTAGGCAATGGGGTTAAGTGACTTGCCCAGGGTCACACAGCTAGTAAGTGTCAAGTGTCTGAGGCCAGATTTGAACTTAGGCCCTCCTGACTCCAAAGCCAGTGCTCTACCCACTCCACAACCTAGCAGCGACTCTGCTAATAGAATCTTAAAGGAACCTCTATGAACTTAAATGTCTATGTCAAAATTTGGGATTCCTCTTGCCTTGGACCTCACACCTGGTAGTAATTCAGCCTCCCTCTTTTAGGGCCCCTCCACTGGCTTCCATTAAAAGGTTTGTTTTTATTGCCAAGGCAGATGGGGGTTGCAATAAGCCCCACTGCTCCCTCCTCTTTTTTTTTCTCCTCTGTTTCCTTCTGCTGCTGACACTAATCTCACCCTGCTTACTCTCTCTCTGGGTCTCAGTTTCCTTCTCTGTAAAATAGAGATAATGATAGTTCTATCACCTGCCTCATCAGAGATCACAGGATCATAGACTTGCTTCTGGAAGGGACCACAGATGGCCAAGAATTGGAAATTGAGGGGATGCCGATCAATTGGGGGAATGGCTGAACAAGTTGTGGTATATGAATGTAATGGAATTCTATTGTGCTGTAAGAAATGATGAGCAGGAGGACTTCAGAAAAACCTGGAAAGACTTGCATGGACTGATGCTGAGTGAAGTGAGCAGAACCAGGAGAGCGTTGTACACAGTAACAGCAACATTATGTGATAATCAACTTTGATAGACTTAGCTCTTCTCAGCAATACAGTGATCTAATTCCAAAAGACTCATGATGGAAAATGCTATGTACATCCAGAGAAAGAACTATGCAAATTGAAGCATACTATTTTCTCTCTTTTTTCTTTCTTGGGGTTTTTCCCTTTTGTTCTGATTCTTCTTTCACAACATGACTAATGTGGAAATGTGTTTAATATGATTGTACATGTATAGCCTATATCAGATTGCTTGCTGTCTTGGGGAGGGGGGAGATGGGAAGGAGGGAGGGAGAAAAAAATTTGGAACTCAAAATATTGAAAACTATCGTTACATGTAATTGGGGGAAAATAAAATACTATTAAGTGGGGGGAAAAGGAAGGGACCATAGAGATTATCTAGTCCAACCCTCTCATTTTTTAGATGAATCTTATATGTAAGGCTTATAAAGCTAAATATATAAACTAAGGCTTATAAAGGTTAAGTGATCTCCCCAAGGTTACAACGCAGTGTATAAGTAGGACAGCTGTGATTTGAACCCAGGTCTTCTGACTCCATTTTAATGCCCTTTCCAGGAGCCACACACCTTTTCATGCAGCCCAAGATTTAGTTAGCTTTCTTGGCTATGACCCTGAGTTATCATGTGAAACCTTGAATATGACCCTGAGTTACCATATGAAACTGAGTTACAGAGGGGCAAGAGAGACTTAACCATGATCAAAACTCCATTGAGTCAGGACTAGATTCTTAATTTAATAAATGCAATGATTTCTTCCATTAGAGAAAGTTCATCTTTTCTGCCCCCATCTTTCTCAGAAACTCCCTTCCTCTCTAACCAAACCTACTCTGATAACAGTCTTTGATACCCAAGTATAATTTATAACACTGCCATAACTCTCTCAGGAGGGAGTTTTGAGCCCTTTCTCTCCTTGTAGAAGGAAAGGTCTTATCCTTTGTTCCTAAAGGAACTTCAGACCTCATCTCTTCTGGGTACCTTTCTCATGGAAATATCAAGGTAGGTTTGGAGAGAGCTGTAAGAGGCGGGGAAGGGCAGGGATCAGCTTTGGAATCTAGTCCTGTCTTCAAGAAGACTAAGGCCCAGATCTAGGGCAACTTCTAATGGGAACCAAACACCCGAGTAAACCCGGATTGTCGATTAATTAGGACATCTGGCTTCTCCGGCTCTGATGTGTTGATGTTTGAGTCATCCCAGCCGGGGGACTCTCCACTCACTAATAAATGGCAGACGTACCCCACCCCCACCCAGAACCAGGGACTGCTGGGGGTGAGAGGTTAACTTTTATCTGTCCCTTTCCATCTGGAGAGGTAGCAATGACGGAGCTCTGGGTATGGGGGTGGGGGGAGGAGAGGGAATCAAAAAGCCAGGAGTTCTCCCACATCTCCTGTAGCACATGCTGATTAGAAGCAGGACCAGAAGAGGACTAATAACCCAGAGTGTAGAGAGTAGTAGTCATAGGCTTAGAGATGGAGTCATAGGCTTAGAAACCAACTAGCGACCAACCTCTTTATTGGTAGATGATTGGTAGATGTTGTTGTTATTGTTGTTGTCCAATCCAATCCAACTCTTCCTGACCCCATTTGGGGTTTTCTTGGCAAAGATGGAGTGGTTTGCCATTTCCTTCTCCAGCTCATTTTACAGATGAGGAAACTGAGGCACACAGGGTTAAGTGACTTGCCCAAGGTCACACAGCTAGGAAGTGTCTGAGGCCAGATTTGAATTCATGAAGCTGTCTTCCTGATTCCAAATCCAGTGCTCTATCCACCGCAGTGCCAACTAGCTGCCGCAGATGAGGAAATTAATGCCCCAAAAGATAAATTGACTTGCCCAATGTTCATATCGTTCAGGCCTTCATTTTCAAAGGACATCATGCAGTGATATCTTGACTTGCTTGTGAATTGAAGTGAGGCAGAGTTGCACGAAGTGATGAGACAAAAGTCAGAACAACTGGCCGATAGTGGATGACCTTGGTGTCTTCAAAGTCTGACTAAACTCCAAGCACTCCATAGCACCTGCTTCAGCCAATTTCATGGCTGTTGGAACAAATTGTTCTCATCCGCCCATTCCACTGGGAGAAAGTCCTCACATGCTTGGGGGAGAGATCCCCTAATTCACCTCGGGGTTTGAGACCCGTCAGTTACCCTCAACCTGGTTCAGCCAGACTGCCAAGACAGTTTTACCAGAGTGTGGCTGCGGCTTCTTGGAGCCACGGTGAGAGTTGGGTGAAAGTTGGACAGCAAAGGTGGATGAGGAGCAGCCCTCACACCAGAGGCGTTAGCCCTCCTTAAACAACCCATGCACCCCAGTGTTACCCAGGCAGCAAATAGTAGAGGTGAGATACAAACCTAACCCTAACTCCAAATCTAATTCTCTTTCTGCTATTTATTCTGTGAGTCAAGGTGCCCCTTCCATTCTTTCTACACGCTCTCCCTCCTATTAGAATGGGAGGCCCTCATGAGCAGGGACTTTCTTACTTTTCTATTAGTATTCCCAATACTTAACACAATGTTTTATACACAGTAAATGCTTAATAAATGTTTTTTCATTCATTGATTCATTCATCTCCCACACCCCTATTTGAAATGTACTCCATACTCTTGACCTCCTTTTATCAAAGGCAAATCTGTATTGGGCTTTTCAGTAGTTTCTTCCTCCACCAAACAATGTGATGCTCTGTAGTTCTGCTCACTCCAAACTGGATTATGCTCTGTCCTGCCCTTTACTGTGTTTGCATTGCTGGTGAGTTTCTCTGGACATCAGTTTCTTCTTCTACAAAGTCGAGATAATGCTGCTTGCTCTGTCTGCTTCTGGAGCTGTTGTGGGGGAAGACATTTTGTAAAAGTGAAAAAAAAAATAGAAATGCAAGCTATTTTAACAGTGTCCTCGTCTTTAAAAATGTGTGGGTTGGACTAGATCAGTGGCTCTTAACGTCTAACCACAGATAGATCTCAGGGGAATCAGTAAACTCGGATGGAAAAAAATAATCACATCTTTATTTCAATATAATAGGTTTCCTTTATAATCCTGTATATTTTATTTTTAATTTATGAAATAAAACAAGCATTTCTATAACATAGTAGAATAATAAAAAGATGATTGCACATGAAACCACAAATCTATTATATACAACTTGCTATTCCTTTTAAATATATAATAAATTTATTGTTTAAATTTCTTTTTCCTTCTTTCTTCCCTCTCCCCCTCCATGGCTACCATTAAATACAAATATATGTGTATGTATGTATAATCATTCTATACATACTTCTATTTATCAGTTCTTTCTCTGGATGCAGTTAGCATCTTTTATTTTATTTTATGTATTTAAAACCACTATTCTGAGAAGGGATTCGTCCACTTTGCTAGATTGCTGAAGGGGGTCCAGGACCTACCAAAAAAGGCTGAGAACCCCTGGACAAAAGGATCTTTACAGCCCTTTCCAGTGTTAAATTCAATGATTCTGCTATCCTACTATCTTTTCTCATAGTCTTCCATTCCTGAAATAGATAACATCTCCCTTATTTGTGCCTACAAAATCTTTCCCTTCCTTCAAGGCCCAACTCATGTGTTATCTCCTCCATGAAGCCTTCCTTGATTCCCCTCCCCCCTACCCAGCTGGAAGTGATTTCTCCCTCCTCAAATCATACCTAGTCTGCATCTCTTACATGCTTGACAGAATTTAAATCCCGCCTCAGAAACGGGGCAAATCACTGAATTTCTCTGGATATGTTTCCTCATGGGTAAAACTTGAGATAATCATAGCACTTACTTCAAAGGGTGATTGTGAGAATTAGAATATATGTGAACCCTAAATATCTCTCTCTGTCTCTCTCTCCCCTCTTCTCCCTCTTCTCTCTCTCCCTCCTTCTCCCCCTGCCTCCCCCTCTCTCTCCTTCTCCTCTTCTCCTCTCTCTATATACATAAGTGTATGTACATATGTGTGTATGTGTTACAGTGACTTCCCTGGGCCCCACAGACTGAAGACTAGGTATATTACATTTCACTCCTCCTCCAGAAGGTGAAAGAGCTCAGCGATTGACTCAAGGCCTCATTAACTGTGTTTCCAAATTTTGAAAGGTCCCTAAATACCCTAATTCCATTTAACTACTTAACACTTGGATTAGCTTTTACAAAGGCATATTTACTTCAAAGATACAGCAAGAACAAATAGACAAGCATCTCCCCACCACCTCTCCCAGCACCTGGAGGGCATAATCCTCCTCTTTTACCATCTCAATCTCTGCAGAAAAGTTGTGGATTAGATTCACAATTTAATTCAATTCCTGGTCCCTCCAAGTTTAAAGTCCAAAGGGCACCCCCTCTCAAATCTTGGCACCCTGGCTTCTCAGGACTTCCCTGCTGGAACAATATCTGGCCTGGAATCCTAGACTTCAAGGTCACCATGGGTCAAGGTCTTGATTAGGGGAGGGGGAACCTCCCCCACTTAGAACTGAAAAAGACAAATGAAACAGACCCAAGACTTCAAGCTCAATTCTCATGTCCACAGGGGCTAAAAAGGGGTGGGAAGGGAAAATAATCCCTCATCTTAATTCATGGTGCCTACACTGTGGGGCAATAGGACTTTTTTCCCCCCGGGATGCAACTAGAAAGAGAGAGACACTGTCCCAGTTTGGCAGTTTTAAAGACACAACCTATTCTAACTACACAGTCAATAGGAAAGAGGCTGTTCTCACCTGTTGTGTTCTCACCTACATGGTAAAGGAATTCAGGGTGACTTTTCCCTGAAGCTGATCCCTGTCATCTTTCACATGAGTCCCTCATCTTTGGTCGTCTGAGCATGCGTCAAATCTGGGTCCCACGTGTCCACCTTAAAATACTGTATAAATGTTAGTGTAGGGCATGTATGCTGTCCATATCAGTTGTCAAAGTGCAGATCAGGGAGAAGCATGAATAGATATCTCTGAAATTTTTTCCAGCCCTCTCTAAGGAAAGGTTTGATCCCTGCCTGAAGGAGATTAGGAGAAATACCATGGACTCTGGGTCCTCTCTCTTACTCTAAGAAGGCCATACTGTGCTCCTCCCAGAGACAGGGGGTATTGAACTAGAATGAAATCTATCTGCCTGCTAAATATTGTTGGTCTAAGACAAAGATGTTTTTAGGTTCAAGCTGTTTTCCTGGTCACTATCCCTTAGAGAGGAAAGAGTACCCTAAGCTGACATGTGCTAACTTGACTCCTTCCTACCATGATCTAGTTATGCAAAAGAATTTAATAGTGAATAGCAAACAAAACTTATTTATCCCAGCACAGAGCAAACATTATCTAGATTAGAAAATACAGTTTTGCTGTATTTGTTCTGCTATAAGATGCTATTACTGATTTGGAGGGTGGGAGCGGGAAGACAAATCTGGAAACAGTGCCAGAAAATGCACATAATGAATGAGTTCTCCTCCTGAGAGCAAGATATCTCAGATGAACCCATCAAGACAAAATTCCCTACAGTCTCTAGGGAAGCAAGTAGAAATCTGGGGCATGTTGAGGAGTGGCTCTCCTTTACTTACTTGCCTTACAAAGTCTGTTCTTTCTCCATGAGTATCTCCCTGAAGAGTTTGGAACGATATGTATCCTCCCTCAAAACAAGAATGCCTCTCCAAAGCATTGAAGCCAACTCCACCCTTCATACAAGCAATGTTGAGTCAGTTCTCTCCATCAGCGATGAGTTTCATGCAAATGCTGTAGGATTGAAACCTGGGTTACCTTCATTCTATACATGTTAGTTATTCGTTATTGTAAAGGAAGCACAAAGGAAATGTAAATACATGTCTCTACTTCTTTGCTACTTTTGGGGGGTGTGACGCTCTTCAGTTCAACTTGATGGAATTATAGGGCTATTTGCACTGGCTGTTTGAAAGATCAACCATGTCCCTAGTGGTTCTTCAAAAATTAGCTTATCTAGCTCTGGATTCAGTCAAGGCAGGATGAGCTCTTCCAATAGAGGAGTCATTTCTGCGACCCCAGCTCTTGAGAGGAAATTGATTGCTCTTAGGTGCTCTCTTGCACCTTTTCCAGATTTGTCTTCCCCCTCCCACCCTCCAAATCAGTAATAGCATCTTACAGCAAAGCAACTCACCCCGGGGAAGACCTGTACCCAAAAGAGAGCAGATTCAGAGACCCCAGGGCAGTGGCTTACCCAAAAGACATTCACCTCTGAAGGGAAAAATCATGAAGACACCGCAAAAAGAGGGGGGAAAAACAACAGTGGCAGGGGTGAAGGCATGATATGGCTTGGACACATGTGGACACATGTATAAAGCTATGGACATAAATGACTAAATCTTTCTTCATCATGAAATGGCACCAGTAGTTGTGTTGTTGTCATAGAAAGAAGAAAGATTCATGCTCTGCCATTTCAGTAAATGCCTTTTCTTTGAATTAATCTTTTTACCTGGCTGACTAGTAAAGGAGAAGGCATCAATAGGGATTCATGAGCTACAGTTTTAGCACTGAGGACCCACAGAGAACTTTGAATTTGGGATAGTTGTCCCACATATTACCTAATCTATAAAAATGAGGTTTTTTGGTGGGGAGGCACAGTAGAAGGGGTGAAATACTGTAAAGGCTTGTCTGGGATGTATTTTAGGGTACCCTATGAATTTTCAAGATCCACTGGAGATCCCAGGTTGTCCTCTGGGATTCTCTTTTTGGGATGCCCCAAGTATTGTAGGAATCCATGGGAGAAATTGGTATTTGTCTGTTGTTTTTCTCTCTTGTACTTTCAGACTGTAATTAGATATTAGATTAGTTTTCTGATGTGTTTTCTTTATGATAAACCAGTTTCTCTGAAGAAATTTTTACAAAGTTGAATACCTCTCTGCTGATATTTGCTGCATTACTGTGTCCATTACAAGAATGGAAGCTAATAAGTGCAATTTGGATGGTGAATCACTAGGATTTTATCAATGCACCTTGGGAACCCTTTGAGGACTCACTCATGTTATTTTATTTTACTTTTGAATAAATCTAGACTACTTGCCTTGTTGTGGCCTAAGTCCAAACAACTTATAGCATGAGGTCTGCCTGATGGTCTGAGAACACTGAGAAATCAACCCCAAGTGCTTAATCTGGTTTGGGGAGCTAAATAGCTTCTCAGGGATTGTCTGAATTTGTTTGATTTCTTTTTAAGCTGCCCTACTGGTCTTATGGAGGAGTAAGTATGGACATCCATTTAGAATGTCTAATATGTTGCAAGGATACATTGAATTAATTTCACCTTGGCTTCTCATCTCTAGGTAAGATGTGTGTATGTATATGCATTATATATGTATGTATATGTATATACACACACCTATATTGTTATTCAGTCATTTCAGTCGTGCCCAACTCTTTGCAAACCCATTTGGGGTTTTCTTGGCAAAGATACTGGAGTGGTTTGCCATTTCCTTCTCCAGCTCACTTTACAGTTGAGGAAACTGAGGCAAACAGGGTTAAGTAACTTGCCCATGGTCCCACAGCTAGTAAGTATCTGAGGTCAGATTTGAACTCAGGAAGATGAGTCTTTCAGATTCCAAGCCTAGTGCTCTATCCATTGCAGCACCTAGATGCTCCTATTGCCCATATACATATTGTGTGTGTATATACACACATATGTTGTCTAATATATACACATTATATATACATTATATAATATACTGATAGTATATATGTATATGTGAATTTTTTAAAAAAGCAATCCTATGGAAAAGGCAGCACAGAATATACATATATACACATACATACATACATACATACACACATGTGCATATATATTATTTTTCTTAAAGCATAAGTATGCTTTAAGAAAAGCACATATGTATATATACAATCTACACATATGTATACTATCCATATATTTGCCTTCTATCAGTATATTAAACATATACTGTGTGTATATATGTAACATATATATCATATATATTCTATGCTGATGGACTGATAAGCAAGCAACTGATAGGTACTACAAATATGCAACTAATTGGGTTCAGATTTGAACAGAGAGAAGAAAGCAGGCTGTATTTCCTCTTTCGTGACCCCTGAAAATAAAAGTTAATGTTTTTTAAGACCAACATTTTACTGGTATTGCTACAAGTCAATGAAACCTGGGGTGCAAAAGCCTCTGAAGAATTGAAAGTGGCAGTCTCCCGGAATGTGTGAGGGCATCCCGTGCCATATAACCCCTGAGGAGGAGAAGATGCCCTCAGGACGGTGTCTGCAAAGGGAACAAAGGAAGGGCTGATGAGTGGTGAGCATGAGGGATGACAGGTGGACCAGCCGAATCTTCCGCTGGCATCTTCAGAAGTCAGAAGAAAGACAGAATCGCATCAGCTGGGCTGGCTGGTTGACTGTGATCTATGACCATCATGGCAGGAAAGGAGCCCCCAGATGTATTGGAATATTCCATTGTTGTGTCCTTTTCCCCAGGTTGTTCCAGACATCCTTGAATTCTATCAGCTCCTGAGGGAAACCCAATTCTTCTCCCTCTCCATCACTCCACCCACCATTGGACTCTTTGATTACATGGTCTTTTTTATGTCTATTTTTGTATTCCCTGTACTTAGAATAGCAGCGCTGCTAAGTCAATGTTCGTTGAATAGAAGGGAAGCAAAGGGGGTTTGTCAATGTAGGCTTTAGACCCATGTCTTCTGACTCTAAGGCCTATGCTCTTCTTATTACACTATATTAGAAAGAATGCATAAGTAGTAATTAAAGAGGAGAAATAATAATAATAACTAGCACATATATAGCTCTTTAAGGTTTGCAAAGTGCTTTACAAATGTTATCTTGTTTGAGCCATACAACAGCCGTGGGTGCTATTATCCCTATTTTGCAGATAGGGAAACTGAAGCATGCAGTGGTTAAGTGACTTGTCCAGGGTCATACATTTTATAAGTATCTGAGGCCAGATTTGAACTCAGGCTTTTCCTGACTCCCAAGTCAATCCCTTGTTCCACCTTGCTGCAGGGTAGACAAAAAAGAGGGTCAGGCCTAGAGGAGAAGAAGAAAGAAGATCTGGTGACTAAGGTTGATGGACCAGAAAGTTAAGGCTCAGGGACTGGAGAGGGTCAAGCTTTGCCTGGATCAATCAGAGATTGAAACAATGTCACCCACCCAACCTCTCTGAGCTTCAGTTTACTCAGATGTAAAATGGAGAGAGAAATACTATACTGCCTTCTCCAGAGGGATGCTTAAAAAAAAAAGGCATTTTATGCAGATAGAAGCATACTATTTGCTATTTTTTTCATCTGCTGTGTTTTGTTTCCTCTTTCTGGTGGTTCCTCCTATTGGTTCTAATTCTTACTTACAACATGACTAATGAGAAAATATGTTTAATAGGATTATATATGTATAGCCTATATCAGATTGTGCACCATCTTGGGCAGGGTGGTGGGGAGAGAAAAATTTTTAACTCAAAAGCATAGGGAAGTGATTGTTGATAAATCAAAATAAGTTAATTTTTTTAAAAAGTATTTTATAACCTTAAACCTTAGAGCTCTAACTTACTCTGCCCCAGGGTCTTCCTCTCCTCCCACCTGGGGTCATGGAAGCATTAGGAGAAATCCATGCCCATGCTTGAGGAGACCCTGGACTTGGAGTAAAGACTCCTCTCCCCCAACCCTGAGTGCTTGGGTCATGACCATACCCACCAAACCCTCATCATGGTCTTATTAGCCATAGTGCCCAGTGTCTGCCCAAACGATCAACCCAATATATAAGGTGAGCATCTTGTTTTCTCCACAGACTTCCTGCCCTCCCTGCTCACAGGGTACAATTTAAATCATTTGTATCCCTGGTTAGCCTCTTCTTTCTTCTCAAATCCCTCTCAATCTAGCCCCAAAGTCACTCAAGCCCAAATCCCTCCCCTCATCAAACCTTCCTTGATGACTTCCAGGCCATCCGGCTGGGGATCAGGCCCTTGACAGCTTGAATAGGCCATATCCTTTGGGGGTACTGGGTGGGCATCATGAGAAAGGAGGGGCTATTCCAAATGCCATCTCTAACCTCCAAGAGTTCATGGCCCGAGGGTCTGCTCTAGGGTTATGCTAAAAATAAGGTCTGCCTCATATTCAGGGACGGGACCTTCTTTCTTTCTTCCCACTTTGGATGAATGAGAAGAGTGTTTCTCTCCCTTTCCCCTCCTCCCACTCAAGGCACTTGATGAGTTCTCCCAATCAATGAATTTAGACCTTTAGGATTGAGTAGGGGCAATGATCTCACCCTCCTAGGGTAACAGTGGTTATTAGGAGCACTTCACCTTCTCCCTCTGGAGTTCATAGACTTTGGAGAGGAAAGGGCCAGTCCTGCTGAAAACAGCTTTCTCTATGAAAAAGTGAGCATGGGGAAAGGGGTCTCAATATAGTGGGGAAAGTACTGGATTCAGAGGACCTAGATTTGGATCCCAGCTCTGCTACGTATTAGCTGTACAACCTTGAACAAGTCAGGTTTCCTCCTGGGTTTCAGTTTCCTCATCTTAAAAATTAGGAGATTGGACTTGGTGACTTATTAAGGTGCTTTCTAGCTCTGAATCCTATGACCCTCTTAAAGTTATTTATGAATTTCATTGGCAAAGATGGCAAAGGGTGAAAATAGTAAATATCAGATGGCTTTGAGGAAAAAGGCACACCAATCCACTACTAATATAGTTTCAAATTTGTCCAACCATTCTGAAAAGCAGCTTATGCTAAAAAAAAAAAAAATGTAACTAATGCTCTTTGACCCAGAGATCCTACTGCTAGTCGTATATAGTCATCTTTTGCCTTGGATCTCCTCGAGGAGGTTAATCATAGCAGCACTTTCAGTGTTCAGCTGCAAGGAATAGGAAATAAAATAGCTTCCCATCAGTTGGGAGTGGCTAAACAAATTGGGGTACATGAATGTAATTGAATATTATTGCACCAAAAGAAACAATGAAAATTAAGAATTCAGAGAAGACAGAACAAGGAAAACAACATACATGATGATAACAATGTGATAGAAAGAACAGCAACCTCCCCCAGTTTTATACTGTGCAATTATAATGGCCAAGCTTGGCCCTGGAGGAGAGTTAAGAAAATGAACCTCCCACTTTTCCTTGCAGAAGTGTGGAATATTGCATATACAACCAGACTCAGGGGCTATGTTGGTTAGCTTTGCTGAACTTTTGTTTTTCACTTTCTTTTGAGTCTTTGCTACAAAGGGATGGCTTTTTGAGTAAGAAAGAGAGGAGGAATGAATGTGGAAATTTATAAAAGACCCTACACACACACACACACACACACACACACTCATAAATACAGTTACTTTTTTAAAAAATAAATATTTATCACCTTTCGTTTTTACATTTCCCATCATGTCCTTTCTCCTCCCAGAAAGCCATCCCTTATAACAATGAATCAAATATGGGGAAAGACTTCAGCAAAATTAACTGATACATCAAAAAAGTCTGACTTTATATGCAGTATCCCACACCTACAGTCATTCACCACTTTGAAAAACTAGGGTTAGGGTGAGGAGGTGAGGGGAGGTGGCATCTCATATTTATTCTTTGGGGCCAACTTTAGTCATAAAAATTTCACAGCTTTCACTTTTGATTGTTCTGATGGTGTTCTTACCATTTATGTTGTGACAGTCAATGTGTATCTTGTTTTCCTGATTTCCCTAACTTCACTCAGTATCATTTCATATGTTTCCCCTTTCTTCTTACAGCACAGGAATTTTCCATTCCATTCATTTGCCACAACTTGGTTATTCATTCCTCAATCAATGGTCTTCTGAGTTGTTTCCAGTTTTTTAAATTTTTTTTGTTTCTACAAAAAGTGCTGCTATAAATATTTTGGTATACATAGGACCTATTTTTATATTACTATTTTTTAATACCCTAATTGGGGTATGTGCATAGCAGTGGGGATCTCTGGGTCAAAGAATATGGACATTATGGTCCTGTTCTCCACATCATTCCAAATTGCTTTCCAAAATGGTTGGAGCCATTCACAGCTCCAGCAAGAGTACATTAGTGTGTCTATCCTCTCACAAATCTTCCAAAATTTTTTAAGGTAAAAACTCAGGGTTGTCACAATTTCTATTTCTCTTATTACTAATGATTTGGAACATTCTTTCATATGGTTTTTAATAGTTTACAATTCTTCTGAGAACCATTTTGTTCACATCTTTTGATATCCATTGGGAAATGACTTTTGTTCCTATATTTGTGGAAACTATGCTCTCCTGATTGGTGAGAGCTCACCATATATTCGAAAGCCTCAGATTCACCATGCTACACTCTGCCAACTTCCTTCTATACCCCTCTCTCCCCTTATTTCTACCTTTTGCTCTGGGAACATTAATTAACTCAACACCAAGTATTCCTAGAAAAAATACATCAATTGATTGCCCTATGACTCCACTCACCATCTCTGTGACTCCCCAAACCAATTTCCCCTTCCCTGGACACCAATATCTTATATGTGTTGACTTCCTCTACTAGAATGTAATCTCCCTAAGGGCAGTGATTGTTTGGCTTTTTGTATATGTGTCCCTAGAACTTATCAAGGCACCTGGTACAGGTCATTTAACAATCACTTAATAAATTCTTTTTCATTCATTCATTTGCTCATTAGTTGTCTATGAATTCAAGTTAACTTGAATATCAGATCCTTATCAGACATATTTGATACAATGGCTTTTTTTCTCAATCAATTGCTACCTTTAATATCTTACTTGTGTTTGTTTTATTAATGCAAAAGCTTTTCAATTACATGTAATAGAAATTATCTTTTTATTTTTTGTGATTACCTCTATCCCTTATTTGGTTAAGAATTACTTCCTAGTCATAGTTGTAAAAGGTACCTGATCAAGTTTCTTTTTAAGAGATATAACTTTTAATTTTTAAATCACTTATCCATTTTGAGTTTACTGTTGTCTGTGGTATAAGAAGTTGGTCTAAATCTAATTTCTGCCAGACTGCTCCTACAGTTTGTGTCAGATATCAGTTCTTCCATAGCTAATTTCTATATTGAGGCTTAGAGGACACTGAGTTATTGAGTTTGGTTTTTCTGATTCTTTTTGTCTAATCTGTTTCTTTTTCTTTCTTTCTTTCTTTTTTTTTTTTTTTGGCTAAGCAATGGGGTTAAGTGACTTGCCCAGGGTCACACAGCTAGTAAGTGTTATGTGTCTGAGGTCGGATTTGAACTCAGGTCCTCCTGAATCCAGGGCCGGTACTCTATCCACTGCGCCACCTAGCTGCCCCTAATCTGTTTCTTTTAACCAGTACCAAATTGTTTTGTTATTGTTTTACAACATATTTGAGATCTGGAATATTATCCCTCATTCATTCCTACTTTAGTTCATTGTTTTCCTTTACAATCTAGACCATGAATTCTTAACATTTTTATGTCATGACCTCTTTGGCAGTCTAGTGAAGTCTATGGATCTCTTTTCAAAATATTGTGTTTTTTTAATAAATAAAAACTACTAATTATATTGAAATACAGTTATCAAAACATTTTTTTTTCAGTTTATGTGCTCCAAGTTAATAAACTTTGGTCTAAATCATTTTTTTTCTCAAAGGAATTTTATTTTATTTTGTCCAGCTCTGTAAATCATCTCCTTGGTAGTCTTAGTGGTATAACATTAAATCTTCAAAATAATTCAGGTGCTATTTTCATTTTTACTATATTGGCATGCCCCATCCATGAGCACTGAAAATCCCTTCAATTTTTTATGTCATTCTTAATTTCTTTCATTCTCAATGTGTGCTTTAACTTTTAAAAACTTTTTTTTTTCTACTATGAACTTAACAAACTCCAACAAACACGAACATTTCCACAAGCAAGGAACAAAACCAAAAGAATTGTATGTGAAATCAGGAATCTATTACATATAGCTTGGATTTTTTTTTAAAAAAAATTTATAAATTTAACATGGCAGTATTAATACTGCCCTACGTATCTTTGTCCACTTCAGGACATGTTTTTCTTTTTTGGAATCACTACCACTTAGCACCTAGCACAGTGCCTTGCATGTAATAGGTGCTTTAAAAATGTTAATTGGTTGATTCCCCCATTTCTCTCTAAATGTCTCCTCTCTTACCTTTCAGAAAACTCACACTCCCTTGTAACAAATGAGTTTAGCTGAGCAAAACAAATCCACATATTGGCTGAAAGATGTATGCCTCATTCTGCTCCTCTGTCCATTACTTCCTGCCAAGATGAGGGAAATCATGATTCATTGGTCTTCTGCACTGGTCATTGTATTGATCAGACTTCTTAAGTCTTTGACAGTTGCATTCTTTCCCAATGCTGTAGTGGCATAAATTATTCTCTTGGTTCTGTTTACCACACTCTGAATCAGTTATTATAAATACTCCCAGATTTTTCTGAATCTCTCACTCTTCTCTTTTCTTACAATGCAATAACATCCCACTAGTTCATATATAATAATTTGAGTTTTGTTTTCTTATTCATTCTGCCACTCTCATTTTTATTAGATTGCTTAATCCATTCACATTTAAAGTTATGAATGTTAGACTTGTATTTTTCTCATTTTTTAAAAAAATATTTTATCCCCTTCTTTTAAATCAATACTTTGCCCCTGACAGTTTTACTTTGATGATATTCTCTTCCCTCAGGCTGTCCACCCTCACCATAATACCATCTGCCTACCATGTTCCTAGTCTGCAGTTTTACTTAAATTATTGATTTTTTTCTTTCTTTTGTTTATTTATGTAATTACACTGAACTGCTGCTGGTCCTGATGGGGCTGGGGTGCATGGCCTCTCCCTCTAAAGGGATCCCTAACTCTCAGCTCATACATGTGGGGAGAGACTAGCCCCATCAAAAAGATCAAGACCTTTTTCCCTACACTGTAGCTTTTTAAAGCCCCAACCTAGAGCCTCAGAGAGAATCACTTAAAGCCCAGGTTAGGCTCAAGTCTAGAGTGTCCTCAGAATGGAGAGCAGAAAGCTACTCAATGTACAGCTATTTATTTCCTTCACATAAAAGAAATGGTTAAACATAGAAGACCTACAAAGACTTAACGCTTGAAATAATATCTGAAAATTCTCCCACAAGGTTGATACCTGAATTATCAAAACATGAGACAATTTGTGAGTCCATTGAATTGGCATCTCAACTTCACCTTGCCTCTGCACTGTCCATACAACTCCTTTAAGGTCCATTTCAACTAGCAAGTCAGGCCAAGAACTGGGGGTTCACACTTTTGTTGGTGATCGTCTCCTCTGAGAAGCATTATATATAGTAATCGAAGGAGCTCCCAAGGTAGCCACTCTTCCAAAGTCCATTTTTCAGAATCACCACTTGGCCCTGTAGATCATACATCAAATGCCTAGTATAGTGCTCTGCACAAAGGAGATGCTTAGAGAATAAATAAATGTAATTTATATGATGCCTTAAAGTTTTCAAAGCACCTTACTTATGATATCTCATGTATGCCTTGCAATAATCCTATGTAGTATGTTCTATGTTCTACAGGCAATATTATTTTACAAATAAGGAAACCGAGGGTCAGAGCATATAAGTGATTCTCCCATAGTGTCATAGCTAGTAGGTGCCAGAGGTGGTATTTGAACCCATCTTCTTGACAAGTTCAATATTCTATCCACTATGCCACTCGATAAAAAATATTTTTGGATTTTTTAGATTGGGAGAAGTAGTAGCAGGGAAAAGAAGACATGGAGCAGTGGATGGAACCTGAGGCAGCTCTGACTTGGTTATGATTGGGAAGCTATCTATCCCTTCAGATCCTTCATATCTGTAGTCCCACCCCACCTGCCAAAGTCCCAGGTCTTCCCTGACTGCAGACGTTATCTCTTTCCTCCAAAATAAACCTCCTTTCTAACCTCCCCCCAACTCCCAATATCTCCAAACCTTCCCCAAGTCTGTCTTAGGGACGGCTGGGTTTGAGATTCCTCAAGGATTTCTCGTTTGTTTTCTCATTCTCCATGGTGAGGCAAGAGAAAAGTTTTAGTCCTCATTTCACTAGAGGCCCAGAGAGGTTCATCATAATAACAGCTCATGTGTCTGTGACTACTGCAAGCTTCACAAAGTGCTTTGCCTACCAAAGCCCTGTGAGGAAGATAATGCAGCCCCATTTTACAGATGATAAAACTGGTTTAGAGCAACCTACCTACGGTCATACAACTAGTATTGCCAGACAGAGCCTGGTCTGAACCCAGATCTCCTTGATTCTGAATTCAGTTTCCTGAGCTATCTCAGGGGATTGAGAGAGAATTCCATCAAATGCCCACCTCAACTAATCCACCCACTCACCCAAAAGACCTCCCTCAGGGGCTGGGAGAGGAGGACTCAAAAAGGAAAAGACACACAGAATCCCTGTCATATCTGATGGAGAGATGGGAAACACACCTGGGATACAAGATATACAGGACAAAACTCTGGATGTCAGTGTTGGGGAGACCAGAAAGAATGGGAGAAGGGCTTACTCTGCCACTTATTAGCTATGTGACCCTGACCAAGTTTTCTGAGCCTCAGTTTCCTCATCCATAAAATGAGGATACTAACACACTACCAACCCCACAGGAGTAATAAAAGGGTCAAATGAGAGAGTGGGTGTGTAAGGAGAGGTTGCTCCCCGTCCTACTCGATCTGTGATGAGAGGAACCTGCTGGCCCTACTCCTTTCCCACCTCCCAAACAACTGCCCAGGGTCATGCAGCTTGTCCAAGACCCCTGGTCTCTGGGCAATAGTCACTTCTTTTCAGCAAGCACACCACTAACAGTCACCATACATGACGATGTCAAGAGCAGCATGTGCCACTTTATTGAGGATTTGCTAAAAAAAATTGCCCTTTGTCAGACTACGCATCCTTTCTGGATAGGGAAAACAGCCAAACCAGGATGGAGTGGGAGGCTGAGGAGTGGAGTGGGGGATGAGCTGGAACCCCAGGCGCGGCTGGGTAGAAATCAGTCATTTAGCCAAGGAGGGGAGGGAAAAGGGCTGGAAAAGAGCGGGCTAGGGAGAGACCTGAACAAGGGACAGGATGATGGAGTGGTCAGAGCTGTACCCCAGCCCTGTGAGAAGAAGCTTGGCCGATGAATATTTAATAGCTCAGTGCTCCGCCTGATTGAATTTTAATGGCCAGCCAGAGCTCTGAATCCTAAGTCCTGGGCAATTAGTCAGGAGCTATTAGCACTGACAACCCAGGATTTATGGTAGAGACCCTGATTGTTCTTCCAACCTGCTGGATTGGACAGACAAAGGATTTCACTCTGGCCAGTCCAGAAGCAGGAAACAAGCCTTAGTTTTGCATATAATTTACATAGGGGTGCAAATGGGTGAAATGAATTAAGAATAATTAGTGACCTGGGTGAGGCTGGACCTAATGAGATGGGGGTGGGCAGGAGGTAGAGCAAGGAGAAAGGGCAGAGGATAAGACTAGGAGTCAGGGGTGACATCTTTTGTTTGAAGGATAGAGGTAGGTTGTGGGGAAGGGGGGAAGGAGAGAGTGTCCCCGAATTAGAAGCAGATCTAGCCCTCTTAATCATTTAGGAGGGCAGGGAAGCTGGGGACAGGCAGTGAGTCTGTTCCAGCGACACCCCAGATGGCCATTGCCTCCAGGGGTCTCAGACTGAGTAGGATCCCTTCTTCTCTACTCCCCTGGCCCTCCCTGTGTCTGAGGGAATTAGGAGAGAATTCCATCATATACCCACCCCCACTAAATATCCCCCACCCCCACCCCAGAGATTTCTCTTGGGGGTTGGGGGAGGGGAAGGACACAGAATGCCTGTCACATCTGATGGAGAGATGGGAAATACACCCAGGACACAAAATATGCAGGACAACACTCTGGACATCAGTGCTGGGGAGACCAGAACGAATGAAGTAAAGGTTTGCTCTGCCACTGTGCCCAGATATATGACCTTGACCAAATTTTCTAAGCCTCAGTTTCCTCATCTGTAAAATGAGGATACTAATACTACCAACCCCATAGAGGTGATATGAGGATCACATGAGAAACTAAGCACAGGGGGCAGCTAAGTGGTACAGTGGACAGAGCACCGGCCCTGAAGTCAGGAGGACCTGAGTTCAAATCCGGCCTTAGACCAAACACTTGACACTTACTAGCTGTAACTTAACCCTAATTGCCTCACAAACAAAAAAAAAGAAAGAAAGAAAGAAACTAAGCACATAAGGAGCGGTTATTCCCTGTCCTCCGTCTACGGTAAAAGCGGTCCGCCAGCTTACTCCGGTTTTCTGGGGGTAGCCTCAGGTTAGTCTGCACGCTCTGACCCAGTCTCTTTGGAGGAAGATGAAGAATAGGAAGAGAAGTAGGGAGAGAAAGTTTTTGTGGTTGTTGAGTCACTTCACTTGTGTCCGACTCTCTGTGACCCTGTTTGGAGCTTTCTCGGCGAAGACGTTAGTTTGCCATCTCCTTCTCCAGCTCATTTTACAGATGAGGAAAGTGAGGCAAACAGGGTCAAGTGACGTGGCCAGGGTCACCCAGCTAGTAAGTCCTTGAGGCCAGATTAGAGGAGCTCTGATGAACCCCAAGACTCAATAGGAGATGTGGAATGAAAGGAAGCTCCCCATTTGGAGATGGGGAGAGGGGGAACACGTGGGACTGATTCACTCTAACTCAGCTTAGAGTGGAAAATGGAATGTATAACGAGAAGGAATTTTTGCAAAAGGAGCAACATGAAAAATTCCATCCAAACTGAGTTAGTTCCCTGTAGAACCACTTCAAAATCAATAGAAAACAGTGCCAGGTGAAGCAAGGGAGACATAGGCTGTCACTGAGCACTCATTAAGCACTTAATGTGCCAGGCACCTTGCTAAGGACTGTCCCTTCTCTGGAAGAGCTTACATTCTGACCGGGGAGATAACACGCAAAGAACCAAGTACCTACGAGGTGCCAACACAGGTAATCTGAGAGGGGAAGGCAACAGCAGCTACAGAGGGGACCGAGAAAGGCTTCTTGCATAAGGCAGGATTGGAGGTGATGCTTGAAGGGAGACGAGGCATTCCAGACACAGAAGAGGTGACAGAACAGAGGAGTGTTCTTCTGAGGATCAGCCAGTAGGCCAATATAGCTGAAGGCATGGAGGAGAGTAAAGTATAAGAACACTGGAAAAGGAAGGGGCCAGGTTATGAAGAATTTTAAATGCTTAAACAGAGGATTAAGAGGGCTACTCATGAGATAATCCCCACCCTACCACCCACTATTCTCTCCACACCCCCCAAAAAAAAGACAGGGAAAGAGACATAAGGAGAAAGGAGTACAACGGGTGTGAACCAGCACCAAGGAGGCCCCACTCTACATCACTAAGGCCCTTTCCAGAACCTCTAGAGGAGTCAGGCCGGAGAATAGAATTCCTGCTTCAGAATCACAATCTGCAGATCGTGGCCCGGTGCAGCACTCACAGACTTGGGGGAGGGGAGGAAGGAGGCAGGCCGAGCCTTGCACAGCATCCCAATCTGAGGTTGTGCTGGGGAAGGGGGAGAAGCTGGAAACCATCAAGATCCTAGCACAGCTACCCCAGCTATGAGAATGGACAAGACAAAGAGATTAGGTTCTCAGGACTAGCCCCAACTGTGAGCATGAACTCTACTTTCACATTGCAAACCAAGATTATGCGAGAGACAGGGCAAAACAAAATCCATCACCAGCCAAACTTACGCATTCTCTTTCTCTAGGCCTGGGTACCTAGAAATCATCCTGGATTCCTTACTCTCCCTCAAATCCACCCCCCTATATCCAAGCTGGTGCGCAGGGCTTAATGATTTCACCTTTGTAATATCTCTTTGCCCCTTTCTCTCCTCTGACACTGCCACCACTGTAGCGCAGGCCCTCATCACCTCGTGCCTGGACTATTGTAACGGCTCTTGGTGGCTCTGCCTACATCACGTCTCTCTTCAGTCCAATCCATTCGCCATTCAGCCATCAAAGTGATTTTCCTAAAGCGCAGGCCTGATCATACTGACTTCCTACTCAATAAACCCCAATGGCTTCCTCTTGTCTCCATGAGCAAAATAAAAATGCTCTGTTTGGCATTCAAAGCCCTTCATAACTTAGTCTCCTCTTACCTTTCCAATCTTTCTATACCTTACTCCCCAAATGCATACTCCGATTCACTGATAATGGCCTCCTTGGCTGTTTCACAAAAAAAAAAAAAAAAGGTGCTCCAACTCTTGGCTCTGGACATTTTCTCTGACCAGCCCCCATGCCTGGAATGCTCAGACTATTGACCTCCCTGACTTCCTTTAAGTCCCAACTAAAATCCCACCTTCTACAAGAAGCCTTCCCCAAGCCTCTTAATTCTAGTGTTTTCTCTCTGTTGATTATTTCCTATTTATCCTGTATGTAGCTTTCTTTTTTTTTTAATTTTTAACATGTGTTTTTAAAACTTTGGGTTACAAATTTTCTTCCTTCCTCCCTCCCCACCCACCGTCATCAAAAAGGCAAGCATCTTGATACAGGTTACTGTATGTAGCTTTTTTTGTATATATTTGTCTGCATGTTGTCTCCCTCATTAAATGGTAAACACCTTGAGGGCAGGAACTGTTGTTTTGCCTCTTTTAGTATCCTCAGTGCTTAATACAGTGCCTGGCACATAGTAGGTGTTTAATAAATGTTTATTGATTGATTAAAAAGACTGAAATCTCAATGTGGCTACTTGCAGCACTGAGGAACTAGAGTGACAGTAATTCCAAAAACTATAGAGCAAAGAAAATTTCTTTTTTTTTCTCTGAGCAAGATGACAGTTTATTAACAGTGATTTTCTTTTTTTTAAATTAATTTATTTTGATTTATCAACGATCACTTCTATATGCTTTTGAGTTTAAAATTTTTCTCCCCCTTCCTCCCCACCACCCTCCCCAAGACGGCGCACAATCTGATACAAGCTATACATTTACATTCATATTAAACATATTTTCACATTAGTGATGTTGTAAGTAAGAATTAGAACCAAAAGGAGGAAACACCAGAAAGGGGAAACAAAACTCAACAAAAGAGAAAAAATAGCAAATAGTATGCTTCGATCTGCTTTCAAACTCCAAATTTCTTTCTTTGGATGTGGATAGCATTTTCCATCATGAGGCCTTTGGAGATGTCTTAGATCCTTGTATTGATGGGAAGAGTTAAGTTTATCAATATTAGTCATCGCACAATGTGGCCGTTATTGTGTACAACGCTCTCTTGGTTCTGCTCACTTCACTCAGCATCAAACCATACAAGTCTTTCCAGTTTTTTCTGAAGTCAGCCTGTTCATCATTTCTTATAGCACAATAGTATTCCATTACATTCATATACCACAACTTGTTCAGCCATTCCCCAATTGATGGAAATCCTCTCAATTTTCAATTCTTTGCCACCATAAAACGAACTGCTATAAATATTTCTGTACATGTGGGTCCTTTTCCCATTTGTATGATCTCTTTGGGATATAGCCCTAGAAGCTCTATTACTAGGTCAAAAGGTATGCACATTTTTACAGTCCTTTGGAGCCAAGAAAATTTCAAAAGAAAATAAGGAGGACCTTTTCCAGCCATCCCTACCTGAGAGGCTGAAGATGTAAACAAACTGAAAAACATTCTCAGTGCAATGAAGAAATACTATGAAATGCAGTGTAGAAATACTATGGCTTAAGAGATGGTAGTCTCTTAAGCAGATAGACTTCTGGGAGCCAAGATGGCAGAGTAAGCAGTAAATTGCTGCCACTCTTCCATACTCACCTCCAAACAACCATAAAATAGCACCCCAAAACAAATCCCAGAACAACAGAACCAGCAAAAACAATCTTTTAGCCCAAGAAACTTGGAGGATCAGCAAGAAAGGTCCATCTCACTTGGATGAAAGGGGAGCACAGCCCAGGACAGGATGCATCCCAGCAAGCTAGCAGCAAGCCCCACCTTAGCAAACCAGTAAGAGATCCTGAGCCCTAGTGTGGTGGAGCAGGCAAATGCCAACACCAAAACCCACCATGTGCCTTCGCATAGACAGAGGAAGTGGCAGACTCCAGCTCCAAGAACTACCACATGCTTCAGCGTAGCCCTGAGCAAACAAGCATCCTCCCAAGTCCTGACCACACATGCTTCAGTGTCACTAGAAAACACAAAAACACCCCACCAGGCCTCAGCACATGACAGACCCCACCACTAGGACCCCAGTTCAGCACCAGGTAAGCTGCCAGACCTCTATGCCTTCCAGCAGTGTCAGCCAACCCCCACCCCACCCCTGAAGTGCAGCACCAGACATAAGGGTACCCTGTGGGTGTCAGGGCAACATCAGTGCAACACCAAGTAAAGGACCTGCAGCCATTAGCATAAGAAGCCAGAGACAGTGCCCCTTCCACCCTGGAAGCAGAGCTCAAATTTAAAAGAAAGTAAAACTGCCAAAGGGCGGGGGGGGATGAGCAGAAAACCACATACACACACAAAAGCTGACCATAGGAAGTTATTATGGTGACAGGAAAGACCAAGACACAAACTCAGAAGAGGACAACAATGTCAAAACATCTATGGGCAAAACCCCAAAGAAAAATGAGAAATAGTCTCAAGTCCAGAAAGATTTCATGGAAGAGCTCAAAAAGGAGCTTAAAAATCATATAAAAGATATAGAAGAAAAGTTAGGAAAAGAAATGAGAGTGATGCACGAGAATTAAGGAAAAAGGTCAACAGCTTGGAAAACTGCTTAAAAAGTAGAATTGGCCAAATGGAAAAGAAAGTACAAAACCTAATCAAGGAAAACAATACCTTAAAAGTTAAAATTGAGCAAGTGGAAGTTAATGACTCTATGAGACATCATGAATCAATCAAACAAATTCAAAAGAATGAAAAAATGAAAGACAATGTAAAATATCTCATGGGAAGAACAACTGACTGGGAAAATAGATCCAAGAGAAATAATATTAGAATCACTGGATACCTGAAAGCCATCATCAAAAGGAGAACCTGGACAACCTCTTTCAAGAAAGTATCAAGGAAAATTGCCCTGATGTCCTGAAACGAGAGGACACAATAGGCATTGAAAGAATCCACCAATCACCTCAGGAAAGAGATCCCAAAATTAAAACCCCAAGGAACATTATAGCCAAATTCCAGAACCATAAGATCAAGGAAAAATACTACAAGTGGTCAGAAAGAAACAATTCAAATATTGGGGAGTCACAATCAGGATCACACAGGACCTGGCAGCTATAGCATTAAAGGATTGGAGGTCATGGAACATTATGTTCTGGAGGGCAAAGGTGCTAGGACTACAACCAAGAATCACTTACCTGGCAAAATTAAGCATAATACATCAAGGGGAAAAAATGGTCATTCAACAAAATAGAAGGATTTCAAGCCTTCAAAAGGAGAAGACCAGAACTAAACCAAAAATTTGAACTCCAACAAGAGAAGCATAAATAGGTAAAAAGAGAAAATAAAACATAAGTAGAGTGAAATGGTTTACACCCCTACATGGGATAATGATACTTGTAATTCTTTAAAAATGTATCACTAACAGTACAGATAAAAGGAATATACATAGAGGATACAGGTAGAAGGTGAATTTGTGGAATGACATAAAAAATTAAGGAATGAGAAAGAGGAGTACAAAGTGTGCAGAAGGAAGGGAGAGGTAGAATGGGGTAAATTATCTCACGTGAAGAAACAAGAAAGACCTATTACAGTGGAGGGGAAGATGGGAGGGTGGGCAACAGGCATCACTTGAACCTTACTCTCATCAGTATTCGCTCAAAGAGGGAATAATATACACAATCAGTTGAATATAGAAATCCATCTTACCCGAGAGGGAAGTAGGAGGGGAGGAAATTAAGTAAAGGTGTGGGGGGGGGACTGACATAAGGGAGGGCAAAGTGATAGACAAAAGTAAAACACTGGTGTGGTGGGAAATGGTGAAAGGACAGAGAGGACAAACAGGAGGAAGAATAGGATGGAGGGAAATACACAGGTAGTAATCATAACTGTAAATATGAATGGGATGAACTCTCCCATAAAATGGAAATGGATAGGAGAGTAGATCAAAAACCAGAATTCTATAATATGTTGCTTACAAAAAACACACTTGGAGCAGAGAGACACACACAAAGTAAAGGTAAGGGACTAGAGCAGAATCCAATAAGCTTCAGCTGAAGTAAAAAAAAAAAAAAAAAGCAGGGGTAGCAATCCTGATCTTAGACAACGTAAAAGCAAAAATATACCTAATTAAAAGAGATAAGAAAGGAAAATACATCTTGCTAAAAAGTACCAAAGACAATGAGGTAATCAAATTAGAAGAGCAAGGAACACTGTACCTGTCAGATTTATGCAGAGGGGAAGAATTCATGACCAAACAAGAGACAGAGAGCATTATGCAATGTAGAATAAATAATTTTACCATATTAAATTAGAAATATTTTGTACAAACAAAACCAAAGCAAACAAGATTAGAAGGAAAGCAGAAAGCTGGGAAACAATCTTTACAAGTGTCTCTGATAAAGGCCTCATTTCTCAAATATATAGAGAACTGAGTCAAATTTATGAGAATACAAACCATTCCCCAACAGATAAATGGTCAAAGGATATGAACAGGCAGTTTTAAGCATATAAGCATATGAAGAAATGCTCTAAATCATTTTTGACTAGAGAAATGCAAATTAAAACAGCTCTAAAATACCACTTTGCATCAATCAGATTGGCTAATAAGATAAAAAAAAAGGAAAATGATAAATGTAGGAGAGGATGTGGGAAAACTGAGACACTAATGTGAACTGATCCAACCATTCTAGAGAGCAATTTGGAACTATGGCCAAAGGGCAACCAAACTGTGCATACCCCCTGTCCAGCAATACTACTACTAGGTCTATATCCCAAAGAGATCATAAAAAAGGGGAAAGGACCCACATACACAAAAATATTTATAGCAGCCCTTTTCATGGTGTCAAAATATTGGTAATTGAGGGGATACCCATCAATTGGGGAATGACTGAACAAGTTGTGGAATAGGAATGTAATAGAATACTATTGTACAATAAGAAATGATGAACAGGCAGATTTAAGAAAAACCTGGAAAGACTTGTATGAACTGATGCAAAATGAAACAAGCAGAACCAGGAAAACATTGTACACAGTATCAACAACATTGCGTGATGATGAGCTATGAATGGCTTAGCAACTCTCAGTAACACAATGATCCAAGATAAGTACAAAGGAGTCACGAAGGAAAATGCTCTCCATATCCAGATAAAGAACTGATGGATTCAAAGCATATTTTTTATATTTACTTTATTCTTTCTCATGGTTTTATTTCCTTTTGATCTGTTTCTTCTTCCACAACTGTGATGAACGTGGTAATATGTTTTACATAATAGCACATGTATAAACTGTATCAAACTGCCTACCATTTTCAGAAGAGGGGAAGGAGAAAAATTTGGAACTCAAAATCTTGTAAAAATGAATGCTAAAATTTTTTCTTAATATGTAATTGGGGAAAAAAATACTATTTAAATAAAAAGAGAGAGAGAGAGAGACTATCAAGATAAAATTCCTAAGAAATAATAAAATTCCATTATCATTACAACTAGAACCTGAAAAATGAAAAATGGATTGGCTACAAGTTTTCCTAGAGTGATTGGAAGAAATGAAGGAAATTGAAACCTGAGATAAAGAATAAAATTAGAGTATTTGAAAGGAGGATAAGTAGCTTAGAACAGAAGGTAGAAAATCTTACTCAAATAGTGGACATTCTAAAGAAGAGTGGAACAAATAGAATTTTAAAATTCAATAATAAAACAAGAAATATTAACACAAAATCAAATGACTTGAAAAGTAGAATACATGAGGCATAAATTAAGAATGATAGGGATAGGGACAGCTAGGTGGTGCTGTAAATAGAGCTCTAACCTTGGAGTCAGGGGGACCTGAGTTCAAATCCAGTCTCAGACACTTGACACTTACTAGCTGTGTGACCCTGGGCAAGTCACATCTGATTGCCTCACCAAAAAGAAAAAAAAAAGTGATAGGAATACCTGAAAACCATTGTAAAACAGAATATTTTAAAATTTTTATTATTTATCAATTAAAATATATATTTATATTCTGTTGTTGTTTAGTCATTTCAATTGTGCTCAACTCTTCATGACCTCATTTGGGGTTTTCTTGGCAAAAATACTACAGTGGTTTGCCATTTCCTTCTCCTTTTCTTTTTACAGATGAGGAAACCCAGGCAAACAGGGTCAAGTGACTTGCCCAGGGTCACCTAACTAGTAAGTATCTGAGGCTGGATTTGAATTCAAGTCACCCTTGCCTCTAGGCCTGGTGCTCTATGCACTATGCCATCTAGCTACCCTTTTTTTTTTCATATTCAAGTTCCATTTATTTAAGGTTCCAACCCCACTTTTCCCAGCCCTGGCTTAGTTCCCTCTCTCCAGGGTAATTCAACCCTAAGTGAAGACACAGACAAGGGAGTCACAGACTTTGACTAGAACCAGTGGCTCCAATATGTATATGTGGGTGAGGAGCTCCCTTTGGTGGGGGCCAATACAGCACAGCAAGACATTAAGACATCATAAAAGAAAAATGCCAGGAACTACTGGAAGCATAGAGCAAAATTAGAAATGGACAGAATCTATAGATCACCACCTGAAAATCCAAATTTAATATACCTAGAAATGTGATCAACAAATACCAGTGCTTATAGATGAAAAGAGTGGGGGAGGGGGGAGATGCTACAAGTAGGCAAGTGGAAAAAAGAGAACAAATGTCAAGAAAACAGGAGCCAGCTAGGTGGCCCAGTGGATAGAGCACTGGCCCTGCAGTCAGGAGGACTTGCGTTCAAATCCAGCCTCAGACACTTAACACTCTTAGCTCTGTGACCTTACGCAAGTTACTTAACCCCATTGCCCAGCCAAAAACATAAAAAAAAGTCAACAAAACAGTCAGAATCAACTAAGACTTTGCAGCAAATATTTGAAGCAAAGAAGAGCCTATAATACACTATGACAAAATGCAAAAGAAAAATGCCAAAAATGACTTATCCTATAAAGCTGAGCACAATCCTATAAAGGAAAAAATAGTACTTTTAATAGAATTGAGCACTTGTTAAGAAAACTAAAACTGGGTAGACTCTTGAATAAGAGAAGCAAAGAAAGGCAAGCAAATTTGAGGAAATTAAAGGGATAAATGATTATACCTTAAGAAAGAGAGGAGATTATGGCGATCAAGGTTTTGAAAGAGTAGGAAGCAGTACAGCTTAACTCTCCCCACAACTATTCCAACAGCAGTCTAAGGAGACTATCAGACTGAGTAGTGATTATGAAATTGAAGGAATAACTATAACGGGTGTCTAGTGAAAGATCATAATTTGACCTTCAAGTAAACAGGGCAGTAACTGCTAGGATCACGGACTCAGTGTCCAATTCCCAGAAGTTCAGAACAAAAGCCATTTCCCTGATCACTCCTAAGTGGGGAGGGAAGCCTCAAACTTTGCCCCTTCCCATCAAATGTTAGTTACATATAAGACCATCACAAAGAGTGAATAGTGAGTACACCCATCTATCCAAGCAAATAACAAACAGAAATCAGAAAATTTATGGAGATAAAAATATACCAAAGAACAAACAAGAATGAATAAACTCTTCATCTGTGAGTGAGATAAGATCTCAACTCAACCAATGAGAATATATACATATATATGTAATATACACACCTACATATGTGCATATATACAATTATTACTGTTAGTATTATTATTGGTGTTATTAATTATTATTACTATATATGGTATCATTAATTTATTGGCTCTGATAGCTATGGGCTAAAAAAATTTGGGAAAATAGAGTTTTTCTTCTACACTGGTAAGAAAGAGTTTTGATGATTAGTGTTCTGTAGGATATTTTCAGATCTGGTCTTGTTAGACCCCAAATGTCCCCCAACCCTATAATTCTTCCTTTTAAAAAATCTCAAGATTCTTGATCTTTTGACTATATATGTACACATACATATATGGTGTGCTTACATGTGTGCATTTATGTATATACACACATGTATATGATCAAAAGGTCAAGAATCTTGAAGGGAATTTTTTTATCATATGTGTATATAAGTATGTATACACACATATGCATTTCTACTTGGAGAAAAATCCAAATGGGCAAAGTTTCCCTAGCTAATTGAAATTGGGGTGTAGAGTGTGTTCAGGGAAGACTAGTCCCTCTAGTGTGAAGGCTGCCGAGCTTTTTTCAGGGCTGCTTTCCACCTTCCTTCGGTGTCTACTTGATTCACCCAACTCTCACTGGAGTCTTCAAGAATCTATAGCATGCACAGCAACCATGCCCTGATAAACCATTAAGGCAGACAGGCTAAATTGGGTTGAGGGTAACTGAGGGGTTTCAAACCCTTTGGTGAGTCAAGGGGGTATCTACCTCAAGCATGTGAATACTTCCCCCCAACAAAATGGGTGGATGAGAACAATTTGTTTCAGTGGTCATGAAGGTGGCTGAAGCAAGCTCTGCAGTGTTCTTAGAGTTTGCTTAGACACTGAAGACTCCAAGGTCATCCACTGCATCCCAGGCCATCACCAGTTGATGACTCTGGAAGAGAGAATGAAGCTAATGACTTTGTACCACTCTGCCTCACTTAAATACAATCTATTTATGAATCAAAATGCATCAGTCATACAATTTTACCATTTTTACCTACCTCAAAGTCTTGTGGTGACAGTAAATGACAAAGCAGCAGGTGCAGATACATTGGGAGCTGTAGTCACAACCCTTCACAAAGGCAGGCCAGGCTATACAGTCATCTTCTCACTGGATTGAAGCAGCAGTGGAATTGGGCAGCCTCCTGAGTGTCTGAGCAGCCTTTTTTAAGGACTGCATTGCTCACCTCCTGGCATGAGGAAAGGGCTAGAAAAGGTGCCCTAAAAATTGTCTGCTTCACCCAACCCTGGCCTGCTTACAGCAGTAGGTAGGGATCCCATCCTGTGGTCAAAACAAAAAAATGTACAAAAACTTTTGCAAAGATGATCCCACTCATCATCAGTACATGAAATGTGTGCACATTTATTGACAACATGAAATCCAGTAGACTTAAAAGATGAACAGCTCTTGTTGTGAGAGAACCCAGCAGGTATTGCATCCAAATAGTAGCCCTGAGTGAAACAAGGCTGGCAAATGAAGGCCAGCTTACTAAAGTTGGAGCTGGAAACACGTTTTTCTGGAGTGGCCACAGTGAAAGGGAGTGCTGTGAAGCTGGTGTAGGGTTTCACAATCAAAACTAATCTAGTCAACAAGCTTGTATGCCTGCTAAAAGGAGTAAATGACAGGTTCATGACAATGCAATTGCCACTTTTAGGAAAGCACCAGGCCACCATCATCAGTGTGTATGCTCCCCTCATGACAAACCTTGATGAGGACAAAGAAATATTTTATGAAAACCTGGAGACCCTCATCAACAATGTACTGAAAGAGGACAACCTTGTAATTTCAAGTGATTTTAATGACAGAGTAGGTACAAACTATCAGACATGGCAGGGAGTCCTTGGGAGGAATGGAGTTGGAAACAGCAATAACAACAGTCACTACTGTGCATCTCATGACCTTCTCATCACCACCACTGTCTTCCACTTACCTAAATGCAATAAAACTTTGTGAATACACCCTCAAAGCAAACACTGGCATTTACATGTCATAAGAAGAAGAGAGACAGGATGTGAGAGTGATGAACGTGGTATGTGGTACAAAGGGCTGAACTGATCATAGACACCCTCTCCAAGCTAAATATTCACATTCCACAAAAGTGGTGGCCCCAAGACAAGATGGCAACAAGCAGACTTAACCTCAACAGATTACGGTGCTTCTCCAAGCATGAACAATTTGTTGCTAACTTGGAGAGAAAGCTGAGCCAACACGTGGTTGACAAGAGTGGAGCAGAAAAGGAGTGGGCAGCTTTCAGAGATTTGATGTACAGCACTGCATTTACTCATCTGGGACAGAATACTCAAAAACATCAAGACTGACTTGATGGAAATGATGGAGAAATTCAGATGGTGAAAAAATGAGAACTCCATAGGGTTTTTCCAGCAGGATAGTTCATCTGTCTCTAAGAAGGCAGCGTTTAACTCCATCAAAAGTGAAGTGCAAGTGAAACTTAGAGAGATGTAGGATACTTGGCTCAAGAAGGCAGATGAAATTCAGTTTTACACAGATATTAACAACCTAAAGCACTCTTATGATGCCCAGAAGGTTGTTTATGGGCCAAAGATCTATGGTGCATCTCAGTTATTCGGTGCTGATGGAGCCACATTGATTAGTAATAAAGACACGATCCTGGAAAGATGGGCTGAATACTTCCATAGTGTTCTCAACAGACCATCATCAACCAATGCTGAAGCCAATTGACTATATACCTCATGTTGAAGTCAATCCCTCTCTAGCCAAATTTCCAACTAAAGAAGAGATTTTGAATGCTACCAGGTTCCTCTTGTATGAGACACCTCCACTTTTAATGTTCATTTGGGCTACTATTTGTGCCTAACCTGTGGTAGAGTCTTCCGAGCTGGTGTTGGTCTGATACCTTGACTCCAACACTCTTCAAGGACAAAGGCAACAACCAACCAACCAACCAACCATGTAAGTATGGGTGTGTATACATATATACATATACCCACAAAACAAAAAAATCAGGCATGCATATATATATATGTGTGTGTACATGTGTATATGTTATATTACATGTGTATATATCCACCCACACATGCATTTTTACTTGGAGAAAGATCCAGATGGGCAAAGTTTCTTTTGCTAATTGAAACTTCCTCTGCCCCAAGCAATGTCCTCTTACATTTTGTAGTGCTGAAGAAACAAAAGGCAAAATTCCTTCAGCAAGTTAAAACAAAGGCACAAAGTAAATAATATGTCAATATTCAATGGACCCTAAAAGAAATCACTTCCCCAAACCAATATTCCCTCTAACCATTCAATCAACATTTATTAAGTGCCTACTATATGCCAGAGGATTTCCCTTTCAATCTGTTCAAAAATCAATGAATTCAAGAGATCCTGCTCTTAAATTGAATTAAACAAAGGCACTTACTTCCACTTCTAGTTTGTCACAAGAAATGAAACAAAGTCTCTTAATTCCAGGGAATCAAGATCCTTTCCTGACCTTGATTATCTCATATTGCAAGAACTTATTAGGCCTTTGATTAGAATAAAACCAATGACTTCAGATGAGGGTCTTGTCTCCTTGATACTAAGTAAGCCTTCCTATTGAAGGGAGACTGATTAGATCTTTCATTCAAGTGATGCCAAGGACTTTACACCCAGACACTGACATAATGTTATTGCTTAATATTTCCTAAAAGAAAAAAGGTACTAGTGGATATATTTCCATACTAGTTAAAACATAGAAAAGTGGACCAAGGGTACAAAATAGGTAAGCAAAACCTAGAAGCATTCAAGCATAGTTTGAGATACCCAAGGGTACCAACAACTAGAGTTAAGTACTCCTTAGTTGACAAAAACTACTGGGCAAATTACAAAGCAATTTGGCAGAAAGTAGATTTAGACTATTATCTTTCAGTATATACTACAACAAGCTTCAAATGGATACAACATAACCAAAAAATAAAAGATCATGTAATTTTTTTTTAAATAGAGGAAAATGGAAGGAGGTACCCTGTCCAACTCTGGCTAAGGGAAGAATGCTTTAACTAAACAAAGGGTAGATGTGGCCATAGAAGATAAAATGAACACTCTAAATTATATAAAATTGAAAAGCTTTTGTGCAAATAAAATTAACACAGACAGAATTAGGAGAGAAGCATTTAACTGAGAAAACTTCATTGCAGCAAATCTCAGAGAAAGGTCTGATATTCAATACGTAATGAGGAGCTGGTCAGCACATATTAGCATTTTGGGGTGATGCAATCCCCAACATGGAAGAGGTGTGGAGAGGGTCTGGTTCCACAGAGACGTGACAACATGTAATAGAACTGCCTTGGGGAGGTCTGGAGCATTGAAGACATTCTATAAGTGGTTCCAGTTTTCTAGCCACATGATAAAGAGAAGCCTTTTTGAATGGATCCCAATTCTGGCAACATAGCCAATCAAATTCAAAGAAGCAAACACATACTTATGTACATTAAAAAAGGATCATAGGAGCCATAAACCAGTCACTTTGAGATGAATCAAAGCATCCATAGTTTCATGGGATCTACAAGCAGTTAGAGAAAAATAGAAAGGAGCAAACCCTGACCTTGTTCTCCCTAATCCTACTTAAAGTGGTAATGTGGGTCAGTAAGGCTGCACAAGTCTCCCTTGGGGTGGAGGGAGACAGGATCCATCAGGAGAAGAAAAGATACTCTTTTACTCCAGAGGATGGGCTTCTTCACTGTGCAAATATGGTTTGACGCTTGTGAGACTGAGTACTTGTAAAGTGATTCTTGACCACAAAGAACTCCCCCATTAAACATGGGATTGAAATTCTGCACCTTCTTCAGGTAGTACACTTTTCTAAGGAGGTGGCAGTCATATATTGTAAAGGACTGAACAGGCTATGGGAAAACAACTGGCAGACAAGGCTGTTAGAGCTGCCACTCAGGAATCAGCCTTGATGACACCCCTGATACCTCAGGTTACCTCCACTTTCACTCAATACACTATTGAGGAGCAACACAGATCAGGCTAAAGGATTTGAACTTTCCCCTTCTGGTTGGTAGAAGTCACCCTCCAGTCAATTAGCAATCCCACGATCCAGAATATAGAAACTCCTTTTTGGACTCCACGAGGTTACACATCTAGGAAAGCATGCTTTACAATCTGGTGAAACCCCTCTTTACTGGACCAAAAAATGCTAGAAACAATTAGGTAGGTTTGCAAGCCTTGCTCTATATGTGCCCAAGCCTGCCCTGAAGAAGTGGTAAGACTTCCATCTCTCCTTACCCTTGTCCAAAACTGAGGGACCTTCCCAGGCAAGAATTGGCAACTAGATTTTATGCATATGCTACCCTGCAGAGGCTTTAAGTTTCTCTTAGTGCTAATAGACACCTTTACAAATGGTAGAAGCCTTCCCTTGCTGCACTGAAAAAGCTGTGGAAGTGACTAAGGTACTTTTGAATGAGATCATTCTGAGATGTGGGTTCCCTTGATCCTTACAAAGTGATAACGGACGAGCATTCACTTCCCAGATCACTCAGGGAGTTGCTGAGGCGTTAGACATAACCTACCATCTTCATTTTGTGTGACCCCCTCAGTCCTCAGGCAATGCTGAAAAAAATGAACCATGCCCTAAAAAGGATCTTGACTAAATTGACCTTAGAAGTCTGGCAGGACCGGGTGTGACTTCACCCTGTAGCCCTACTTTGTGTCCACGTGGCCCCTTGAACAGATATCAGACTTAGCCCCTCTGAACTCATATATGACAGGCCCCTCCTAACTGCTGATATTCTCATAGACTCCAAACACCAACTCCTAAGTATTCCCTCACCTTGGGGCAAGTGCAAAAGGCATTATCTGACTATGCCACCTTATATCTCCCCAAGTCAGATAAAGCAGTTTCCATCTTCTCCCTATCAGTTAGCCCCAGAGATACGGTTTATTTAAAATCTTGGAAACCATGGGGTACTGACCCTTTGGGGGTAAAATGGAAGGGGCCATACAAGGTCATCTTAACAACCCCCCACTGTTATAAAGCTTGATGGCCTCCCTAGCTGGACACATGTGTCCCAGATAAAACCTATCTCTTCTACTGTCACAGGGCAGCCTGAGCTGTACATCTGTAAACCGATCAAGGATCTGAAACTTCTCTTCAAAAGAGACAAATCTGCTGATGGTTGATTGGCTACTTTTTGGTTGCTTTGTTTTTTCATTCTACTGCCCACACAGGAGCATACCCCACTCCTGGCTGAGTGTCCAAGATTTGTGTATAAAAGCAAGCCCCTATCCTTCTCCAAGCTGCTGGTCCCCCTAAAGACCAGCCCTCTGCTTTTGCATCAATAAAGCCCTCTTGACTAGGAGAATATCTGTCTCTTGAATTCTTTCTGGATGACTTAACTCCTGAACCTCATCCTCCTCTTCAGTAAATCAGCCACAGAAGTGAGAGTTTCATAAAATTACTTAAATCCTTTATGCCCAGAGAGACTGTTTCAACTTTGAAAGACTTAAAAACTCTGATCAGTGTAGTGACTGATGGTAATTCCAGAGGATTAATGAGGAAGCATACTGTACACCTCCTGTCAGAGAGGTGATAGAATAAGGGAACAGAATGAGACGTACATTTTTTTGGATGGCCTATTAAAGCCAACTTTTTCAATTGATAATGCATATCGAAACTGAGGACAAACAACACAGAACAGAAACAAACACCCCCAAGACCATTTTTCAGAGCTGGGTTAAAAAAGGGAGAGCAGCAGAAGGTAAGTCCTTCCTCCCTCACCAGTTCAATTCCACACTAAGCTCAGCAAATAGGAGTTGCCAAAAAGAGCACAGCTACTTTTAAAGATGCAAGTGGCCAGTCAAGGACTGGCCCCACCTACATGGAAGAGGATGAAACAGGCTTCATGCTAAGCAAATTGGGAATACTCAAAACAGGGTTCTCCCTCTCCCTCCCTCTCCCTCCCTCCCCTTCCCTCCCTCTCTACAAACATACATACATACACACATATATTTTTATGCATAGATAGATGTGTATACACACATATGCATATATATCCCCCCAAAAGTCTTAGCGCAGTTTTACATTTTAACAGCTTAAACCACACAAAGATTTTTTAAACACTCAGGGTGCTTGTAAACTGTTAAGTGCTCCACAAATGTGAGATGTTAACAAAATGCTGGGAAATACAAGAACAAGGGGGAAAACAATCAGATAGGAACAAAGAGAAAAAAGGATAATTGTGTTGTTACCTTGTTAATATAGATATATATGTATAATCTATCCATATATACTTTAAAATATAAAAAATAAAAGTTTATCATTTCATGCTATAATTTTTATTCTCATTTGTGCATCTGAACAATTGTGTTGGATAGTTCTTGTTTTAATGACAAAAAGACAAATTTCTTTCAATAAATTATTATTCTTTTCAAGGAAGTCACTGAAACCTCTGTTTGCCTCAGTTTCCCTTTCTGTAAAATAGGGATAATAAAAGCACTTACTTCACAGGGTTGTTGTGAGGATAAAATGAGATCATATTTATAAATTGATTAGGAGTTATTGGCACATAGTAGGGGCATAATAAGTGCTTGTTTCTTCCCTCCCCCCTCATGCATGCTTCATCATCTGTTGGCTTGGTCTCTTATGATCTTCACAACAACCCTGTGAGGCAGGTGCTATTATTATTCCCATTTTACAGATGACGAAACTGAAGCAAACAGAGGTTAAGTGACTTGCCCAGGGTCACACAGCTAATAAGTGCCTAGAGCCAAATCTTAACTTAGGTCTTTCTGATACCAGTCAGTTTCAGAGATCTAACCACTGTGTGACCCACCCAACCAAGGGGTGGTACACTAGATGTGTATAACAAGGCATACATTTTCAGATCTACTCAATGTGTTGATTCTTTTTATGCTTGACTTTAATTATTTTTATTGTTTGTTCTGTTTGTGGAAGGTGGAGAAGTCAGTGAGAAGAGAAAATGCCTTTTTTTTTTTAATGAAAAGAGCTTTAATAAAACAAACAGCATCACCAAAGAGAAATGAATGTGGGAGCCAGACTGGGAAGTTCTTCAAGTCCCCCAAGGAGAAGATTGTCTTTTATTCTACTTTTATCCTAGAGGTACTAGGAAGCCCCTGAAAGTTCTTGAGCAGGGCAGGAACGTGAATCTGGCAACTGTGTGGGGAATGGAGTAAAAATGGGAGAGACTGGAGTCAGAAGGACAAAGAGAAGGCTATTTCAATAGTCCAGATAAAAAATGATGGGGTGGGGCAGCCGGCTAGGTGGTGCAATGGATAGAGCTCCAGCCTTGGAGTCAGGAGGACCTGAGTTCAAATCCGACCTCAGACACTTGACACTTACTAGCTGTGTGACCCTGGGCAAGTCACTTAACCCCATTGCCTAGCAAAAAAAAAAAAAGAAAGAAAAAAAGAAAGAAAAAAAAATGATGAGGGCTTGGACTAGGTTGGTGGACCCCGGAAGTAGAGAGAAGGGAATGGATATACCCGATGCTGTGCAGGTAAAACAGGTAAGATTTGGCATCTGAGCATCTGGGGAGAAGGCGATGGAGAGTGAGGGGGAGGGAAGAGTCAAGGATGATTCCAAAGAAGAAGATTCGGAAGACAGGAAGCTTTGTACCTCCTTCAATAGTTCTCCTTCTAACTAGACTGTGTGAAAGGTGGTATAAGCTTTCTCTCTACCTTTCTGATGAGGCAATTGAGTTTGTTAAAAGTGAAATGATTTACTTATTTACACAAACAGGAAATTGCAGAGTGGGATTTGAACCCAGATCCTCTGACTTTTAACAATCTTGTTTCAACTATATCACATTACTTCCCCTCTCCTTTCCAGTCTAAAGAGCCCTGGTTCCCTCAATCACAGTTTTGAGGCCTCAGCTCAGCCTGCCCAATCGCTTGTCAATGTTCTTCTTAAATTGTGGGATTCAGAACTGAATACCATATGTGGGATCTAACCAGGGAGCTATCAAATCTTTCAAAGCTTTACAAGGTTATTAATACTGTACAAATTTTCCACCTAGTTCTGCTCCTATTTTTTTTTTGTTGTTGTCATTATTATTCAGTCATTTTCAGTTGCTTCTGACTTCGTGACCCCATTTGGGGTTTTCTTGGCAAAGATAATGGAGTGGTTTGCCATTTCCTTCTCCAGTTCATTTTACAGATGAGGAAACTGAGACCAACAGGGTTAAGTGACTTGCCCAGGGTCACATAGCTATTAAGTATCTGAGGCTGAGTCTTGCTGACTTCAGGCCCAGCACTCTATCCACTACACCACCTAGCTGCCCTCTGCTCCCTTTACTTCACATCAATTCATATGAATTTTCTTGGGGTTTCTCTAATACCATCTCTTTTACAATTTCTCACAGCACAAGAATATTCCATCACATTTATATGCCATAATTTCATCAGCAGTTTCATAGCTGATGGTCATTCCCTGAGTTTCCAGTTCTTTGCTACTACAAAAAGATCTTCTATGCTATTAACATCTCTGTACCCATGGGTTCTTTTCTTCTTTCTCTCACCTCTTTGGGGTTACAGGTCTAGTTGTGGTGTTGCTGGGTCTATGCATAACGCAGTAACTTTTTGGACTTAGTTCTAAATTGTAAAAGCTATGTTCTCCCAGACATAGGATGGGGGCGCTGCTTTGGGGGCCCTGCCATCGAGTTTCTCAGCCTGAGATCGGCAGACAGACAGAAACAGAGACAGGAACAAGCAGAGGTGAGGTGTCAGAATGACAATAAGTGAACTTAGAACATGTAGGGATGGTAAACAGATAACAAGGAGGGTTAAATATTTACAGGGTGTGGAGCCAGAGTGGTGAGGGCATTAGTCCAGGTATGGCCAGGGGAAGATTTGGAAAGAGTGTTTATACAGAGTGGAGTTGGGGAAGGTTATCTCCTTGGATTAACAATGGATGGGATGTTAGGAGCTGAAGGAATGAAATAAGGGAGAATATAACAACAATAATGTTGTTGAGTTGTTTCAGTCGTGTCTGACTCTTGGTGACCCCTTTGGAGGTTTTCTTGGCAAAGATGCTAGAGTGGTTTGCCATTTCCTTCTGCAGCTCATTTTACAGATGAGGAAACTGAGGCAAACAGGGTTAAGTGACTTGCCCAGGGTCACACAGCTAGTAAGTGTTACATGTCTGAGGCTGGATTTGAACTCAGGTCCTCCTGACTCTAGGGCCAAGTGCTCTATCCACTGTGCCACCTAGCTGCCCCTAAAGTTCTATGATTCTAAGACCACATATTTGTATCATTTTCTCTTTTTCAAGCACCTCCATATTTATTACCTTATTTGATCTTCAAAGGAACCCTCTGGGCTAAATGGTACAATTTTTCATCCTCATTTTAGAGAGGAGGAAAACGGGCATGAGAAAAAGAATAAATAGCAAGCAGTGCTTAATATTCTCATTCCCATTCTGGAGTTTGTTTTTCCCACTAAGGCATGAAAGAAACTTGGAGAACTGGACAGAGAAGAAGGAATAAAACAGAGTGACCAACTAGGGACTGAGTCCTACCTTCAATGAAAATGCTAGTCCTGGGCTCTTCGGGGAAAACCATTGAAATTGATCCGTACGACCTGATCCTCTAGCCTGCACTATTGCATTGATGGGCAGGCTTTGTCTAACCTCCTAGATTGTAAATACAGACTATGAGTGCAGGGACTGGGTCTCAATCCTTGTATCCCCTACAATGTCCTGAATGTTGGGGGTTTGTTTTTAGAATGAATGTTTGTGGAATGAATGAATGAGATTGGGAGGGAAAATATCCTGTAATTACAACCCCTTCCTTCCAGCTTTACCACTTCAGAATTTCTATTCTTTTCCCTTGTGCAGGGGTGTTCTATTTTAGCAAGCATTTATTATGTGCCTACTATAGACTCTGTAAGGTTCCAGGGATACAAAGATAAAATGAAAAATAGTCCCTGCCTTCAAGGAGCTTACATTCTATTGCAGAGAGATAACATATACACTTAGTAGGTATAAAGGGGATAATTTAAAGAGGTAGAGCAAACTGACAACTACTAGAATCAGAAAGGGCTCCCTGTAAGAGATGGCTGAGCCTTACAGGGAGGCAGAGATGAAGAGGGAGAACACTTCAGGCAGGAGGAAACAGCCTGTACAAAGACATGGAGGTGGGAAATGGAATGTTGGATGGGAAATGGCAAGCAGGCCAGTTTGGCTAGAGTTTGGGATGCATGAGGAAGAATAATGAGTGATGTATAAATAGCCTGGAGTCAGGCAGGAGCCAGATGGTAAAGGGCTTTAAATGTCAAACAGAAGAGCACATTTTAACTGGAGGGAAATAGGGAGTTAGTGAAGCTTCTTGGAGAAAGGAGGACCATGTCCAGACATGAACTTTAGGAATAGCAATTTGGCAACTGTGTGGAAGATGGATTGAAAGAGAAGAGACTGCATTCACGGAGACCATTTAGGAGGTAGGCAATGGAATGCTGTGTGTAAAAAAGAACAAGCAGACCATTTTGTTTGAAAAGAAAAACATGTGAGGGAAATAAATGTGTAATAAGTCTGCAGAACGGATTAGAGACTGGGAGAGGCTAAGCAGAGAGTCCCCATAGTTCAGGCAGGAGGTGATGGGTTAGAAGTCCTGTGAGAGAAATGAAGAGGGATTGATGGGAAGTATCTTACTGTGGTAGAATCAAGAAGATCTGGGAATTGAGCCCTTCTGGGTCATGAAAGGTCCTACAGGGGCCCAATTCTCCCACCTACATCCCAGTAAATACCTGAAAAGAACACCAGACAGAACAATGAATAAGACAATATAACAAAACTTTGGGGATGCAGTTAAAGCAATCCCTCAGGGAAAATTCAGATCTCTAAACACTTTGATTAACAAAAGAGCATAGATTAATGAATTTGGTAGGCAACTTAAAAAATCCTAGAAAAGAAACAAATAGAGGCAGCTAGGTGGTGCAGTGGATAGAGCTCCAGCCTTGGAGTCGGAAGGACCTGAGTTCAAATGTGACCTCAGACACTTGACACTTAATAGCTGTGTGACCCTGGGCACGTCACTTAACCCCAATTGCCAAAGCAAAGAAAAGAAAAGAAACAAATGAAAAACCTCAATGAAACACAAAAATGGAAATTCTGAAAACCAAAAAGTGAGGTAAACAAAATTACAAATTAGAAAGAATATTGCACAAATAAATAAAATTAGGAGTGATTTGACTAATAACTGATCGACCTTTTGCTAATCTGATAAAAAAAAATAAGAAAAATAAATTTCCATAACAAAAGTAGGAAAGGGAAATTCACAACAAATTTTCACAAATAAAAGAAATTTTAATGGAAATTATTTTGCCCAATTACATGTCAGCACAACTGACAAAATAAATGAAACAGATGGATATTTACAAAATATAAAATGTCAAAATTAATAGAACAAGAAAAAAGTTTTTAAATAATTTAATTTCAGAAAGCAAAATTGAGCAAGTCATTAAGGAACTTTCAAAGAAAAAAACTACAAAATCAGATTTGCAATTGAATTTTAGTAAATATTCAAAGAAAAGTTACTTCCAATAATAACCAAATTGTGCAAAAATAGGGAAAGAAGGAATCTTTCTAAACTCTAAGAGACAAATATCCAAATACCTAAGCCAGGGAGAGATAAACCAGAGAAAGAAAACTATAGAGCATTACCTCTACTGAATGAAAGCAAAAAATTAAATAAAATATTAGCAAAGAAGTTACAACAATATATTTAAAAGATTATACACTATGGCCAGATTAGATTTATACCAAGAATGCAAAGTTGGTTTAGTACTGGGAAAACATAATAGACCATATTAATAACAAAAATTATGTAAAAAACCATGTAATTACATCAATAAATTTTTTTAAACATTTTGACAACTACAACATCCCTTTTTATTAAAAACATTAAAATGCATAGAAATAAATGGACTATTCCTTAATGCATTAAATAGTATCTATCTAGAGCAAGCTTTTTTTGTAATGTAGAAACATTAAATTATATGTATGTTTCCAATAAAAGCATTTCTAGGAAAGAATAGTAGGGTCAATGGAAACCAAAAATATCCATTGAACCCACTATACTTTCCTAGAAATTCTAGCTACTACATAACAAATAAACAAGAAAAAGAAAGTGAGATAATCATAGGCAAAGAAGAAACAAAATTACCTTTTTTTCAGAGGATTGAATGGTTTACTCTAAGAGAATCCTAGAGCTTCAACTAAGAGGTAATTGAAACAGTTAATAACTTCAGCAAAGTAGCAGGATAAAAGATAAACCTATAAAAATTATCACCCTTTCTGTACATATATATAGAATATATATACTGTATATAACATATGTACTATACATGCCAACAAAACTCAGAAGCAAGAAATAGAAAAGAGAAATTTCCTTCAAAAAAAAAAAACCAAAAAGTATAAAACATCTTAAAGTACACCTACCAAGACACACAGAACAAATATATCAATATAACCACAAAATGCTTTATAGAAATATAGCTATAAATATTTATATATTAAATGCTATTGTTAGGCTGTACCTATACAATAAAAATTATAATACAATTAATTCACAGATTCAGTGCCATATCAACCAAACAACCAAAGGGTTACTTTAATGGAATAACAAGATAATGAAAAATAATGAAAATAACGAAATGAAATAATGACAAATTCATTAATGAAAAATAATGAAAAAATTCATCTTGAGGAACAAAAGCTCAAGAATCTCAAGGGAAATAATGGGGGGAAATATGAAAAAGAAAGAAACTGAACAATACCAAATTTCAATCTATACTATAAAGTAGTAATTAGTACAACTATTTTGAACTGGTCAAAAAAAAAATGGTTGGTCCATGGAATAGATTAGGTACACAAGACTCAAAAGCAGTCCAGTATAGTGTTCAATAAACTCAAGGACACCAACTCCTGGGGCAACGACTCACTATATGACAAAAACTCCTGGGGAAAAATGGCAATTGATTGAAATTAGGTCTGCTAGAAATCAGGTTTAGACCAATCTCTCACATAATATACCACACTAATCTTCAGATGGATTCATGACCAAGATACAAAAGGTAATAATGATGGAGACTAGACCTGTGATTTCATTAGGCATGGAACTCCCAGGTGATGGAATTTCCTATACCAATGCAAGTTGGTACCCTCTCTGTCACTTACAGTCCTATGGTTTTCCAGAGCACTGAGACATTAAGTACTTGTCCATGCTCACAGAGCCATTATGTGTAGGTTTTAATCCAGGTTTTCTCGATTTCTGGCCTTTCTCCACTATCCTTCATTGCCTCTTCACAAAAAAGATCATATATTAAATAAATTAGAAGAGGAAGGAAAGGAATACCTTTCACAACTATTGCTAGGGGAAGATTTCTTCACCAAACAAGGGACAGAGTATTATTTTGATTATATAAAATTGGAAGTTTTTGTACAAACAAAATCAATGTTAAACTTGTAAGGGAAATGCTTAACTGTAAAAACTTTGCAGCTAGTTTCTCTGATGTCTAAGATATATAGGGAATTGATACAAACAGATGAAAGTCATATCATAGATAAAGGGTTAAAGGATCTGAGCAGGCAGTTCAAGTCAACATCTTCTGAACCCAGGCTAGTACACTTAGATTAGGTATATTTGAGAGGTGGCTGATACATTTAATTCTGGCCCCATAGCCCTTTTAGAGACTGGAGGAGAAATTGTCCAGCCTCAGCAGTCCTGGATCCTGCCTGCCTCCTCCTCCCCAGCACACAGCTAGGCTATTAGCCATATCAGCATGGCCTTTCTGCTCCCTATGAAAGAGGAAAGACAGTTGGCCTCGGTGCACCAAATCAGATGTCAAATCATATCTATCTATGTTACCCACTAGCCATATCTATATATTTAGATAGCCTCACACATACATATACATCCTATAGAGAGAAAATGCCAACCTGCACTGGTAGAGGGATTATTCTTACCTGGGGGTCCCCTATGGCCAGCAGTTCTCAAAGTGTGGTCCTCAGACCCCTGGGGTTCCCCAAGACCCTTTTAGGAGGTCCACAATGTTAAAATTGTTTTGATAAAATACTAAAATATTATTCGCCTATTAAAATACTCCTCATTTTCCAACTTTATGTCTGTGTGAGACTGGGTTTTCTTTTTGTACTTCAACTAAAATTATATATCACAACAGATTGAACAGAGAAGCAGATATGAGAATCCAACTGTTTCCTATTAAAGCAGTCATCAAAAATGTTTACAAAAATATGTAAAACAAGTCCATTCTCTTCACTAATTATTTTTAGACAGTAATTTTTCATCTCAATATTTTATATGAACATGTGCTTTTAAATAAATTAATATTTTTAAAATTTATCAATTTTCATTTCTAATATGGAAACTATCAATAGATAAAACCCACAAAAGCAAAAGGTCTTAGAGATTCTCAATTTTTAAGAGTCTAACAGAATTCTGAGACTGAAAAGTTTGAGAACTACTGCCCTGTACAATCATGGGTCAATTCTTTTTTATTCCTTTTTCTTTTTTCTTTTTTTTTTCTTTTTCTCTTTCTTTCTTTCTTTCTTTCTTCCTTCCTTCCTTCCTTCCTTCCTTTCTTTCTCTTTCTTTATTTTACCAGACACATGATTTTATCAACATAGGAAGCTCTGGCTGAGGCGTTCCCACTACCAGCCTCCCTATCAATGCAGAGCCAAATGTTCCTGGAATCTTCTGGTCAGACAGATTTCTTCACCAACCCAGGGGCAGAGCAGCATAAGAGATAAAATGGATGATTTTGATAATCTACATTTGAAAGCTTTTGTACAAACAAAATCAAAGTCATTAAAACTATAAGAGAAACAGTTAACTGGGAAAAGTCCTTGCAGTGCCTGGGGCACTGAGGGCCTGGGGCCTTCCATATAGTATTAGGCTAATAAATGCTTATTCAGTTGAGTTGGAATTAGTATGGTATTGTAGGGAGAGCACAGATCCAGGAATCAGAAGATCTAGATTCAAATCCCAACTCAACTGCCTACTACTTGTATGACTGCTCTGGGCCTCAGTTTCCCCATCTAATTAAAAAAAAGGAATTGGACTAGGTTTCCTCCAAGGTCTGTGCTATCTCTAAATCTATGCCCCCATAACACATAGCCTACTAATGCTAGATGGATTAGCTGGATTTTCTCCCAATCGGATAGGGAAAAGAGACAATGATGCAAGTGTTCTATCAATGCCAAAAGGCCAGGACATAGTAAGAAGCACCGTCACCAGGCCTAGCACTTGCTTCTTATTCCTTTCTCTCCCTCTTCCCTGTCCTTTTCCTAAATTTCACCAGTCTCTAAGATCCTTCAGAGAAGAATCTCTTCTAGGTGATTAGTCCCCTTCCCCAAAGAGCTAAATCTGTCTGCCTCTATCTCTCTGTCTCTGTCTTTTCTTTCCCCTTCATTTATGGGCATAATGAATTCATGGGCAAGTCAAGACATCACCCTCATGATGTCACTGGTCCTCTTTGAGAATGAAGGATGAACAACAACAGCAGAATGAGATACCATCCCTCTTCCACTCCCTTCTGGACTAAGAGTCAGGAAGACCTGAGTTCAAATCCTACTTCAGACACTTACTAGATGTATGACCCTGGGCAAATCACTTAATCTTTCTCAGCCTTAATTTCCTCATCTTTAAAACAAGGAAAATAACAGCATCCAATAGTGTCACAAGGTTGTTTTGAGGATCAAATGAGATAACCTATGGAAAGTGCTTTGCAAATCTTAAATTTATGTAAATATCTGTTATTATTTACTAAAGCCATCCTCTATAGGTAACCCTGGGCCTTTAAAGGTTATCCCAGTAGAGGATAAATTTCCCAACAAACTGAAAAGGTTTTAAATAAGGACCAGGCAACTGACTATGTTGGCCCCTGAGGACCAGCCTACCTGGCTTTGGTGGCATTGATCATTCCAGGGCTGGCCACTAGTGAATGATTCTTTTCATCTACAGTAATTTATGAAGACATTTATTAAGACACAGAGGAACTGCAATCTTTATCACTCTACAGATCTTTTATGACCCTACATATCTTTGAATTGTCCAAATGTAAGTAAAGGGATATCATAGGATTTAAAGTTGGAAGGTGCCTTCAGGATCATCTCAACCATGGGTTCTCCAGGTGTGGTCTATGTATTCCTGGGAGTCCCCCCCCTTTCATGGGGTCCATGAAGTCAAAACTATGTTTAAAATGGTACTAAGATGTTATCTCCCGGGGCAGCTAGGTGGTGCCGTGGATAGAGCACCAGCCCTGGATTCAGAAGGAATTGAGTTCAAATCCGGCCTCAGACACATAACACTTACTAGCTATGTGACCCTGGGCAAGTCATTTAACCCCATTGCCTAACCCCGCCCCCCTAAAAAGATGTTATCTCCTTATTAAAATATTCCTCTTTTTTTTAACTGCATATATGTGTAAGGCCAGATTTTCTTCATATACTTCAACCAAAACAACTTATCACAACAGATTGAACGCAGAAGCTGATAGGAAAATCCAGCAGTCTTCCATCAAGCTAGACATTAAAGAGATTTGCAAAAATATGTGAAGCAATGTCACTCTTCTCACTGATTTTTTTTTTGTTTTTGGAAAATAGAGCTATTTTCCATTAAAATGTTATTTTAACATATAATAGATTTTTATTATTAAATGGATTAATATTTTATGATTTTATTAGTGTTAATTTCTGATATGATAACTATTGATAGACAATATTCACATAAGCAAAAGTTCTTGAAGGGGGCTTTCCTTAAGAATTTTTAAGAGTATAAAGGGGTCCTGAGACCAAAAAGTTTGAGAACTACTGACCTAGGCTAACTTCCTCATTTTGTATATGAGGAAAGTGAGGCCCAAAGGGGTTATCTGACTTGTCCAGGACCACACAGGTAGCAAACATGAGAGGCAGTATTTGAACCCAGATCTTCTGACTGCATATGCAGTGTACTTTCCACCACACTGTAAGACTGTCTTTAAATTTATGACTCCTTCCTGTTCCCTTCCTCCCCACACTCCCCCCATTGTTAGCATTTTATCCTTCTCCAAATTTCAGATTCAGTTGTTTTTCAGTCATGTCCAACTCTCCTGGTAAAGATACTAGAGTGATTTGCCATTTTACAGATGAGGAAACTGAGTCAAACAGGGTTAAGTGACTTGCCCAGGGTCACATAGCTAGTAGGTGTCTGAGGCCAGATTTGAACTCAGGAAGATGAGTCTTCCTGATTCTAAAGAGGTTCTCAAACTTATTTGGCCTACTACCCCCTTTTCAAAAAAAAAAAATTACTCAGCTCCCCCCTGCAAATCTACTTGCTTTTTAAAAAAATTTGCATCATTTCAAAAAGATGTAAAATATACATATTTTTTAAAATAATGCATCTTAAATTTAATAATTTATTGTCAATTTGTGGGATTTTCCTGCATTGAAATTCTGATTACTCAATATTGCATCACGTAACCTTATAGTACCGTATTGTAAACAAGTCATTACACACACATATTCCTGTGTGCTGGACTTCTGGACAATGCTTGACACCCTCACCTGCCAACACTTGCTTGTTAAGTCCTGTCAGAGGTCTTGACCACTGATCAGTCGTAACTTGCATTTTGGGTGTTTATTTGGAAAATAATGTAATCACTGTGACTTTAACTCTGTTACACAACGGATGAAACATGTACTAACAGTTTTTCAAAATTTTATCTTCTTTCCTTATGCTTCCACCACACCCTTATTTTTATTCAACACTCCCCCAATTGCACCCAAGGCTATTACCACCCCGCTAGATCATTCCAGCACCCCCAGGGGCAGTATTGCCCACTTTGGTAACCTCTGCAAGCCCAGGGCTGTATCCTAGTTGCCCTCTTCAAATTACCTTGTCTTTAATTATTTGTATAAATGTCTTGTCCCCACCACCCCTCCCCAATATCCTTTGGTGAAGCTTAGTCACTAAACCTTTGTCTGTAGGCCCTTTTGCTTTAACTATGAAAGGAGAGGATTGGATTATTCACCTAATTCTAAAGTTGTTTCCTGCTCTAATTCTAAGGATCTTTTGTCCCTAAGCTTCTGGAGGGAAAGGATTTTTTCCTTATAGTCTTTGTATTCCCAGGGCCTGGCTCAGTACTTTGCAAATAGTAGACACTTAATAAATGTCTATTGACCTGAACTAAATAAAACACTGATGTATCTGGGCCAAAAGTGACCAGCCTCTCCTCATTTTCAATAAGGGCACAGAAGAAAGTTCGACCTAAGAAAGAACTTCCCAGTGGGGAGGGGCAACTATAAGGAATGATCAAGGGAGGCTCTGCCATTTCTTTCACTGGGCTGGATGAGTGGAATTCTCTTTGGAGGAAGAAGGATGAGTCAATTCTTAGACTCATTGATTGTTAAAGGTAGAAGGGAACTTAGAGGTCTAGTTTCAACCCCCCATTTGACAGAAGAGGTAACTGAAGCTCTCAGAGCTGACTTGAAATTTTCAGACTCAAAGTTTCCTCTACGACAGGAATCCATAACAGAGCCCCAATACTCCTCACATGCAGAGTGAATTGACCCTTCTTGCAGAAATGCTTGGTCCTTGGGGCAAGAGGGGGCAATAGTAGAGTGTGTGTGTGTGGGGGGGAATCTGAATCCTCACCCCCACCCCACACACACATGTACCATCCACCATCCTGGCTGAATAGTCAGGAAATGAAGTGTAGCTCCTCCAGCCTCAAGCTCATTAAATCCCTGTTAATACATCATCCCAGCCTCTCTGGCTGACAAATACCCAATCCTAGAGCAAATGACCCTTAATCATCTGATGGGAGGGGGCAGGGGTAGTTTTAGCCTCAGCCTCTGCCTACCCGTCTCAAGGGACAACTTGGAGAAACAAAGGTGGCCATAGTAAGGGGTCTAGAGAAATCAACCAGTACAGAGGACTCACGGCAGCTTCATATTTTGTATAGGTTTTGAGTCCATATTGTTGCTTTTGATCATCCTGTAGATCAAGTCTAAAGCAAAGGACCGACCGATGATGACATCTTCCATTTATGGGTGCATTTTCCCAAGTGCATTCACACATATGGCACACAGACAAGGACAGCCTCCAAACTGAGCTCGAATGAGATTAGGCAGTCTAGCACTCTATGAGTGCGTTTGCCTATTTCGGGTTCAGTGTTCATGTTTCAGCATCTGTATGTTTATGTCTGAGATCAAATGAGATAACATAGGTAAAGTAATTGTCAAACCTTAAAGCACATAAATTATAGTTATTATATGTGACTGTATTAGTATGTGTCTGTTCGAGAATGTGCCATCTTTCATCATGCAGAAAACTGTAATGGGTTATTTCTGTGAATGTAAAGAAAATATCATGAAGTCCACCTGGCTTAGGTAGTTCATATAGAAGGTAAAAAGGGATTTGAATTAATAGGGAAAGGAAGGAAGGAGTGAAGAGAGAAGAAAGGAAAAGAGGGAGGTGAAAAGAAGAGAAAAAAGTTAGTGAGGGAAAAGAAGAGAGTAGGCAAGAGAAGAGAGAGGAATGACAGAAGATTGTGAAGAAACAGAAAGGGAGGGAGTAAAAGAGAAGAGGTTGGAAGAGCCTTAAAAGAGGTGATCATTTTTCCTATTGTCTACAGTACTATTAAGTAAATGGGAGAGGAGAAGGAGAACTCCCAGCCACAAGCAATCAGGATGTTTTGGGGAGCTCTGCTGGGTTTGCAGGTGAGGATTATGGTACCTAACTGAATGCATAGTTGGAACAGGGATGCTCTAACTTTGGAGCTTCATGGGGCTTTTCCATGAGCACCCTGAAACTCTAGACGTCTGACTTCTCTGTCAGATGATATACCAAACTGGACTCTGTAACACCTACGTAATTCCATTCAATTCCATGAGCATTCATTAAATCTCTACTGTGTACATGGCATTCAGAGCAATCAAATAAACATTATATTAAGTACCCATCTTGAGCACAGCACTGTTTTGAGGGCTAAGGGGATACAAAGTTTAGACAAGCTATATCCTTGCCTTTAAATGTGCTTGTAGTCTAGTGAAGATGTGATGCATAAAATAAATATGACATAATACGGGTATATTAGAGCGTAGCAAACAGAATTCTATGGGAGGTATGGCACTGAAGGCTGGAGGGGCTGGGGAGGTCAGTCTAGGTTACTAGGAGGGGATGGCATTTGAGTTGGGTTTTAAAGGATAAGTAAGAGTTTACTAGGCATTCTAGACAGAGTACAGAGATATATTTTCACGTGTTGTTGTTTTTTAAATCCAGCTCAATTTCACTGGAACTTGGAGTATGTTGATGGTTACTCCACCGACTGAAAAAATAAGATTGTACTGACCTTCAAAAAAAGGCTGGGTTTGAACTTTACCCAGGAAACAAAAGGGAGATCTTGCTGACTTCTGAGAAGAAAAGTGAGTGACTGTGATCAGATCAACAGCTGTGTGACCTTGGGCAAGTCACAGCCTCTTTGGGACTCAATTTTCTCAACTGTAAAAAGAGAGGTGGCATGGAGAGTCGTTGATAGGGAGTCAGGAAAAACAAACTAACTGCATGATCTTGGGCCTTTCTCTGTCCAAGAGAATTTTCTAACACTAAGTATACGCTACTGGTCTACATCTGTGGAGAGAGTTTTTATACCAGGGATTCTCAGGCTGATAAAAAAAGTTGTACCTTCCCATATTCCCCCTAGACTCCAGCCCTCTCCCCACCCCCAACCCCAAATTAAGGACCTTTAGCTAGATTATCTGTAAGACACTTTTCACTCTTAAGCAGAAAAATGGAAGCAGTCTAAAGCAGAAGCCGAGATTACACCCTCCTCCATGAAGCCTTCCTTGACCATCTCAGCCCAGAAGTGATCCTTCCTTCCTAGGACCTCATCATTTATTTCCATTCCTGCTCAAGGCATAGACTGCCTCATGACATCTCTGGTATTGCTGTTTTGTTTCAAGCTTGTTAATTTTGCTTCCCTGTTTGGTGGAAAGAACACTGGAGTTGGAGTTAATAAGACCTGGATGCCCCCCTACTGAGGTGTGACCTGAGTCAGGCCTGTCACTTGAACTTTCTCTGCCTCAGTTTCTTCATCTGTTAAATGGGGGTAAAAAATCCAGCGTTAGTTGTGAGAACCAAATTAAATATATATGAAAAAGGGTTGTGGAACCACAAAATGGGATACAAATGTAAGCTATTATTATCATAATTAGCGTTTAATAAATATTTACTGAATGACTAAAGGATACTAATCAGGGGAAGTAGGCTAGCTTTTCCGTAGAAAAGTTTCATTTGCTCACTTTGGGTGGAGGTACAGAGGGAGCGCTTTAGCAAGGAATGGGGTTTTCGGATTTCCATTTCATCACCTGACCCTTTGCCTCTACTCCACCCCAGGAAGCTAGATCAGATCCCAGCAGGCCTCGGTCAGGAGGTCCACGGGGAAAACCCAGTGTCCTGGGATCAGCCACACCCTACCCACTCCTGCCTAGTCCTGTGCATAGAGGTCTCCCCTCAGCTGTTCCTTGGCCTTTGCCCCTGAGTCCATTCCTATTTAAACGTTCCTCTTACTTTCCTGAGATTTCTCCAACTCTCCCTCCTTCCTTGTCCCCCAATCTCTAGCTCCGAAGGCCCCAGATGGGAAGGGGGAGGGGAGAGAGGAAAAGGGACGCCGCTGGGGCGCTCCTGGAGAGAGAAGCCAGGACAACTCTCCACGCACCATTGGCCACTCGCCTTTTCCCCCCCTTTCCTCGGAGCTAATTTATCTTCGAGGAGAAGGAGGGGGGAGGGAGAGAAGGGGAGGAACTGGGAGAGCCCTGGGGAGGTGGGGGTGGGGGGTAGAGGTTAGGAAAGGAGAGAAGAAAGGAGGTTCGGAAAGGAAGAAGAGGCTAAGGGGAGGGAGCAGAGAGGGCGGAGAGAAGGGGGGAAGGGACGGAGTGCAGGGAAGCGAGGGGAGAGGGAAAGGAAGGAGGGCGAAGGGTTGGAAGGAGTTGGGGGAGGGAGGGAGGGGTAAAGGTAAGGGGGAAGGGGCGGGGAAAGGGGCGGGAACCGAGGTAGCCGGGGGAGGGGAGGAGGCGGGGGATGGGCGGGGGAGGGGGGGGGTCCTGCCCGCTGGGGGAGCCAGGGCCGCCCCTTGTCCGGCCACCCCCACTGCCCAGTCCCGCTCCCAGCCGCGGCAGCGGCAGCGGCAGCAGCGTCCCCAGGATGGTCAGCGTCGCGGCCGGTCGGCCTGCCGCCGCTGCCGCCGCCCCCCCGGTCCGGCCCGCAGTCCCTGGTCCGCGCCTCTGCTCCCGGCCCGGCCCCGGTACCGGACGTCCCCCCGGCCCTCGCACACTCACCTAGAACTGGGGCCGGGATGCCGAGGTACGAGCGGGCCAGGGGCGGGGGCTGCGGGCCGGGGTCGGGGCCAGATTGAGGCGGGGACAGGGGACAGGGGGCAGGGGGCAGGGGGCAGGGGCAGGAGGCGAGGAGTGGGTGATCGGCCTGGGCGGGGAGTCCGGGGGCATTGTCCGAGAGCCGGACACTGGCGGAGCCGGGTTGGGGTGGGTGGGGTAGGGGTGAACTGCTTGGCCAATTCGGGACATGGGGTCGGGAGGGCAAAGAAGGCCAGTGCTAGTGCTTGGGAGCCCAGGGTCATCTACTCCGAGGAAGGCGGTCCCCACGCCGGGACGCCACCAGGCTCTTCCCCTTCCGAGAAGGCTCCGAGGCTGCACCATTGACTTGCAGCTGGCTCTGGGGAGGAGCCTGCCAAAGGTTGCGGGCCGCCGGACCAGCTAGGATCTTTGGGGTCCTGGGTCAGAAGGAGCCGCAGGGGCTCTAGGAGCTGAGGGGCTGGCCCTCTGGCCCCTCCCACCCCGGTCAGGTCTTTGTCCAGAGGCCTGTGTGTGTGTGTTGTATGTGTGTGTGGGGTGGGGGGAACAGTAAGTAGGCTGGGAGATGTCGGAGCAGGATAGGCTCTCAGTCCACCCCCTCCCCAAGTGACAGGAGAATAAGGCAAGCACTATCCGGCACAGTCCATCCCTGCCCCCACTGCCTAAATGACGCCCTAACCCCTCCCGGCTCCTGCCTGGTGCCCCTTGGACATTTGGAGGCTGGTAGTTCTTTGCAGTTCATTTCCTCCCTCCTGGCCCCAGACTCCAGGCTCCAGAGGGAGCCGTGTATTTATAATAAAGGCACAAGGTCCGTCTTTTTTCCCAGTCCTCTTCTCCACCAAAGGAAATATCAGACCCAGATTCTCTGAGACCCTGAGGTTTTTCTGGACACCCAGTGACATGCCAGGAAAACCCTCGAGATCTGTTCAGCTCCTCCAGAGATCTTCCTGTAGATTTGAGCCCTGGAAGTGACTACCCCAAAACCACGAAATATTAGATATAGAAGGCATGGTAAGAGTTAGTTTTGGAAGGCACCTTAGAAATCATCTAATAACCAGAGCCTTTCATTATACAAACGAGAAAAATGAGCTCCAGAAGAGGGGAAGGTGATTTGCCAAGCAAAGAAATAGCACAGGCAAATTTCAAACCAAGTCCTTTGACTCTTGGGCAGGGAAGCAGGGGGCAACAGTAGCTAGAGAGCTGTGCTTGGAGTCCGAAGGACGTCCATTTGAATCTAACTATCTAACTTCCCAACCAGCTCTGGGACCCTGAGCAACTCAGTTTCCTCATTGGAAAAATTGCACTCGTGTCACAGCTGTGAGGGTGAAATGACATAATATAGGTAAACTGCTATGAAAAGGGGAACTATTATTATTGGGCCTTGGAGGTCATGTAGTCCAACCCCCTCATTTTACATGGATCAGTTTTGATCAGAAAGGTCACTTTGTCTCCACCCCACCCCCATCTGGCCAAAGGGCAGAAAACCTTTTACTCCTGACGGTACCCCTCGCCAAGGCGACCCTGGACCCCACTTTTAGGATCTTTCAGGATCCTTATCCTCTTCATCTAGCTAAGGAGAAGACTTGGGAAATGAGAGAAGAGAAAAGGAGAGGAGAGGAAGGGGAGGGCCTGAGGGAAGCTGGGCCCAGGCTGCTGGGGTGGGTGGGCTGTTAAAGGGATGGTCACTAAATCAGGATTAGGCTGTGGGGCTGTCAGGCTGCCTGTGCCTGTCTCCATAGAGACCTAATTTGGAGGAGAATAGAGGACGGAAGAATGTTTGTGTTGTGTTTTGCTGTAGCCGGTGGCCAGTGGCTGGGCTAGGGGCTGCTGTCCCAGGCAAGGACTGGAGGGGCTGTCTTATCCCAAGACCTGTGCTGGAAAGGAGGGAGGAGGTTGATAGGGAGGGGGAGGAGGGTTGAGCACAAGGCAAAGAGGCTGGTGGCTACAGGGTGGAATCCTATTAAAATTTCCCGCACAGCTCTAGAAAAGAAATATCCTCAGATGTGGATTCCTACATGCCTATACTTAAAATCTGCCTCTCTCTTTGCCTATTATCCTCAAAACCTTTACTACAGATGAGGAAGTGTTGGGGCAGAGGAGCTAGAAGAGGCCAGACTTCAGGCCACAATTAGTTAGTTTCCTGTGGCTGGGGGGACAGGGGACATACCTACAGAAGTAATTCCTTGTTGGGGGAAGGAAGGGGAAAGGAAGGAGAGATAGCTGCCAGAGGTTCTGAGTAAAAACTACTGGTGTCCACTAGAGACTGGAGATGAACTGGTCCTAGTGACCCTACTAGGGATCTGAATTAGAGAGTCAGGGAACTCTCCTAGAAAAAAACCTTTTCCTCTTACAGAAAGTACCCAGCTCCCTGGGCCTTAGGAGCTACTCTGCCTATAATGTCCCTTATCCACTGGCATGGGCAGGGAGGGAAAGAGACAAATTATGCTTTCCCCTCAAATGCCATAAGTATTTCCCAGAAGCCTCAGGGACAGCCTCCATATTCTCCACCTCAGGAGTTATTTCCTATGAATTTAGCTCTGCCTTGCTATTATATATGAGACGTCAGACACCTTTTCCCTAAACCCTCTCCAGTGAGACCGACCAAATCTCCATGATGCCAAGCCAATTAGATAGAGGTTGGGAGTGGTGTTGGGGTGGAGCTGGGTTCTGGAGTTACTGATATGTGTGCCTCTGCCTAGAATGTATGTAAGTGGGGACGTGATGACCTGGGTTGTAAGTCATGAATTATCACTAGGAGATGGAGTGTTACTAGGCTAGAGGACACTCCATGTGATACCAGTAACATATCTGCAACATGGTGTTTTAAGTTTTGCCAAGAATTTCTTCACCACTCTTTGAGGAAGGCAGTGCAAGTAATATTATCCTTGTTTTACATAGGGGAAACTGAGGCTCCAGGGTCACAGAGATAGCAAGTGTTGGAATCAGGATTAAAAGCTTTCTATCTATCTATCTTGCCTCATATCCAGTGTTCTTCCTACGTGTCAGTCAATCAAACAAGCATTTATTAAGCACACACTCTGTGGCAGGCATGGTGCTAAGTGATGGAAATACAAATGAAGTGATTCCCTGATTTCAAGGAGGAGACAACATGGATATTTTTGTGTAACTGGATTTTAAAATCAGTCATACTCATGTGTAGCCTGTCTGTACAGAGTGGCCATTACTATGCCTCCTACTTGACTTGTTACCATAGTCATTCTCATGATCTTGCATTCTAAGGTAATTGGGGGGCATGTTTGTATATTTCTTTATTGATTATGAAACTCTCAGCCTCATTAATTAAGCAATCAGTTCTGAGTTCCAAAGCCAAACATTTTTATTTAATAAACTAGAGAAACTTATTTTCTCATAAGATAGTGCTTGTCTCTCAATAGATCGCAAACCCCTACTCTGTTAGGCTTAAATATCAGTTGCCAACTAGGTAATTTATTAATAATGTAACCAATAATAACACAAAGACATAATTATTTACAGTGTTTTAGCTATGAGGAAGTTAGTAGCTAGAGTCATTTCTTAACCATTGGTGTTATTCTTGTCTTCCCTTTACTTCTAGATCACAGGCTCATCATTCTGTCCCAAGAAAATCCAAAGTATTTTAAGAGTCCTCGTCTTACTTATTTTGCAATATAAGAACTAAACTCACTCCTCTCAGGAAATCAGTACTTTCTCTCTGTTCTTTCAGTCTCTCTCCAGGCGCTACAGGTAGCTCCAGAATGACAATTAATCTTGATGTCTCCTCCCAGATGATAGTTAAACCTTAATCTCTTTACAGATGGCAGTTAAAACTCAGTCTTTCTCTCTCGTGAGGCAATTGGGGTTAAGTGACTTACCCAGAGTCACACAGCTAGTAAATGTTATGTGTCTGAGGTTGGATGTGAACTCAAGTCATCCTGATTCCAGGGCTGGTGCTCTATCCATTGTGCTACCTGGCTGCCCCAAAATTCAATCTCTTTATAGATGATACTTAAACTCTTCATTTCTTCATAGAATCCCTATGGTCCAAAGTTAAAACTGACATACTCACCACTGACTTCTCAAGGAATGAAAGTTCATTTATCACTGTTCCAAGATACAGTAATAGTAGTTTCCTTATGAAAGACTATTGGAGCTAGTGTTATATTCTCCACATGACCAAAACTTTTTTAGTCCTCTGAAAAATCATTTAGTGTGTATGCCAAATACCCATTAATATCAGACACATATGATACAAATATCATATAACGCGAAGCACCACTTGGTAAGTTGTTTCAGATAAAGAGAAAAGCAGTACAATGTCATTAATAATAATTAATAATAATTAAATGCTACTTTTAAATGATATACTAGTAATTAATAATAGTTACCAAAATAATATATTCATAACACTGTGTTTATACATTAAAAAGTACAAAGTGATACTCTATATAATTTATCAACAGGAACGACATCTGACTCCATGACTCTCTACTTCTCCTGTTTCTATAACATTACTAGTTTGGCCAGAGGTCAAATGGTGATGGTTCCTTTGTGATCATCTTACCTTATCTGTATCGATACCTGAACTTATGTACTACCTTTCCTTATATTTAAGTTTTGTACGTTGGCTCTCTTTCCTCTCATCCTCCGCCTTAGAGTTCTCTATAAATGAAGTTTTAGTCAGGGAAGTGACTGCCTATACTTCCTTTCCCTACTTTGTGTAAACTGGGTTTGAGCTTTGTCTGAAACTCTAGTCCAAACCAGGGTATTGTATTTCTGGACATGATGTCAAGCTCACTGGAGGCATACCTTTCTGAGCTGTTTTCTAACTCAGAAAATCTAGTTATAATTGGTGGACAGTGTCTCCTCAAACACCTCTTAATTAGTTGCTCATCTTTACTTTCTTCTAGATTCTGAGGGAGTCCATCTAAAATAGGCAATAGATGGTTTAAATGAATTGTATTTTATAGAACCTCCACGACTTTCTAGTGTTGTTCTATACACTGGCAAGTTATCCAGTCTCTCTCAACTTGAAAGGGTTGGGTATCTCTACATGTCCTATTTGTAGTGGGTTCTTTGAATCCCAGGGTTTCTCAGCAAAGCCCTGTCACCTGTTGTAGTTTCTTGATAACAAATTTGGACATCGTACCTTTGTTTATTTCTGAAAGAATTCTTTTAAGCTGAGGTTATAGCTAGCTGGTAAAATTTCTTCAACTTCTGTCAACTGAGATAAATATTGTTTGTGAGTGACTTTATCTGTTTTAATTTCTGAAACTCTAGTAGGTATACATGATTCATGGCCAGACATTAGTAAATATGTTATAAAATCTACGGTATAATTTCTAGTGGAGTTGTACTAATGATCTAAAAATACACGTTGACCCCACTGAACTTTTTGTTTGGACTTCAGAATGTTCTCAATATGTCAATCAGCATCCGGTGGAACATTCAGGTTGTGGGTATCCTTGAAGGTGACAATGTACAATTCTCAATTACCTGCCAAAGCTAGCATTTCTTTAAATAACTTGGTTTCAAAGACTCTTTTTTTCTTGGTCAGAATGAATCCTGGCAGTGAATCCATACACCGAAAGATACTTCTCCCACATTACTTTAGCAACTATGGAAGCTTTTGGTTTCTATTTGGATATGCCTTTGCATGTCTAGTGAAATGATCAGTCAGTACTAAAATACAGCTTATGTTCTTCCTATCTCCTTCCAGTGATAAAATGTCGATACAGATTCCAAAGGTTTCCTAGTGCTTGTATTCTACAAATATTCCTCACGAGTTAGTAACACTTTTCTTTGCAGTCAGTTATCTTGGGCCAATAAAATCTGTTATTTACTGGCTCTGAGTTCTCTCTTGACCCCCATATCCAAAGTTACTGTGTAGAGCTTTTAAATGAAATAATATTTATAAAGGGTACACAGTGCCTGGCACATAGTAGGCACTCAATAAATGTTTGTTCCTTTCATGGCTATAATAAGAAATGATCTGTGTAGTACCAATTACTTCCTGGTGTCCCATGTGTAATAACAGTGACAATCTTTGTACAACTTAAACTTTTGCCATCATTGCACCAATGGAATGGTTTCTGAGGACTGGGTCTTGAGGCCTTTTACATATCACTACCTTACTTCTTAGCTTATATTACTTTTTACAGTCCATCATCAACCATCCAATCTCTCCTCTAGTCATTCACAGACAGCTGAGACAAGTGGGGGTTGGTTTAATGAAACAAGGCTCACGTGATCTGCTGACATTCTGTCTAGATACACTTCCATTTGGTTGTGACCCCACTTCCTAGGTATGACATTCAGGTTGCATTTCCTCCTTAGGAATTACTGGCCTTCAAGGTGGAACAACAACAATCGCATTAGTTTTCCCAGGCTCAATTCAAGATTGGCCATTGTTGTTACCATTCTCTGGTGAACAGCAACTAACCTGCTACTAGTCAAAATATATCAGTAGATTTTTGTAAATTTACGCTTGGCATTTAGCTCCATATATATAATCTTTGAATTTTTTGGTGACAGTCCATTTTTGAGGGGGGTTCCCCAAGTTTGTTGGAAAGAAGTCAAAAGTAAGTATTAATCAGCTGCTCTTGATGTTTTGGAGTTTATTTCAACAGTGGGCTGGGTAATGTGCAAGCTGGATAAATTTCCAAAGTCCAGGAGTTTCAACATTTCTTTGGTATCAGGGTCCACTTCAGTGATCTCCTGATCCAAAGGGGAGGTCTTAGGGACATAGTTACCCCTCCTTTCTCTTTCTCCTTCTAGCAGTTGGATAGAGATACCTCTCACAAGGCCTCTCTGGATCCACTTCATTGGATGAGTAACATATCTCGTTGCAGAGCTTCTTGCTGGGGTTGATGGCAATGTCCTAACACAGGCACTTGGTGTGGCCCAGGCAGGCCTAGTCACTTTCTATAGTGATCTGTCCCACCTTCTTCATGGTCTTGGTACAAGCATGATCCACATTGTCTCTAAGGGCAGGGGCGGGGTGCAGGACTGAGGGATGGTGGTGGTAGTGAAGGGAGGACAGTCCACTTCAAAGAAGAATTCCAACTTATCTACAGAACACCTAGTCTGACTGTCACTAAGTGATTTTGTGCATGGGCACATGGTTTAGTGCACAGGACAGGAAGACCTGGGTTCAAGTCTTGCCTCTTACATTTACTAGCGTAACTTATCTTCTCTGTGCCTTATTTTTCCTTACCTCTGCTGGTGAAGGCAAATGATTTCCAATGACATCACTCTTGGTATAAGACTACTCCTAAGCTTTCCAGGCTAGCATCAGTGTGCGTGACAAAAGTCTTGCCTGGATCTTCATAAGCCATCACTGTTGAACACTAAATTCAAAATTTTAAAAGTTGGTTCACATTTACTTAATGATCTACAAATTACTTCAAGAAGGTTAGTTGTTAAGGGTAAGACTGATTCAAACCATTACCTTGTTAATTCAGGTTTGAAGTTAGATCAAAATGAGGACATTGAACAGTTAGTAAAAGGAGGTATACTTAGGCCTAACAGAGAAAGGACATTCAACAACAATACAGTAACACTTAGCCCACATAGATACAGGCCACTTTCATTTCCATATGGAAACATGTCAGGTCATCAAGGCCTAGTGTAGTGATTCACATGGTCTTGGGACATCCACCAAGTCTGAAAGACCCCCCCCACCCTACCCCATGAAGATGGGACTTTGCTCCTGGATGACCAGGAAACCACATCAATACAGCCAGAGGCTTTCCAGAAGCTGTATCGAAGGACCCAGCTTGAGCCTTTCCTCCTCTTCACCCCTCCCACCCCACCCCAGGCTAATCACGTCCTAGCCTTTGTCAATTCTTAGGGAAAAACTAGCCTTAACCCATATTCCTAGAGGGAGCCAGAGCCCAGGCAGATTTATCAATTAGCTCTGAGCTTCAAACCCAGTCTATCAAACATTATGTATTTAATAAACTAGAAAAATATCTTTTCCCATAAGGAAACCTCTCACTATATCTCAAACCTCTACTCTGCTAGGCTTAAATGAACATCAGTGACAGTTTATTAGCATTGTAATGAATATTAGCACAAAGACAAATTATTTACAGTGTTTTAGCTGTGAAGATCACAGTCAGTCACTTCTAGCCATCTCTATTGCCCTCAACTTCTCACTTGTGAAACACAGACCATCCATGATTTCCCATGATTACATCCAAAGTCTTTCAAGAAGCCTTTTCTTATTTACTCACAAAAAGAGCTAAAGTCACTTCTCTCAGGGAATCAGTTTTTTCTCTCCATTCTCATAGTCTTTCCAGCCGCAAGCAGGTAATTCTTCCGAATGACAATCTTTTTGTTTCTTCATTGATGATGATTTAAAACTCTATGTCTTTACAGATGACAATTGACACTTCATCTCCTCACAGACTCCTCCTAAGTCAAAGTTAAAACTCATGGGTGCATACTTTGACTCATTACTGACTTTTCAGTGGGAGTTTAAACTGTCACTCTGCAAGATTCCAAAGTCTTTTAAAGCTATGGTAACAGTATAGTCTCTATGGGAGAGACTGTTGAAGCTGATGGTACCTAACTCTAGATAAAATACACACATTAAGAACATGCAGAAGAATGACAAAATGAATTCAAGGAATTGAGGGCACTAGCAGTTGGAAGGATTAGTAAAGACGTCTTGTAGAAGGTGCCACTTGAAGGAAGTGAGATATTGTAAAAGACTGTCAGATTTGGCAATTGAGAGATCACTGAAAACTTTGGAAAGAGCAGTTTTAGTTGAGTGATAAGGTCAGAAGTCAGGTTGCAAAAAGTTGGGAAGTGAATTTGAGGCAGAAAAGGAGGAAATAAGTGTTGACAGCTTTTTTTTTCCTAGAAATTTGGCTGAGAAAGAGGAGAGATATAGGATGATAGCTTGAGAGAATAGTTGGACTAGCAAAGGTTTTTAGTTTTTCTTAAGGCTGAGAGAGACAGGTATGTTTATAGGTAGTATTGAAGGAACCTGGAGAGAGAGAGAGAGAGAGAGAGAGAGAGAGAGAGAGAGAGAGAGAGATGACTAGTGAGGGGGAATGACTGAGGGAGGATCTCCTGGATAATACAAGAGGGAATGATATCAAGGGCACATGTGTCCAAGCAGATCATCAGACCAAATGAGATCATTTTTGTAAAGTGCTTAGCTCAGTGCCTGTCACGTAATAGAGTCTGTATAGGTGTGGATTTCCTTCTCTCTCCCATGTTGAAGAGGAGTGCTTAATTATCATAGAGCAGAGTAAAGGAGAGTGAGGGATGATGTCCAGGAGTTTGGGGATTTTTTTTGTTTTGTTTGTTTTTTTGTCTAGGCAATGGGGTTAAGTGACTTGCCCAGGGTCACACAGCTACAAAGTGTTATGTGTCTGAGGTCACATTTGAACTCAGGTCCTCCTGAATCCAGGGCCGGTGCTCTATCCACTGCGCCACCTAGCTGCCCCCAGGAGTTTTGAAATGAAGAAGAGAGAAGAGGGAGCTTGTGGCATATAGTTTGTATTTTCTGGGTAAAGTATGACATGAAATAAACATTTATTAAGTGCCTATTGTGTACCTGACACTGTGTTAAGCTCTGGGAATACAAAGAAAGGCAAAAGCCAGCCCCTGTTATCATGGAGCTCACGCTGTACTGAGGGAGAGAACATGTAAACAACTATGTACAAACAAGATGTATACAAGATAAATTGGAGATAATTAACAGAAGGAAGGCACCAGAATTAAGGAGGACCAAGATGTGGAAAATAGGCTTTTAGCTAGGACTTTGGAAGGAAACAGGGAAACCAGGAGGTTGGAGAGCATTCCAGGCATGGAGTTTGGCCAGTGAAAATGTCAGGAGTTGATTGATGGAAGTGGAGTCCTCAGCTGAGAGAGTGGAAGAAGAGGGAGTCTTGGGGAGAGGAGAGAAGGTTTGCAATAACCTCTGTGAGGAGTGGGGTGGAGCACTAAGTAGGGAGGAGCAAAAGGACCGTTTAGCTGCATTGAGGGCCCTGTTGAGGTTAGATAACAAATCTGTCATGGATCTAGGTGGCGCAGGTCTGTTTAGCAGTTCCTGAGTGGGGGGGGGAAGTAGATGGAGGGGATAATACAGGACTGGCATTTGGCAAGGCACAAAATGCAGCATGGTTTAATGCCTAGGGCCCTGGACTTGGATTCAGGAAGCCTTGCCTCATGTATTTACTAGCTGTTTGTCCCTGGGAAAGTCACTTATCCTCTTTGGGTCTTAATTTCCTCATCTGTAAAATATTGGAATTGTTTTTGAAGGTAAGGGCCAGCTCCAAGTCTACATTCCTGTGTATTGTGGGGGATGGGGACAGGAAGGGACTTCCTGTGCTGAGTGACAAGCCATGTAATATGTGGGAGGGAGCTGGCAGTTCTGATACCTTCTGGGTAGAAGGCATCCTTAGCCAAAGGTAATGTAACTAATCTGGACAATTTGAAATTTGGAGGAGGGGTATGATAACCTCATTATTACTCACAAGGATTAGGCTGAAGGTGACAGAAATACAAGGAAGCAGGGAGTCACATCCTGAAAATCCAAAACCAGGACTGATCTCACAGTACTTTCTCTGTCACTTTGGAATGCTCCATAGGATCTTTTTCTTTCTGCAACTCCCTGGCTGTAGTCTGGGTCCAAGCCAATATTCAAACAAATTTGCAATTCCTAGGGGAAACTGAGGGGAAGGGGCCCAGACCCTGTAGGAGAGGGAAGGTGTCCTATTAACTAATGGCTAGATCTTAGTTATCTAATGCTTTCCTAAAATATTGTTGTCCTTTAGCTCTTAATTCTCAAATAACCCTATGGAATAGACAGGGCTGGTAGAATCATCTCAGTTTTACAGATGAGGCTCTGAGGCTCACAGGCATGAAAAATGACTTGCCCAAGGCCTCACAACTCTTTAGAGAGTAGGGACTCCAATCCAGGTCCTTTCACTGCAAGCTAGAGTTCTTCCCATGTTGCTTTTCTCAACTCAGTGGATTGCAGACTCTTCCCCTTCCTCATTAATACAAATTCATTTAAATAAATATTTATCAAACCCCCTACTTTGTACTTGCTGGGGATACAAAGACAAACACACACACACACACATAAAAAGAAGATAATTCCTCCACTCTACAAATTGAGCGAAGGTGGTGGAAGGTTTGCATCTGGTTCAAAATCTCCCTCTCATACTTGAGTGCATTACCCTGGGCTAGTTACCTGACCTCTCCGAGTTACAGTTTCCTCCCTTGGTGGTGGTAAGGATCATAGATACAGAGCTGGAGGGGATGTCAGAGGCCCTTTACCTGAGGCCCTACCCTGATGTCATACAGGTAGTAAACATCTAGGATGAAATTTGAACTGAAGTTCACTAACTCAAGAGCCATTGTGCTTTCTTTTAAAAAGCATTAAAAAAAATTTTTTTTAATGATCAAGCATTCATTTTTTCCTCCCACTTACAGAAAAAGAAGAAAGGAAGGAAGGACGGGGAGAGAGGAGAGGAAAAGAAAAGAGAGAGAGAGGATAGAAGGAAAGAGAGAGAAGGAGAGGAGAGACAGAAAGAGAAAGGAGAGAGAGACAAAAAGAGGGAGAGGGAGAGAGAGAGAGAGAAAGTATCACATTAAGCAAAACATAGTTACTCATTTGCCACATCCCAAAATGCACTTCATATATGGCATATTGGTCCATGATCTCTCATGCATTAGATGAGTAACGTTCTTCTTTCCTCTGGAGACATAGTAGGTCATGTGGGTGATCAGAATTCTTAAATCTTTCAAAAGTATTCATTTTTATAATACTGATTTGTGCTGTATTTATATTAATATTATAGTATAAAATGTTTTCCTGGTTCTGCTCGGTTCACTCAGAATCAGTTTATACTAGTCTTTCCATATCTCTCTGACATCTTTTTCCTCATTTTTTACAGCATAATCGTATTCCATTTCATTCAGATACCACGATTGGTCCCTCAGCATTTTCACTCTTGCACCTCCAACTCTACCTACCCCTTTGTGTTAATTATTATTATTTGACTGTGGGGGTGCAATATGCACACAAATAAGAAAATACAAAGAGATTTGAGGAAATAGAACACTCAAAACTGGGCTGGAGGGGAAGGAGAGCCATTAGGAAAAGATTCAAGGTTGGCCTTGAAGGAAGATAATTCTAAGAGGCACAGATACCAAAAGCCTGCATTCCAGGCATGGTCGGATGGCCCCTGGGAATTCAAGGACTCAGTAAATGGAATGTGTTTAGGGAACAGCTAGGCTCATTACGGGGAGGGACTTGAAACAGATCTAGAAAGGTAGGTTGGACCCAAATTATCAGGGCCTAAAATACTAGGCTGAGGAGTTTGGCAACAGGCATCATCCAATGAGATTTTCCAATAGAAGGATTATAAAATGCAAGCTTTTTGAAAATCTGGAAAGCTCTTCCCTGCCCTTTTCCCAATAGCTTCATTCAAATTCAGCATATCTTTTTCCTTAATAGTATTTTATTTTTTTTCCAATCACATGTAAAGAGAGTTTTCAACATTCATTTTTGTAAGATTTTGAGTTCCAAATTTTTCTCCCTCCTCCCCTCCCCAAGACAGTAAACAATCTGATACAGATTATACATGTACAGTCATGTTAAACATATTTCCACATTAGTCATATTGTAAAAGAAGAATCAGAACAAAAGGGGAAAACCACAAGAAAGAAAAAATAAAGAAACAACAACAAAAGTGAAAATAATATGCTTCACTCTGCATTCAGAATCATAGTTCTTTCTCTGGATGTGGTTAGCATTTTCTATCACAAGTCTTTTGGAATTGTCTTGGATCATTGTATTGCTAAGAAGAGCTAAGTCTATCATAGTTGATCATCACACATGTTTCAGCAAACATTTTTAAAGCACCTACTATGCATAGGTGCTTTGTGGAAAGCTGATACCTAAACAAAAATAGATGGGAGAAAATAGAGACTGTCCTCAAGGGGTGTGCTTTTTTGGGGTGGAGGGCTGGGGGAAGGGAGAGTAATTAGACGAGTATGCACATAAGCATGAAATAAAGCAGAATGAATGTCAGATAAAGAAAAGATGCAGGCCAGACCACTCTTAAGAAGCCTTCCTTCTTGGCTGCCTTTCTTTGTGAGGAAGCACCTGAATTGTACCATGTGGGATAACAATGATATCAATAGGTAAGGATGAAAAGGGAGTGGGTCCTAGCTTTTTGGGAATTCTGGGAAAGGGATGGTTTGGCCAAATCCAGGAAGAGCTTACTGGTCCAGTTTGGCTGAGACATACCACATATAAAAGAGCATAGTAAGAAAAGCTTCAGAGTGGGCTGGAAACAGATTATGGAAGGCTGTTGAACGTCAAGCTGGGATCACTGTGAGTGTTTATTACTGTGAGTGTTTCTACTCCCTTTCCAAAACAGAAGAAGCTGCTTAAAGTCCTCTTACCAAGGTATGAACTATGGGACTTTCAGTTGGAATTACTCTCTCTTCCTCTGTGGCCAGGGAGGATTGGTACCTTCTTCCCCCGAATACCATTCTTTCACCTCAACTAGGGTCAATCAGCAGGTCAGTGGGAGTCCACATGGACTGAATTACAGTGGAACAGTGATCATAAGCTCTGGAATCTTCTTAGAAGTTTTAGGAGAACTTCTAGTCCAGTGCTATCAAGCTAAAATAGAAATAGGGGCCAAAAAGTGGTACATAATCATGCCTGCGGCATATTGACTTAGCAAACCACATGGTATTAATATCATCTATATTCTATTGTATTTTTATTTATTTAGTTAGATATTTCCTAATTACATTTAATCTGGTTGGGCTATAATCTGTTTTTGACACCTCTAATCCAGTCCAACTCCTTCATTTTACAAATGAGGAAACTGAGTTTCCCAGAGGGGAGAAGAGACCAAGGTCACACAACAAGGATGATAATTATGGAGACAAGCTAAGAGTTTACAAGTTTTGTTTGTTTGTTTTTTAACTCCTTGCTGCAATTCAAGGGGTGTTGGATGGAGCTGAGTTGGTTCAACATGCTTATTGTTGGCTCATCAGCAATCCCAAAGCATGCTTTAGGTTAGAAGGATCCATTTCTGGAATAAACCTTGAAGAGTTTCTTAGTCTGGTGATTTTTTTTAAACCACTTTATGGGGTCTCTGGTGCTAAGTACTTCCTTTTCTTCAAAGTTCTACCCCAAAGTCACTTCATTCAGGAAATCTTCTCAGATTAATCCCCCTGGACTCTGGACTCAGCAGGGATTGATCCAGCTTGCATAATATTTACTTAATCTTGTCTCTCTGTTGTTCAATTCAGCAAACATTAAGTCCTCTACTGTACAAGGCACTGAGTTAGGTACTGGTGATATTGGCAATATGCAGCCATACATGATTCAGACCCTGTTCTCAAGGAGCTTACCGCAGTCGAATAAAGGGAGAAGTTATAAACTAAATAGCTAGGATGCAAGATAGAACATAAGTACAAGGGAGTGTGTCTGATAAAATGCTCTGAGAAATTTTAAGGATGGATCCTTTTCCCATGGGGAGAGGCAGAAAAGGAATCCTGGGTGAGGTTGGTACCTGAGTTGGGTCTTTGAGGTTAAGGGAGAGATTTTAGCAGATGAAGATAATGCTTTAGTCCATTCAAGGCATGATGGATGATTATGAGCAAAGGAATAGAGAGGAGGGAACTTGGTTGAGAACAATGAGCAGGAAGAGAGCAGTCTAGTTTGACTGGGATTCAGAACATATGATAGGATCATAAATTTAGAAGTGAAAGGGACCTTAGAAGCTAATGAGTCCAACTCACTCATTTTACAAATGAAAAAACTGAGTCACAGACAGCTAAATGACTTTCCCAAAGTCAAACAGCCACTAAGTGTCTGAAGTAAGATCTAAACTTAGATTTTCCTGACTCCAAGTATACCTCTATCCACTATGAGGTCCAGTTTACCTTGAATACAAAGGGGAATAATTTGAGATAAGGCTGGGAAAGGAATTTGGATCCATATTTTGGAGGGTCTGGAATGTCAGAATCAGGAATTTTACCCTTTATTTAGTAGGCAATGGAAAATAACTGAAAGGTTTTGCATGCAGAGTTAATTTCACAAAAGCAGTGAGTAAGAAAATTTCCCAGGTATTGGAGTAAAATATGTTGTTTTGTAAGTCTCCACGAATCACCCCAGTGTAGGAGAAGGAGCCCTGGATTTTGAGTCAGGAGACATGGACTCAAGTTCTAGTTACTACCACTGGGATGTTCTTGGGGAACCTGTCTGAGCCTCAATTTCCTCATCTGTAAAATGAGGATAGTAGCACCCTCCTCTGTCCACCTCCCGGGGCTGTTGTAAGAAGCAGATGAGATGGTGGATAGAAAAGGCTTTGTTGCCAACAAATGTTCTACAAATGGGCACCATGCCTTCTATTATTACCTTTGTCCTGGGTATGTGTCTCATCACATGGTTCCTCTTCTCTATGGAGTCCTATCCGCAACCTTACCCTACCCCAAACTTAGCCTTTCCTCCACCTCTCAATCACAAAGATACTGTGGTTGAGAGAGAGGAATGAAATGATGTCCAAGGATATTCAGTCTTTCCTGTGGATATCCTCAGAGGTCAAAGGTCATTTCTCATTGATTTTATGCTCTACTTCTCCCCTCATCCAAGGGAAAGCAGAGGGAAAGGCTGCTCTTTCCTGGTTGTACCTCAAGGTGTTGGGTTGTGGGCATGAATTTTCACAGTGATCAGTTAGGTTGTTCTTGGAGACAAACTGTGTCAGAGAGTAATGGAGGATCAAAACTGGCAGGGTCCTGAGGAATGACCCAATCCAACCCCCTCATTTTTGAGAAAAAGAAATTGAATCTCAGAGAGGTGAAGTGATTATGTAGAATCACAGGGCAAGTTGTAACAAAATAGTGATGTTCAAAGAAAATCAGAATTGGTCTCCTCATTCTGTCAGACACTGACTTTGGCCTTTGTGGGTTATCCAAGACAAATGTTTGCTCCAAAAAGGATTCCCTTCATTCCTTTGTTACCTTCTGAAAGGTTCCTGGACCACTCACCTGCCCCCACCCTTTTTATTCAGTGTATATTCAGAACACTCAAGTTTGCTCAATTTATTTAACTGAGTAACTGATTTGCTATAGTAATAATAGCTGTGAGATTTGCAAGGGGCTTGACATATATTACCTACTTGAGTCTCAAAACTCTGAGATAGATGCTTCTATTAGCCTCATTTTACAGATGTGGAAACTGAGGCTGAGAAATTAAGTTAATTGCCCAGGGTCTCATGCAGCTGGCCACGCACCTGAGATAAGATGTTACACGCTCTTCTATGTGGTTATAAGGTGTACAAAGTACTTTCTTCATCACCCCCATTTTACATATAAGAAAACTGAGATCCCACAGCTAGAAAATGTGAAATGAAGTCTCTTGGCTCCAGATCCATCCCTCTTTTATGCCAAATCAGGATAGCAGAGATGATAAGTGATACTTACATCATACACTGGTGGACATTGCCAAAGAATCCCTAATCTAGTAGCCAATGGAATGATGACTCTGTATGTCCTTAGCTGAACTAGGCCTCAGAGAGCAGATCTGTTGCCAGGAAAGCTCTTCTAGCCATTAGGACCTGATGGAGCATGGACTCCACTAGTATAGTCTTCAAGAACCCAGGGTCACCTCCATACCTTGGTGAAGTATCAGAAGATATACACAATGCATATATAGACACATGGATATATATATGCACATACGTATATGCACATATATACTCATATACATAAAAATTATGTGTAACATTAGCAACAAAAGATATTAACATGGTTTGTAATATTTATAATATATACAAATCATGGGGTAGCTAGGTGGCACAGTGGATATAGAACACTGGGCTTTGAATCAGGAAGATTCATCTTCTTAAGTTCGAATCTGGCCTCAGACACATAGTAGCTGTGTGACCCTGGGTAAGTCACTTAAACCTGTTTGCCTCAGTTTCTCATCTGTAAAATGAGCTGGAGAAGGAAATGATACAGCCATTCCAGTATCTTTGCCAAGAAAACCTCAAATGGAGTCATGAAGAGTCAGACACAACTGAAAAATAACTGAAAAATTTCCATAGAAATATTATGCAAACCAGATCAATTTCAAAGTCAAGCGGGACTAGCTTTTGGAGTATTGGCTCTTTGGGGTTGTCTATGCACTGGATCCCTCCCTAGCTTTTCCCTTTCTTCCTCCCCCCCACCCCTATACACATAAAGAGGCAACCATTCTCTTTTCTCCTTATAAGTGTCTCTGAGCAAGTAAATAGCATGCAGACTTGAGGCTCATTGGGGTAAAGACCAGTAGATTTGACCTACAGGATTACCTAATCATAGCCCATTAGTACAATTTCTTTTTTCTCAGTAGTGTCAAGTTTTGTTTTCTAGACTTCAGTCAGTGATGCTTAGAAAGTGGCACCAAGCACTATGGGCTCTTATCTGTGATAATTTTGATAATGACAATAACACCCAACGTTTAAGCTTTGTAAAGAACTTTACAAATATTATCTCATGTGAGCCTCACAACAACCCTGGGAGGTAGGTGCTATTATTATCTCCATTTTACAGATGAGGAAACAAAGACAGAGGTTAAGTGACTTACCCAGGATCACATAGCTTGTAAGTATCAGAGGCCAGATTTGAACTCAGGTCTTCTTGTCCCTGCTTCATCTGTAGCCAGATACATCATTGCCTCCTGGATCTTTTTAGCAAAATCCTATCACAGAACACACTTAGGATTTACTTATTCTCCACATCCCTCAAACCTCTTAGAGGCAGGGTTGTGGAGAAGAAAGGGCGCTGCCCTGAGAATCTGAAGACTTGAGTTCTGGTGCTCGTCCTACTATGAAACCTTGGCTGTACCCACCCCTACCCCCACCCCCACTGCACCCAATTGGGTGGCTTTATATTCGACATTTCAAGACTTGAACAGCCTGTCTTAGCTTAGCACAATGCTTAGCACAATAAATGTTTTCTCTCACCCAGTCTCTCAACTTTTTGTTCATTAATTCATCTATCCCACAATTCATTCCTTTATTCATTCACCTATTAAACAATTTATTGAGCACCTACTATGTGCATAAGACTAAGGGATAAGATAGGAATCTGGTTCTCTAGAAACTTCAAATTGATTTGAGGGGTGGGGTAGGCAAATATAGGGAACAAAATGAGATCATTATTATAAAGTACCTGCACAGCACCTCACACAAATACTTGTTCCTGTTTCCCTCTCCTTTTTCGATAGGAAAGGGTAGGGTCACTTACAAAATGAACAGGGCAAACTACAAGTATTTTAGAGGCTCAGAGGACTTAGAGATCCCTAGTGATTTAGAACAGGCTTCATGGGGAAAGTGGAACGTCAGCTGGGGCCCTGAAGGACAGAAAAGATTTGAATAAATAAAGTAGAAGCAGAAGTTTGCTGGCACCTAGGTAGATGGTCACTGGGTCTTCCTACAACTCTAAATTCTGGGATTTGGTGATCAATTCATCTTATTAGATAAGATTGTACCTCTCTTTCCAGCTTGTTGAGATCTTCTTGAGTCCTAGCTCAATCACTCCATGGTAACCATCTCTGCCAGTTTTGCACATTCGGCAAATTTGACAAGCATATCATTCAAGTTACTGATAAGATGATTGAAAGCACAGGACCAGATTCCTGGGGCTCTCTTCTAGAGCCTTCTCTCACAGAATCTCAGAAGAAATACCAAGTTATCCAACCTATTAATGTCTGTTCTTTGGGTCCAGACACTGAAACAGATCCAAGTCCACCTAACATCGTTGTTGGAATTGTAAAGCAGTACATACTTTTGGGACAACAGTCTGCTCAAGTAAAGTCCCATCAGTTCTTGTGAAGAAACGTGAGGTTTATAAGCTCAGTGCGAATCAGCTGGGTGTTATGGCATCCCCTAAGGCTAATGCAATCTCAGGCATTCTTGGTCCCTTTTATTTTTGCATAGTAAGATCTAGCGACTTTTTCTGTTCAGTATTCAATAGGTAAAAATATTTCTTCCCTCTGCTTTGTTGTTTAGTCGTTTTCAGCCATGTCTGACTCTTCATGACCCCATTTGGGGTTTTCTTGGCAAAGACACAGAAGTGATTTGCCATTTCCTTCTCCAGCTCATTTTACAGAAAAGGAAACTGAGGCAGGCAGGGTTAAGTGACTTTCCTGAGGTCACACAACTAGTGTTTAAAGGTTGATTTGTTTTGGTTTTTGTTTTTTTTGTTTTGTTTTGTTTTTAGTGAGGCAATTGGAGTTAAGTGACTTGCCCAAGGTCATACAGCTAGTACATGTCAAGTGTTTGGTCTGAGGCCGGATTTGAACTCAGGTCCTCCTGACTTCAGGCCTAGCACTTTGTCCACTGCGCCACCTAGCTGCCCCTTAAGGCTGGATTTGAACTCAGGGCTTCCTTACTCCAGGCTTAGCACTTTATCCACTGCACCACCTAGCTGCCCTTTTTCCACTCAGGCATCAGTAATTTGAATATCTGTGTGGCTTTTCCTTCCACCAATCTTAACTCCATCTCTGGTCTAACACTCATTTGATTTTCTTTTAAAAAATTTTTTCAATTAAAAAGCAATTATTTTGTTTCTGTCTCATATCTCCCCTAGCTGAACAAAAAAGAGAGAGAGAAAACCCTCATAATAAATATGCATATGAAAGAATTTGCTTTGTTTTACTATGAATATTTATTATAAGGGTGCAGGGTGGATTGGAAGGTGGAGAGATTTGAGGATATCAGGCAATCAATCAATCAATAAACAATTATTAAGCACTTATTATGTGCTGAGAATATGAAAGGAGTGAAAGATAGTTCCTGCTCTCAAGTTGCTTATAGTCCAGGAGGCTAAAACAATGAGGACTTCAATTATGGTGGTGATGGCAGAACAACTTGACATTTAAACAAGACTTTGATATTTAAAGAGGGCTGGGTTGGACTTTGACTCCAGACTCTTACTTGGGTTTGAATCCTAGTTCTGTCATTTATTAACCATATGAACTTGGACAAGTCTTCACCTCCCTAAATCTCAGTTTCTTTATCTGTAAAATGAGGATAATTATACTTCACTGGGGTTGTTGTAAAGAAAAGCTTTGTAAACTCAAAAATGATATATAATTGTGAGCCATTGTCATGAGCTCATTTGGTCCTTAAGAGAGCCCTGAGACACAGGCAGGGGAGAAAAGAACAAGCTCTAAATACTTGTTAGGTGATAGCCAATGTCCTTTGTGCTCATTTGATCCTCACAATGACTCTGTGAGGTTGATATTATTATTATTATTATTATTATTATCATTATCATCCTCATTTTATAGTTGAAGAAACTGAGGCCAACAGAGTTAAGTGACTTGTCCAGGGTCACACAGCTAGTGAGTGTCTGAGGCTGGATTTGAACTCAGGTCTTCCTGACTCAGCAGTCTATTCACTGTACCTCCTAGCTGCCTGGTTAGGTATTGTCCCCATTTGAATGAATGAAGCATTCACCTTTAATGATATCACCTGTTAATTCCAGTCACTTATTCATTCTTCAACAGGCAGCTAAAGAACCTACTCCGTACAAGGCAGACTGGGGATATAAAGAGGGAAAACAAGACAGTCTCTTCCTTCATGGAGATTATAATCTACTACCAGGGTTCTTCCCTTTGGGTGTTCTGGCCCCTTGTGCAGTCTGGTCAACTCTTCTCAGAATTGTGTTTTGTTGCCTACATTCATAATCAAAAGGAATGCTAAATTTCAGTTAAAAGTTATTGAAATAAAGATATATTTTTCCCATCCAAGGTCAAGGACTCTCTGAAATATTTCCAAGGACTCTTTGGGGTTCTGTGGCCCCTGGGTTAATAAACCCTGAGGTAGTAGGATCATAGGATTTAAAGCTGTCAGAAACCTTGTTGATCGTATTACACCATCGTATTACCTCTTCATTTTACAAATGAGGAAACTGGAGCCCAGAGAGTAAGTGATTTGACCAAATGATTATAATCCAGGTCATAAGTGTCAGAGCTGGGATTCAAAGATCAGTGCTCACACAAAATGACAATGCAAGGCAGAAAGTGCCCTGTGCCACAATAAAGGCTCCTAGTGCTATGGGAGTTCAATGGAATCAGGCATCCCTTTAGGCTAGAAGGATGAGGGAAGCTTCGTGGAAGAGGCAGCATCAGGGTTGGGCTTTGAGGGTAGAGAGTACTTAGATAGGCAGAGATAGGTGAGGACAGAGGAAGCATAATTTCAGGTCCAGAGAAAGTATAAACAAAGGTCCTCAAAGGCAAAGATCCCCACGTTTGGGGAAGAGTTACTAATTCAGTTTGGTTAGAGCAAGGGTACCTGTGGTGGAGTAGAGGAAGATGCCTATTATTTAATGGGCATTGGGGAGTCATTGAAAGGGTTTTGGGTTTTTGTTTGTTTGTATCTTTCTTTGTAGCTTTCCAGAGCTATGCATAAGGAGAATTAACCTGGTAATAGTGGGAAGGATGGCCATAGAGCCTCAAGGCTGAAAGATTTGAATAAGTGATTGGGAAAGGGAGAATTGGGGATAGGGAAGAAGGAAAGACACCAAATTCATAGTTAATTTTCAAAAAGCCTTATCTTAACCATTCAAGTTCGCTTCTCCCATTGAATGGTTTCTTACCTGATTTCTTCATTCTTAGGGGCTGAGATCTATCTGTTGAGAAGAGTTTTGATGAGGAAGGAAAAGGGCTGAGAGGAAGGAAGATGAGAAACCAAGGCTCTTTGGAGTCCATCTGGGCCTAAAGTAAGAATTAACATGCAAACTTCAGATTTCTATGTAAATGCTAGCTGTTATTATTGGGTTTTGATCTCATTTCTAGCCAGGTGGGGAAACAGAGAGAGCTGGAAGGGTCCATAGTGGTCATTTTGACCAACATAACTCAATTCAGATTAGATCTGGGACAGACTTCCTGCCCCCGGCACTGAGAGGCTGCTGAATTGCCCTAATATTTCTGTATCAGAATGTACAGAATATAGACAAAATAAGTATAAGGTGGCATGGGGAGGTGACACTTGACCTCTCCACCTGGAGTCCCATAAGCATCTCAGACTCAGCATATACAAAACAGAACTTGTTATCTTTTCCTCTAAACCCAACCTTCCTCCTAATTCCGGACCTATTTCTTACCTCACTATGCACTTCTTGTCAAGTACATAGCTAATCTTCCAGTCACCCCACTTCACAACCTCTCTCACGCCTGAAGTCCAGCCAAGTGTTATTGATTTCTCCTCCTCAAGCTTCTCTGAAATCAGGCCTGTTTCACTACCCACATTACAAACACCCTCATTATCTCTTGCCTGGATTATTGCAATAGCCTGTTATTTTCATCTCCCTGCAGTGCAGTGGATAGAGTGCTGGACTTGGAATCAGGAAGATCTGAGTTCTAATCCTACCTCAGATACTTACTAGCTATGAGACCTAGGGCAAGTCACTTAATCTCTATTTGCCTCAGTTTTCTCATCTGTAAAGTGGAGGTAATAATAGTACATATTTCCCAGGTAAGAATCAAATGAAATGATATTTGTAAAGTGCTTTGCAATCCTTTAAGTGCTATATAAATTATTATTATTATTATCATTATATCAATATTCCTTCCACATGGCTGCCAAACTAATGTTACCAAAGCACAGGTCTGATTATATCAATTCTCCACTCAAGAGGCTTCAGTAGCTCCCATTTACCCTTAGATTAAAATACAAACTTCAGTTTGACCTTTAAACACGATCTGTCTCTGGCTTCTGTTTTTCAGGCTACATAACTCCCCTTCATGCACAGCACCCTGTGGCGAAACTAGCATACTTGTTGTTCCCCATACATGACATTCCATCTCTCACTTCTTTACCTTCGTACAAGCTGTGCCCCAGGCCTGGAATGTTCTCCCTCTCCTTCAGCTCTTGGAACCCCTAGTTTCCTTTAAAGCTCATCAGCTTAAAAGGACTTTTGAGTTGTTAGTGGTTCCTCCCTCCCTTCCTCCCCAAATCACTGTAAATTTATTTTGTTTATATCCTTTACATACTTATCAGTGAGCATGCTAAGTGAGGGCAGGGCCTATTCCATTTCTTTATTCCTATCCCCAGACCAGGCATAACTACTGTGCCATGTTGATTGATTGATGGGTTGATGAGATAGTGAGGATGAAAGAACTCTGGCAGCTGGATGAATGAAAACAGAATGCACTCTGCCTCAGGAAGCCACCGCCTTTGGATTCTTGGGACTGATTGAAGATAGCGTCGAAGAGCTGGAGGTGGGGTGGGGGGAGAGGATGTGACTTCTAATTTTTGGGCTTGGAGGAAACCAACGGTGGCTCTTGAGATGGAAGGCATAAGCCAGATCGGGGTCCTTCTGTTTCCCCCCTGCAGTTCAGGCAAGGCCAGACTCAAGCCATGGAAAGGTCATCTCCTCTCAGAACTTAATCATCACAGTTGAACCCTTCTCTTCATGTTCAATTCAATAAAAATTTGTTGAGGGCCTCCAATGTACAAGTCAGTATTCCTATATTGGGCAGAATATGAACCCTTTCAGGAAAACCCCAGTGAATTTCCAGAAGTTAATAACCACTGCACCAACTTATCCCCAGTTTTTTGGCCTTAACCTTCTATCATGGGATCGGTAAGAGTGTTGTTTTTATACATATTTCATAGAGGAGGAAACTAGGGTTCAGAGTTTTAGGGGATTTCCCTAGAGTCACACAGCTAGTCAATGGTAGATTCAGAATAATAATAGTAACTTCTAACATTTAAATAGTATCTACTATGTGTCAAGCACTTAATAAATGTTATCTCATTTGACCCTCACAACATCCCTGGGAGGTTGGTGCTATTATTTCCATTTTACAGATGAGGATACCAAGATGGGCAAAGGTTAAGTGAGTTGCCCAGAGTCTACTAAGTGCCTGAGGCTGGATTTGAGTTTAGGTCTTTCTGACTTAGATCAGAGCCTGCAGAAGATGGGTCTGGAGGCCCCAACGCACAAAGAGACATTGATGAAATTGGGGTTGTTCAACCTGGAGGAGAAAAGACTTGGGGAGGGAATGGGAGATAGCATAGTGACTTATCTAAAATTTTAAGACCAGGATCCCTATGGAAGGAATATTAGAGCAGGGGGAAAGTGGGACAGTCAGTTTGTAAGGCGGCAAGGTCATATGGAAGGAAGGGATCAGATCAGGACAGTGGGCAGGGGTGATGGGCAGGGTTTGGGGAGAACTATAAACCAGTTTCACATACCCTTAATGGGCCCAGAAACTATCCAGAGGGTGAAGTACCATAGCAATGTGCCTTAGCTAAGGATGTTAATCCTGGTGCTTCCTATCTGGGAGCAAGGGTTTCTTTTCATGGCTACAGGGGAAAGGAAAGAAAGGCAGGGCCAGAAAGAAAGAGAGGAAGGATGGAAAGAAGGAAGGAAGAAAGGAAGAATTTCTAGTTGGTAAATAGATTTCTTCACAATAACTCTCTGAGGAAGGTAGTATAAGTATTCCTATATTCCCATTTTACAGATAAGAAAAATGAGCCTCAGAGAGGTTAAGTGACAAAGCAGGTAACAGACCCTTGGCTAATAGGTGACAGAATCAGGATCCAAACTCAGGGCTTTTGATCCTCAGATCAATGCTCTTTCCACTATATTACATTTTTCCCCTTAATATTTCTCTTAGGAAGAAATTTTCAAATGGGCCCAGCCTTGTAGACAATGGTGGGGGTGGGGTGGACTGTTTGTAACTCTGGGAGATGGGGCTCACGTATTCTAGGGCTTGGGGAGCATTGTTTGTAGGATAGGGATGGGGGGTGGAGGGGAAGATTAAGTGTGAGATGGGAGGAGCTTAGTATAGCGAATGGTTGAATTAGTATAGAGACTTAGTACAGGGAACTGACTGGAACGATAAGTGAGCATAGTGCGGGGAGGTGAAGGTGAGCATAGGGGATGGGGGCACTGAGTGTAAGTGATGAGTGTAGAGGACGAGATGCTATGCAGGGAATGAGGAAACTACCGGAGATGCCAGACTCAGGGTAAAGGATGGGGGCCTAGGGTGTGGAATGGGGCTCATGTGGCAAATAGGAGCTCTCCAGAGCACAAGGGGATGTTAGGCTGAGGAGGTGGGGTTGGGAGTGGAGGTTGAGCTTAAGGGACAAGTTCTGTCCACAGGACTAGGGTGATCAATGTAAGGAATGGGAAGCTGAATGTGGGTGGAGGCTAAGTCAGATGAAGCCGTATCTAAGGTCCCTAAAAAATTCTGCAATATTCTGAGATGACTAAGAGTGATTTCTCTTTCCGCCCTATCTCTCCCACTCTCCACTTTTCACTCTGCCCACATCTGCCTGGGCCTGGAGGGATGGTTTTAGCCAGGCAATGCTCCTGGGGGGGGGGGGTTGTAAAGCTTCTGGGTCTTGGAAGGCAGACAACCTGGCTTCGTTACTGGAGTTTCTAATGCTCTGGATTCCCTTGGGTTTGGGGGAAGGCCAGCAGTGGGGGTGGGGAGGGAGATAGGAAGAGAGGAGAAAAGAGAGGAAGAGGCAGGAGGGAGAAAGGGAGTTCTGTTGAGGCAGTGGTTTGGGAAGCCTGTTCCCTGACCTTGGTTTAGAGTGGGCACCCTGAATTTCACAATCTACCTACAGGAGTAAAGATTTCCAGGGGCCTGGGATCTCCCTGGTAATTTTACCAACCCAGAAGCTCCCATAACAGTGATCCTCTTAACTCCCACCCCAACTTTCTCCTTCCTTCTCTTCATTTAGAATTCCCTAACTTTTGCCCAGCTAATAGAAGGGAGGCTGTCTACGCCACCCAAAGTCAATAAATTTGACTCAAATGGGCTTTGTAGACCTGACAAGAGAAAAGTCGAATAGAAGAATAGGTCTAAGGTGAAGAGGACGCAGGTAGGGTGGCATAATAATCAATCAACATTTATTAAGCATTTGCTTATGTGCAATGAACCAGAAAAAAAGACATAGATGAAAACGGTCCTTGTTTTCAAGGATCTCATAGTATATGGGGTAGGGATGGTGGGGGAGAAGGATACATACATATATCAATATATACTATGTAGATGCAAGGTAATTTTGAGGAGAAGCCACACGCAACTGGGGACATCAGGAAAGACTTTATGTAAAAGGTAGCATTTGAGCTTAAGCCTTGAAGGACATTAGGAGTTCTAAGAGGCAGAGGTAAGGAGAAAGTTCATTCCGGGTATAAGGCACAACCTAGACAGAGGCGCAGAGGCTGGAGATTGGAATGTTGCATGTGAAGAACAGTAAGAAGGCTGGTTTGACTGGATAACAAGTGTGTAAAGAGGACTAATGTCTATTAAAGCTGTGAAGGGTAGGTTGTAGCCAGGTTGTGAAGGAAGATTTTGTATTTTTTTTTCCCTAGAGATAACACAGAGCCACTTACTTTTCAGAGAGATTGAACCGATTTTGAATCAACTCTGCATTAGTGGGCCCTTCCTCCTACTTTCCTTCCAACAATTGTCATTTTCCTTTTGTGTTACTTTGCTAATCTAGTAGGTGTGAGCTTGAACCCCATACTTGTAATTTGCATTTTTCTTATCAGTGATTTGGAAACTTTTTATGTGGTTGTTGATAGGTGTATGAGGGATGGCTTGGAGAGGGCAGCAAGGTTAATTAGGGGGTTATTGCAATAATCCATGTGAGAGGGAGTGAGGGACTTAAGTAGAATGATTTGAGTGAAGTGAATGGGACAGATACGAGAGATATAGGTGGAATGTACAGTACTGTACATACCAGCATAGATTTAAAGTAAAAAAGAACCTTAGAATCCATGATGTGTCAAATGATTTAAATATGTGAGCTGAAAGAGAATGAAGTATTAAGGATAACGCAGAGGTTTTGATGTGAGAGACCAAAAGAATGGTGGTGCCCTGGACAGAAAATAGGGACATTAGGAAGAGGGTTTGTAAATTTTGGGGGAAAGATTAAGTTCTGCTTTGGCCATGAGATTCTCACAGGAAACAAACAGTTGGAAACATCAGAGCAGTTAGGTGGGGCAGTGGATAGAGTGGAGTCAGGAAGACCTGAATTCAGATATGAGCTCAGATACTTTCTGGCTATAGGCAAGTTATTTAATGCCCCAGTTTCACCATCTGTAAAATGGAGATAATAACAGCATCTACTTCCCAGGGTTGTTGTGAGGATCAAATGATATAATATTTGTAAAGTGCTTAGCACAATGCCTGGCGCATAATAAGTGCTATATAAATGTTGGCTCTAGTCATGTTCAGTAAACAGTTTGTGAGGTGGGATTGGAGCTCTGGAGAGAAACTCAAGCTAGGTAGATGGCTCTGGGAGTCATTTGTGAAGTGATGCTAATTAAACCACTGTGAGGTGATGAGGTCTTTTCACTGAGCCAAAGTGTAGAAAGGGAAAAAGGGCCGAGGATGAGAGCTGTGGGGGATGCAGGCAATTAGATTGAGAAGGAGCTGTCTGACAAGTAGAAGGAAAAGCTAGAAGCAGTAATGCCTTGAAAACCTAGAAAAGAGAAAGTATACCAGAGGAGAGGGTGATCCACATTGTCCACTGCTGAGAGGTGAAGAGGGGTGAGGCCTGAGAAAAGGCCATTGTCTTTGTCACTTAAGAGATCACTGGTGACTTGGGAGAGAGGAGGAGAAAGAGGGTATGACGTTGGGTAAGTCATGTTCCTTTTGTGGCCTCAGTTTCTCATGTATAAATGAGAGGGTTGGATTAGATGACCCCAAAGATCACTTCTAACTCCAAATCTTTGATCTTGTGACTTCTAGGTTGTCACTCATTAACCCCCAACCACACATCACCTGAGCATACTCCATGCTTCTGTGATGCTGTGGCAAGAAATTGGGGGAAGAGCCATGGCCCCTTCAGTGTTTTGGTGTAATGGGGAAAATGAGGTAGATACGTAAGATATATACAGAGACACAGACTGGACAGACTGGACTGCTTAAAAAAGCAGCATATAAATGAGGGTAAATGAACTCAAGTTTTCTCATTAATAAAAAGAATGGATGGGAGTAAATGACACCTTGTGCTCTAATATTCTGGTCAAGATTTTGTGATAAAATGCAAACTGAGCACTTCAGTGTGTGTGGGAGGGGGGCAGGTGTATGTGAATGTAATCTAGAGACCCAAACTGCAGGCTTACATGATCAGAGTTCAATCTTGAGGGCTTCTCTCTTTGGGGTCCTGATGGTAGGGGAATAGTAATGGAAGTTTATGAGGCTTCCTAGAGAAAGAAAAGCTTGGACAGGACAGAGCTGAGGTGGGGATGAGGGTAGAGAAGGGGTTTACTAGGGGCAGTGAGTAGGTTGTGCTTATAAACCACAGGGAATGGTCAGGGAATGGGGAGCAGGTTTGATATCTAGAGTAGAGAGGCTGAGGCTTAGACAATCAGTACAGTGTACTCCTGAAGCTTTTTCATGAATGTCTGGATTCTAGATGGAGAGAGCTCTAGGGAGCTAGTCTGAGGCTCTGCAGCCTCAGGAACTGGGATCTGACAAAGTCAGCTTTTGGAGAAGAAGCAGCATATAATCTTTAGAGTAATGAGTGAAAGGATCTGTCTAGGGGAGCCCCTCCCTCCTAATCCCAGCACTTTCTTTCACTTTGAAAGTCTGTTTTGCCCAAGATTTGGGTAAAAGCAATCAGAAGCCTAATGAGAAATCAGGCTGTGAGCCTAATGGAGGGGGCATCCCACTGGCTTTTGCCTTCAGGCCCCTCTGTGTTTCAGCTCTGTCCCAAAGGGAAAGAGATTGGGAAAGGGTGAGGGAGGGAGGGAGGACCCCTTCTGGGGAGGGGGCACGGTTATAGAAAGAACTCTGGTTTTAGATTCAAAGGACCTTGGTTTGAATCCCAGCTCTGCCTAAGTGTAACTTTGAACAAATCACTTCTCTCTTGGCCTCAGTTTCCTCATCGGTAAAATAAGGGTACTGGATGTAATTGTCTTTGATGTCCCTCACAGCTCTGAAATTCTGTGACTCAGACCCTGACTGAGTTGCTGCCACAAATGGGATTTGAACTGGAGACTAGAGAAGCAGGGAGAAGAGATGATTGGGGAGGAGAGAAGAGAGGTTGTGGTCACTGGGGGCTTAGAGAATTGGGAATAGTAAAGTAGTTTCAGCTATCCACAATTTGTGAAGGGTTATTTTTCAATTCAAAAAGTGTTTATTGAATAATAATTAAAACAGCTGAAATGTATATAGAGCCTACTATGTGCTAGGCACTGTGCTAAGCACTTTATAAATATTATCTCATTTGATCCTCAAAACAACCTTTTGAGATAGGTGTTATTATCCCCAGTTTATAGTTGAGGGAACTGAGGCAGGCAGAGGTTAAATGACTTGCCCAAGGTCACACAGCTAGTAACTGTCTGAAGTTGGATTTGAACTCAGCTCTTCCTGACTCCAGGCCCAGATCTCTATTCACTCCATTAATATCACTATCACTATTGAGTAGATATTTCAGATAACTTTGAGGAGTCCTAGATCCTGCCCTTCAAAAACCTTAGAGTAGGGGTGGGGAGCCTTCGGCCTGGAGGCCACATGTGGCCCCTAGGTGCTCAAGTGTGGCCTTTTGACTAAATCCAAACTTCACAGTTCTGTGCCCTGCCTTAGAGCCTTATAATTACCCAAAATGACAAGTGCTTAATTATTTACTTTATTGGATGTGTCAGACACTTTGTGACCTCATTTGCGGTTTTCTTGGCAAAGCTACTGGAGTGGTTTGCCATTTCCTTCTCTAGCTCATTTTACAGATGAGGAAACTGAGTTAAGTGACTTGCCTAGGATCACATAGCTAGTAAATGTCTGCAGCCAGATTTGAACTCATGAAAATGAGTCTTCCTGACTTCCAGCCAGCACTCTATCCAATTTGCCACCTAGCTGCCTCAATTAATACTCCATGAAAGGTACCTATACAATGTTTTGATGTTTTAGAAATTGCCTCTAAGTCAGTTGTTTGCTGCTGAGAAGTATTTTCATGGTGCCACTATGTTCCATGGGGGTAATTAGGTTCCCAGGCTAGCCCAGAAGACCTACTTAAACCATAAAGGAGCAGAGCTTTGATCCTTCTTGGATGTCACTGGTGTGGGAGTGATTCTGGGCTCTCCAAGGCCATTGGAGCACAGGCTGGAAAGGTACTGACCCAGTCAGGCCCCTCTGAGGGCCATCTTAGTTAAATTTGGTGAGGCCCATTGTTAAGTTGACGATAGGGATGATTCTTTTTGCCATGGCCACTCCAGAAGCCATTTCTACTCAGTTATGGAGAGGTTGCAATCTGCTTCAAAGGAGGGCATGTAAAATTGAAAATCTGTAAGTATTCGAGTAGAATCCTAATAGTGTCATCCTGAATTTTGGGTCCTAAGAACCCCAGGTCATATGGTACAGGAAAGAGAGTACCTAGGTCAGCTTCCTTAAGTTAGCTCTCTCTCAGCACCTACCTTTCCTCCTGTTCTGAACCCACATATTATTTAAAAGCTGATGCTGTAAGATTTTTTTTTTTGCTCCGTTCAAGGGTTCTTGGGCAGAGGGTCCAGAGATTGGGGGTGGGTGGCATTCAAGAATCAAGATTCAGACCCAGATTATCTGATGCCAAATCCAGCACCTTCCTATTTCTTTCACAGCTATGGGATGAGGCAGTGAGTGTTATCCCTGTTTTACAGATGAAAAGAAATGTTTGGTGACTTACCTAAGATCATATAGTTACTAAGAGGGAGAGCTTTTAGGATCATAGGATTTAGGACTGGAAGGAACCTTTAAAGATCGTCTGGTCTAACCTCATTTATGGAGGTGAAGTGACCCTATGTCCCTTACCGAGATCCCACAGGCAGAGCCAAGGTTATGAACCCAGGCCCCCTGACCCCAGTTGTTCTAGTGCTGTCTTTCTATTTGAGGTATTTCTAAATTAGAGGTGTGAAGCCAGTTTACAGGGACCCCTGTATGTGAGTGGGGCAGGGGTGGTGTGGGGTGTGGGAGAGGCGCTTACTGGCCATTGGAGGCAAGATGCACACAGTGAAAGGCTGTGACCAGATCCGTGTAACTGAGGCCTGGGGAGGGCTCCGGCCTGCTGGGGCCGGGTTTTCGGAGAGGGGAGGTGCTGGGCGGTAGGGAAGGACTAAGAAGAGGAAGGACAGAAAGGGCCGACAAGGGGGAGGGGAAGCCGCGGGAAAGCTCCAGAGTTTGGCCTGAAAGGACCACCGCTGGAAAAGTCATTAGTTGTTCGAATGAGGTCGGAGCCGGAGCCGAGAGCCGGAGCCCGCTTGGAAGCCCCAGGGGCGCCACAAACGAGCTGTCACTCAGCGAGCGAACAGAACAAAGGGTGCCGGGGCTCTGGTCCTGAAAGAAGGCCAGATTGCAGGGGGAGGGGGTGGGGGGAGGCGGAGAGCCGGCTCCCTGCCCGCCCCCGCCCCCCTAGCCACTCCTGCTGCTTGCCCCACTGGCAGATGCCCAGGCTGGGGGATGGATGTGTGTGTATGTGCATGCATGTTGGGGTTTGTGTTCGTGGGCCCGCGTGGGCTGTGTTGGGGGGAGGGGACCAGAATGAGGGGCGGGGCAAGGGGGAGGAAGGAGGAGTTAGCTTGTTCATTTGTTCTCCATCGTCCCGCCTCCCTGCAGAGGTCGATGGCTGGGTGATGGTGGAGGAAGGGCAGGATTGGGAGATAGACCCTCATCCCTCCAAGACCCCAGGGCAGAATAGATGGACTATTGGACTCTATTTCTGGAAGCTGTTTTATCAGTGATTCATTGTCTTAATTAGAAATTAAGTGCCCCTGGAATTGCTTACCTTCAGCCCCCTATCTTCTTGGGGACGGAGGGGAGCTGAGGTAGGGGAGGAGAATAAATTCCCTTCCCCTTTTTTAATTTAAAAAAGACCCCCATCCCCGCCCCACCCCTTTTCCTTCTCTCTCCCTCCCTCTTCCCCTCCGCCTCTTGCTTTGTTAGTTGTGGGTTGAGTGGTTCAAAAGTGCTAATTCCCTCCCTTGGGACTGAGCTGGGCATTGGGACTTTCTCTGAGTTGGTTGATGATTGGTCCAGAGCCTTACAATGCTCCAGGAGCTGGTGGCAGCTGGGAGGCAGGGGGGGTTTGTGGCGGGGGGGGGGGGGGGGGGGGGGGGGGGAGGGGCATCCCTTCCTGTCCTAGTCTCCTCTTCCCCTCCTCCCAAGTGCTCCCTCCCCTGCACCTGCCTGAGCCACTGGGCAGAGACAAAGAAGCTTGTTTCAGACCCCAAGAATGAGGGGGTCCTTGTCTTCCTTTCTCTTACCCTCCCCCCACCTCCATCCTCCCAATGTATAGATAAACCTGAACTTTTGGAATGCAGATTGTAAAATCGCATCTCTCCTAGCTAACCGTTAGTGTTCTAGGATGGACCCTCTGCTTCCTGTACTATATTCTCTCCAGAGGCTTTTTTTCAGTTGCTTTTATTCCCTTTGCTGTTCCCCGGATAGAGTGAGGATGAGAATGATGGGGAAGAGTAAGAGCTTAAAGAGAGTTGGTGAGGTTGGGGGGAGGGAGAGGGATGGACCAGACCTTAGCCTAACAAACCATTCACCTTCCCTCACCCAAGGCTTCTTGAATGGGCCTATTTGTAAAGACATAGAGTGTGGAAGCCAGATGGGCAAATCCAAGCATCTTACCCAAGGCCTCAGATGACCATTCTAAGGCCCTAAAGTAGAAGCAAAGGACATCAGTTGTATGTCATTGGCTCTATTACTGAGATTAAAGATAAAATATGATGGAGGTTTTGACTGCAATAGGCTAGATATGAGGAAGGTCTTACTTGCCAGGACAGTTGGCTAGGAATATTTGTAGACTGGTCATCTTTAGAGATGTGTTAAAGCTATGATTGGTCAGGATCTTTCATCAAAATCCCAATTGGGGATGAGCCACTTTTTGGGCAGTGTTGAAGTTCAGTCTAGTTTTCTCCCATTTTTCTCCTCAATAGGCGGGAATTTAGAGCAAATAGTTGATCTAGACACAATAGGGTGGAGGGGAGTCATAGACCCATAGAACCTCTGACCTGGAAGGGACCTTAGAGTTCATATAGTCCAAACCTTTCATTTTACAGATGAGAAAACTGAGACCCAGAGAAGATAATGGGGGTCATAAGTTTAGAAATGGAACGGATCTTGAAGATTATTGAAACGACTAAGGCTCATAGAGGGTTAAGAGATTTGCTCAAAGTAACACAGATATGAATCGTAGAGTCAAGATTCAAACCCAGGTCCTCTGACTCTAAATCTGGCATTCTTCCCACTGGACCATAGCAATTTGGATGTCAGAACCAAGGTTAGAATTCAGGTTTTTCTGACTTTTAATTTACTATGTCATGGTATCACCCAAATAATTATAGCATGCCGTGTAGAAATAACTTTTTAAAATTATCTGTTTTTTTGCGGGGGGGGTTATCTTCTGTATGGGTCAGTACAGAAGCTGAAGAGCTGGTGTTAGGAGAGCAGGCATTTTTTTTTTTTCTGACAGAGCAGAGTGTGGACCGAGATTGGGAATAAGTAGTATCCCACCCATCTGTGTCAAGTTTGGCTGGGAGCCTGGGGATATCACCACATCCCCTTTGAAGAGCCCTGACCCGGGCAGCCTCTTCCTGCTGAAGGGAGCTGCCCTCCTTCCCCCTGCCCTGCCCCATCTTCTTTGATTTTTTATTGTTATATTTTATTTTTGCTGCATAAGAGTTCTCCTTTTACCATTCCCACTCCTCCCAGAGAGCCATCCCTTATGACAAAGGATTTTTTTTTTACAAAAAAGAAAAAACATTCAGCAAAACTAATCAACACATGGGTGGGGGGGAATCTGACTGTATGCCCTGTTCCGCACCTGTGGGCCCCCTCCCTCTGCCTCCTTTCCTGCAAAAGAGTAATGTGGAGATGTCTTCTCCTCTCTCCCCTTTGGGGCCAAGCTTATTCCATGTCATTTGGCAGCGTTAATATTCATTTGTTCTGTAGTTATTCCTGCTGTTTACATTGTTGCAGTCATGTTTTCCCCCCTTGGCCCTGCTTGCTCTACTTTGTATCAGGTCATGAAGCCTTTCTGATATTCTTCCTGCTGTGATTTCTTACAGCCCAGTAATATTCCATTACATTCTGTGCCACAATTTGTTTACCCTTTCCCCAGTCCATGCCTGCCCCCCCTAACTTCTTGAGACTACTCAGTTACAGGCCAACAGATGGACACAGCTCAGCTGTGGCCCTGACCGAGGGGACAGAGAAGGGACTTCTCCATTGCTTATCACCACCCCCTCATATACAGTCCAGATGGAGGTAGTCTTTTGGCCAGACAGCTCTCATGCTGACCTCCTGCTGTTTGGCTTTTGACATATGAGCAGCCGGGGCTGCTTCTCTCCCTGATCTGGGAGATGAGAAAGGGCAGGCCTAGTGGCCCCACTGTCCACGAGGAAACAGGATCAGAATCACAGTGATGTTTTTACCATGTGTAGGGTCAGGGCTTTGATGGGCATTCCATCCCTTCCCTTTGTCAGCATCAGGGAGGAGAGGGGAGACAGGTGGAAGGGAGGAACAGGGGACAGAAGGAATTGGCAGATGAACTAGAAAGCACAAATGAGGTGTGGCCTAGTGAGGCAACTGTGTGGCATGGTGGGTAAAGTGCCAGCCTTGGGGTTAGGAAGACCTGAATTCGAATCCTGCCTCAGACTTGCTTCTTGCAGCCTCAATTTCCCTATCTAAAAAGTGGGCATAATAACAGCACCATCTCACTGGGTTGTTGTGAGATGAAATGAGAAAATATATGTACAGCACTTTATAAACCTTAAAGATTTAACCTATACATGTTACCTAGTTTTCCTGGGGAGGGGAACGGTAAGGGACACGAGGTGGGGAGATCTGTCATTTATCCCAGTGCTATCAAGCCTACATTTCTATTTGGAACCCTAAATTTTCCTCATCCCAAAGACTCCTGCCTTAACCCCCGTGTGTCTAAAAGTGACAGACATACAAGGGTGCAGGGTGGGGCATCTTCTGGGAATGGAGCTTTCCCTCCTCCTGTGCCAAGGTGCTCTCCTCTGTTTGTAGGCCTTTCCTTTTCTCTTTGCTTCCTGCTCTGCTCCTCCCTGCCTTCCCAATCCTGCTTCACCTGCTCCTCTTACAGAACTCTTCCCCTACGGACCCCTTGGTTCTATTACTTCTGCTATTCCCCTGCTGTTCCACAGCATCATCGTCATTGCCATAACTGGCACCAATAGGTTTGCAAAGCCCTTGGAGAATGTTGCCTAATTGGATCCTCCCCCAAACCCTGAGGTAGATGCTATTATCCCCATTTTACAGTTGAGGAAACGGAGACAGACAGAAGTTAATTGCCTTGCCCAAGGTCACACAGCTAGGATGTTTCTGAGGTTAGATTTGAACTCAGGTCTTCCAGCACCCTAGCCAACATGCCATCTAGCTCCCTTGATATGATAGTATAGGACTTTCTCAAGCTGCTCCTAATTCTTTCATTTTTCTCTGTGTCTGCATGTATGTCCTGAATGTGTCTTTATCTTCCTGTATCATACTGGGAATTTTCTTAGGGCTTGGGTCTCTTCCTGCTTCCTGGTCTTTCCTCATTCCTCTTTGCTTAGGAAAGGCATCTGCCATGGGAGGTGGAGAGTGGGGTAGGGTGGTTTGTTCAGCACAGGAGAGAATGGATGGGTGAGTATATATTAGGCCCCTTCTGTATGCCTAGCTCAATAGGCTACTGAGAAGCAGAAATTTTGTACTCTGACTAGAGGGAGGAAACAATAACATGAGAGATGACTGAGGCATTGTGCTGTAGTGGAAAGAGTTTGGAGACAAGGGCCCTGAATTTGAATCCCACCTTGGGTCCTTCTAGAAGCATGAATTGGTGCAAGCCATCCTTCTTTTCTCTAGGCCTCAGTTTACTCTTCTGAAAAATGATCAATTTAGACTTGAACTCTGAGGTTCCTTTCAGCTCCAAAGTCTTCGGGTTAGAGGAGACAAGACTGGATAAAATGGTGTAGTATGGTCAGGAGGGAGGGATCACTGGAGGGGGTGAGATTTGAACAAGGCCTTGAAGGTTGGAACATTGGGATTTCTATAGACTCTGAGAAAGAGGGAGAGAATTCATCTCCCACAGGGAAAATAGCATGAGCAGAGGTCAGAGAGGGGAATGGGCTTGGCCCATTCAGCTGGTCAGGCTGGACATGGGGGAGGAAGGATTACTTGTCTCGTAGCATTATTTCTTGGTCCCAGAGGGGCCATAAAGACCTGTGGTGTCAGTTGACTTTCACAGATGGTGAAACTAGGGCACTGAGAAATTATACAACTTGCCCAAAGGTACATAGCTATTCACCCATAAAACAATGAGCAGAAACTGACCAGCTGACTCCTCTCAGCCCTAACTCAGTAGCAACCTCACCACACACACTCCCCTTTAAGCTCCACCCCACCCCCTTTCCTGCAGTTAAAGGTCCCCAAAGACCCAGGAGTCTATTCTCTAGGAGGGAGGGGGTGGACATCTGAAGCATACCCATTTCATGGATAGAAAGGGATGAAGGAAGGACAACCTCAGAGTTAGGGGCAAAGTTCTCAGTGTTCCAAACTGACTACTGCACTTGGTCCTGGACCTGGAATTGGACTCTTTTCATGAAATCATGATCCCAGAATTGGAAGGGACCCCGAGACCATCTAGACCCACTTCCCTCTGTTATGCAGTAATTCCTTTGGCATCAACCTTGACATGTGGTCATCCAGTTTCTGATTAAATAGGCAACCTTGTTTCATATTTGGACAGTTCTAATTGTTTTTTTTTTTTTGATAGTTCTAATTGTTAGGAAGTTCTTCCTTATATTGAGCCAAAATTTGCCTCTCTTCGATTCTCACCCATTACTTCTAGTCTTGCCTTCTAGGGTCAAAGACCACAAGTCTCATCTCTCGGTATCCGAAAGCAGGGATCACACACCTTCTAAGTTTTCTCCAGGCTAAACATCTTGAATTCTTTCATCCATTCAGTTTGATCCCTGTGACTTCCCCCACCCCCGACCCCTGCTCTGGCTCTGGTTAGAGGAAGGTATTGAGTAGAACTGAGGCCTTTGGGAAGCCCCCACCTTAGCTGAGGACAAGATTTCAAGAAACTCGGCTTGCCTTTTGCATCTATAACCCCCACCTGCTATGCTACACAAAGCAAACCACTTCTTTGGTTCCTTCATCTGTTCAGTCTAGAAGATGAAAACTCCCAGTTTCCCTTCATTCTAGAAGGGTAGGATATTGAAGGGAAATGTCATGGCACTGATTGTTATGACCAGAACCTCACAGAAACCAGGCTACAATTCTAATGGAAGTAAGGCAGGAGATTTGATAGAAACTAGGTAGTGGGCTATGTAAAAAGCAGTCAGTATCTCTCTGACCTTCCCCTTGTCCCACTCCCTCTATGTGGGCTTCCTTGGGAATCTACAGATGTAAGCTGCAGACATTGGACCTTTTTTAATATGGTATCATGATATCTCTATTATGTATAGCTATTTTTAAATTTAAATATATTTAAATTATATTATTAAAATTAAATTATATATTATATTTAAAGTATATATTAAGTTTAACTCAGTAGTTTCAACATTGTCCTTGTTTTGGTCCCTTTTTGAACTTCATTCTTCTCTCTTCTGTGTATTTTTAGATACTTTATTGTATTTTTTCACTTTTTTTTAGGGGTGTGTGTGGCATTATGCCCCTCCCTTGACTTCCCATCATTAGTCTTCACTCTCCCTAAATAGGAAATCCACCTATTAGCCATGCCTGGAAATGTGTGTTACATTCTGCCCTCTCTGTCCCTCACCTCTCTGTCAAGAGATGGGAAGGAGTCATGATTCACTATCAGTTTTCTGGAGCTGTGTTTGGTCATTGCATCCATCAGAGTTCTTGGAACTTTCACAGCTGTTTTCTTTTATAATAGCAGAGTCATTGTAGAAATTGTTCTCCTGGTTCTGTTCCCGTCCCTCCTCAATCACTCATACCGTTCAATAATACACATACATTCCTGTGCCATAATGTGGTCAACTATCTTCTTGCTGATAGACATCCACTTGGTTTTAGTTCTTTATGATAATAAAAAATGCTGCTAAAAGTATTTTTATGCATATGGGTAGTTTCCCTCTTTCCTTGATCACCTTTGGGTACATGCCTGGTAGTGTTATTACTAGGTCAAAGTATATGCACACTTACTTTTCGGGATATAGTTCCAAATTGCTTTCCCTACTGTTTAGATCAATTCACAATTCCACTAACAATGCATTAGTGTGTCTGTCTTCCCAAACCCCTTCCAATAATTGTTATTATCCTTTTGTAGACATTGGGCTTTTCTGTGCTGGATGGCAGAAAGGAAGAGTAGGGGTTCCCTTTCTAAGATGGGAGCAAGGGAAAAGGGTGGGGTTAACAAGGAGTAGCCTGGAGGGGGAGGTCAATGTTAATTCAGCAGACCTCTCCCCATTTTCTGTTCTCATACCCTTCTCCCTCTCTTTTAATCAGTCAATCAACAAGCATTTATTAAGTGCCAAACACTGCTAAGTGCTAGGGATTCAAAGGCAAAAGTAACTCTCCCCTTTCCCTTTCCCCCCTCTCCATCTCTTTTTTCTTTTCTTTCCCCTCTCTGTTGTATCCTCCTTGTCCTCTCCTTTTTGAGAATCTTTTTCTCTTCGCCATGTCCTCTTTTCTTCCCCTACTTGAAGCAACTGGGGGGTTGGCACTTGAAGAGGACGTGGGATTGGGAAATGACTTCCATGCCCAGTGAGCCAGGTCCCCCCAACCCCCAGTTCTAAGCAATTGACAAAAAGGCTTCCACAAAAGGCCTGTCAGAGCTGTAGTGAATAGATTAATGAGATTTCCATCGGGAGACAGAGGACAATAGGATCCTCCCCTCCCAAGGCCCCCTTTGTCCCAGCCTGAGATATTGGGGGGGGGGGTTGTATGGAGGCTAGAGAACCTTTTAAATTTTTTTTTTTAATATGAGCTTAATATTAACAAACATGAACATTTCAGTATAGAAGAAAAAAAGAAAGCAGATGGTATACGGAATTTTGAACTTCTGATGTGCACTGTTTGAGCTTTTCTCCTCAATGTCAGAGTTCTTATTTTCTTTATGTCACAGACCACTTTGACCATCTGGTGAAACCTATGGACCCTTTCTCAGAATCATGTTTTTCAATATTTAAAGAAAATGCTAAATTTTAGGAAGAGGTCAGTGAAAATAACAAGGCAATTTTTTTTACATCCAAGATCATGAAGTCCCTGAAATCTACCCCAAGTCGACGACCCCTAAGAACTTTACCCCTAAATTAAGAACTCTTGCGCTACACACAGTTTGGTGGTTTTTTCAAAGATTAAAATTTAACAGAGTAGTTTCAACTCTTCCTTGCTTATCTGTGTCACCTTCTGAATTTTCTTCTTTTCTCTTCTGTTTATTTTTAAATGATTTGTTTAAGCTCTTTTCTTTCTTTTCATCCTTTAAAAAACCACTCCCCCCCCATTACTCTTTGGCATTGCTTTCCTACTCCCCCCCCCCCAGAAAAACAAAAAGAAAATCTCTTCTTTAGAACAAATAACCATAGTCATGCAAAACAAATCCTCAATTCCAGCTGTGCTGGAGAAAGAATGCCTCATTGTACACCCACCTCTGGTCCATTGCCTCTCTGCCAGGAGGTGGGTGAAATTGTAAAATCTTCCTGGGGGAAGTAATGTCTCTTTATCACACTGGGATAGAGGGGGCCACATAGTTGCCTTCTCTCCTCCGCGTGTTCCGAGATTGGAAGCAATCATTGAATAACTTCAGAGTCAAGGGCACTAGGTCCCATGATACCTTCTTTCTTCAATAAATAGAGCACTGGGCCTTGAGTCAGGAAGATCTGGGTTCAAATTCAACTTTAGACACTCACTGACTGTGGGCAAGTGACTGAAGTCCTGTCTGCCTCGATTTTCTCAACGGTAAAATGGGAATAATAATCATACCTACCTTCCGAGGGTTGTTGTGAAGGTCAAATGAGATAATATGGTAAAACTCTTAACACAGAGCCTGGCATATAGTACTTAATAAATAACTTGTTCCCTTTCCTTTCTCTTATAAATAGTGGTCCTTTGTATACCTTAGTAACTAAACTTCCTTAGACAGAGTCCTAAACAAACCTGCTTTATGCTAATTTTTTTCCCTTGGAAAACAATGCAATAGGGAAGGTCCAATGTGTATTCAGGTCCCCCCCCCCACCTCTACCCCCCAGGGGAGAGGGAAAGCCCACCTATTAAGTTAGAGATTTAGCAGCATGAGCTAGAGCAGAGAATTTTAGAGGCCATGGATTATTTCTAGGATAATCTCTGCCAGGAATTCATTCTGTGACTTTGAACAAGGTGTTTCATTTCTCTGGGCCTCAGTTTCCTCATCTGAAAAATGAAATGCCAAGTCAGATATTTCACAATGGCTCATGTTTGTATGGTGCTTTTCTCACTACATTGTTGGGAAGGGAGTGCTGAAAGGAGTATGGATCCATTTGACCGAGGAGCAAAAAGGCCCAAGGAGGCCGCAGGGGATTGCATATCGAGTGTCGGTGAAACTTTTCAAACTCCAAGGCTATAGTTTATACTCTATCACACTGACTCACCTAAACAAGCCAAGAGCAGGTATGTCATGTGGGTGGGGCAGGCTGCGGAATACTCACGTAGGACCAAGCAAGTATTAGCCAACTCTCCCCTGATCGGTTCTGCAAGGTCTTCTGTGGTAGAATGAGGAAGAAGAGGTTTCAGAAATCATTCATTCAACAAATGTTGTTTGGGGGAGCCTAACAATGGAAAAGCGGTGTAGGGGATATTGTCATACACCAAGATATGTAAGACTTGGGCCCTGATCATGGAGAGAAAAGCCTGGGGACATTTTGGGGAGCTAATACTCTGGAAGTTTTGCAACATTTGGGAGGGAAGGAATTGCAAGTGTCTTCCTTACACATGCTACTAATTAGAAAACGCTTTGGAAACCAAAACCTTTAATTCTCATATAGCTGTTTTTCAGCTATTTATTGATATTCAGCAATTTTTATCTTTAAAACTTATGTTTTACTGGAAAACTCAGAAAACTGGTTTTATTTACCTTGTAGACAGTTACATTTTTTTTTTAACTGTAACTAGCAGGTGGTGATGTCTGGCGGGGTTTGTAAGTTTCAAATAGAAGGCAAAAATGAAAGTCCAGCCCTCTCCACCTTTGTAATTTTGCATGGCAACTCTTCCCAGACCTAGATGAACTGCTCTGCTACCTTTGCTCCACAGAGCATGTTTCCTGGGACAGCTAGGTGGCACAGCATACAGAGCACTAGACCTAAGAGTTTTCAAGAAGACCTGAGTTCAAATCCAGCCTCAGACAACCACCAGCTGTGTGATCCCGGGCAAGTCACCCAACCTCTGTTTTTCTCAGTTTCCTCACCTGTAAAACGGGGGTAATAATAATACCTACCTCCCAGCTTTGTTGTAAGGGTCTAATGATAAAATAATCCCATAGCACTTAGCACAGTGCCTGGCCCGTAAGTGCTATATAAATGTTAATTATCATTATCGATTATTGTTATTCCTTGCCCTCTTCCTTCATTCTCAGAATTGTAACCCAACAGGTTGCTCATCATATAGTATGTTTAAAATGAGAAAAGGGAGGTCTCCTTAAGTTGACTTGCCAATGGAAATTGGGAATAAGTCTTTCTGCAGCCTGGAAGGGAGAGCAGGCAGAAATGGGATAGGTTGGTTGATTTGCCATGTGGAGGATGGAAAAGCCAGATAATTCTCCAGTTCCTTTTGGATTCAAATAAATAATAATTTATTATGCTCCTTCTATACACAAGGCATTAGGCTTAGAAATTAAGTTCGTCTCTCTCCATGCATGGTTCATTCTTCCTCAGTCTGACTTGGTTTACAGAGCAAAGGAGAGGAAGGTAACAACAACACTTCTATACTTCATCTTATTGACTCATCCCAATGTTCTAAATCCGTCAAGATCTTTATGAATCCTGACCATTTCATTTTATGTTTTATTTAGGCTGTTGCTACCACCGGGTCTTTCCATTTGACTTACAGCTAAAATGTTCTGTGTTGGATTGTCTCCCTTTATTAGAATGGGAGCAAAGTCTGTTTTACTTTTCTGTTTATATCCCTGGCACCTAGAGAGTGTTTTCCATGTAGTAGACACTTAATGAATGCTTTTTAAAAATCATTCCTTCATCTCACAATAGGAATTCCATCTATGTTTTTTTTTCAAGTCATTGATAAAAATAAATAGCAGAGGGCTAAGCACAGATTCCTAGAGTACTCCATTGACCTTCTTCCAAAATAGGGATGAATATTAAGTAGTTAAGCCAGAAGTTGAACCAGTCTCAACTCAAAATCTAGTGTTCTTTCCACTAAGCTATGATATATATATATATACTAAATATAAATATATATATAAATACAAAAATGTTAAAATAAATTAATTTTTAAAATTTATTTTAACATTTTTGTATTTAGCATTTTATTTTCCCCTAATTACATGTAAAAAACAATTTTTAACATTCATTTTAAAAATGTTAAGCTCAAATTCTCTCCCTCCCTCCTCACCACCCTCGTTGAGAAGGCAAGCAATCAGTATGGGTTATACATGTGTAGTCATAACATTCATTTAAAAAAAATTTGAGTTCCAAGTTCTCTCCCTTTTTCTAGCCCCTTTTCCACCCAAAAGCAATGATATATCTAAAAGGAGTGAGGTCAGTGGATCTGTTGTGTATCTCTTTAATAATAGAGAGACTTGACAGAAAAATGAATGTGTTTGGAGAGAGGATAGGCAAAGTAAAATCAGGAGTCTGTCAGAACACTAGGTAATTCCACTGTGGTTGGCTGGCCCTTGGGAGCCCTGAGACCTCTTCGGCTTCCATTCATCCCCTTCATCATTTCTATCTGATTGGGTGGAGTGTGATATGAGGAGTTGTGCCTACCAAAAAACCTTGAGGATAAGGGGACAGGGCCAATTGTCAGGACCCACTTACCCAAGATTCACAGTCTATGCCTCTGTGTAAATGAAGGATCATTCATTGGATTTCAAGCTAGAAACTTTCGAGATAATCTAGTCCAACCCTTTCATTTTATAGATGAAGTAAGGGTTCAGAGAAAGGATAGCTGGATCCCACAGATGCCAGTTCTATGGGGCACACATCAGCTCAGGTAGAATGTGAAACTCTCAGAAATTAAATTCTGAAGACTAAACTAGAAACAATTCCTGTGAGGAGTGAAAAGGGGAGTTTTCTGATGAGACTGATGTGGTTGCTAAGGGAATTAATTACCTAGCTTAGATGTTTAAAAGACATGGGAGCCAACTGCCCTTGATTCCATCCTCCCCTGTCTTTTCTAGTGGATTCTCCCCTCAATCACCTTTCCCCTCTTGCTAAACTTCAATCTCTCCCTATACTAAATGAGGTAACATATATAAAGGTCTATATAAAGTCCTATATAAATGCTAGCTAACATTGTCATTTTGTTCTTAATGGTGTTGTTCTTATGTACTGGTTCCTTTCCTGTGGTCTACAAATAGGCCAAGTCTTCCTCATTCTTAAAAAACAAAACAAAACAAAAACAAAAACAAAAACCTTCATTAGACCCTCAAGCTATTGTTCTATATCCCTCTTCACTTTCTCTACTGAGCTCCTAGAAAAAGCTATTCTCACTTGTCATCTCCACTTCCTCTCGTCTCACTTCTCAACAAATCTGGCCTCTGACCTCATCACTCAGCTGAACCTGCTCTCCCCAAAGCTACTAGTGATCTCTTAATTGCCAGATCCAATGGCCTTTTCTCAGTCCTCATCCTTCTTGACCTCTCTCTGCAGCCTTTGACACTGTTGGCCACCCTCTCCTCCTAGATACTCTCTCTTCTCTGGGTTTTCTTGACATTACCCTCTCCAGGTTCTTCCCTCTCTCTCACTGCTCCTTTTCAGTCTCCTTTGCTGACTAATTGCTATTCTGGCCTCTAAACGTGGGTGTACCCCAAGGCTCAGCACCCCGCTCTGTCTCTTCTCTCTGTCTCTGCCTCTCTGTCTCTGTCTCTCCCCTTCCCTCCCTTCCTCTCTCTCCCTCCCTTCTCCCCCTTTCTGACCCATTAGCTCCTATGGGTTTAATTATGCAGATGACTATGCAAATGATTCATCAATCTATATATTCAGTCTTAGTGTCTCTTCTGAGCTATTCTGAGTCTCTCTTCTATCCCAAATCAAAACTGCTTATTGGACATTTCCAACTACATGTCCCAGAAAGATCTTAAACTCAACACGTCCAAACCAGAACTCATTCTCTTTCCCCCCAAAGACATTCCTTTGATGAACTTCCCTGTCTCTGCCAAGAGCAAGACCATTTTTCCAGTTTCCCACATTGGCAACCTTGGCATTATCCTTGACTACTCATCCTTCCTTTCCCCATATATACAGTGTGTTGCCATATCTTGCCATTTCTATGTCCACAACATCTCTCTCTTCATATCTCTTCTGTTTGTTCACACAATGACCACCTTTGTTCGTCACTTCTCAATTACGTTATTGCAATTTTTTTTCCCAGTTGGTCTCTCAGACTCAAGTCATTCTCTGGACTTCTCTGTCTCTTCTCCAGTAGCCTTTCTCTGTCTCCCCTCACTGATGTGTTGCTAGCCTAGAACACCATTTCAGAAGACGCCTGAGCTAGTCATGCTCACTTCATTCCTGGCTTCACCCACCCTTTGGGCTTCTCTTGCTTTTCACTTGCTATGTGTATCGTCATCCCCTATTTGAATGTAAACTCCTTGAGGGTACAGGGTCTTTTTTGCTTGTTTTTGTGTTCACAATACTTAACACTAAGTGCTCTCTCTCCTCTCTTTCTCCCTCTCCTCTCTCTCTCACTCTTTCTGTCTAATCTATGTTTGACTCATCTATTTGTCTGTCTGTTTTACCTGTCTGTCTAATCTATGTATCTATCTATGTCTAATCTATGTCTTTCTAATTATCTGTTTAATCTATTTATCTGTCTGAGCTAAGTTCATCTGTCTATTCCACCTTTCTGTCTATTTGTCTATCTATCTGTCTTTGTCTGATTAATCTGTCTGTCTGTCTTAACTGTCTGTCTCTCTAATCTATGTATCTATCTGTGTCTTTCTAATCTGTCTAATCTGTCTTTCTATCTATCTATCTGTCAGCCTGTTTGCCTGCCTGTCTGTCTAGTCGATGTCTTCCTGTCCATCTATTTGTCTATCTATCTAGCCTATGTCGAATCTATTTGTCTGTCTTATCTATCTATCTGTCTGTCTGTCTCTCTGTCTATCTTTGTCTGATCTATGTATGTCTGTTGAATCTATTTTTCTGTTGATCTATCCATTCATCCATCTATCTATCTAGAAGTATAGCACCTTTCCCCAGTCTGCCTGTCACCCTTGCACAGGGTTCATGCTAATCTTTTCTGTATCATTCCAATTTTAGTATATGTGTTGCCAAAGCAAGCATGCCTTCAAGCATTTAAAGGGCTTTTATATGAAAGAAATATTGAACGGGGTCTGCCTCATCAGAGGCATGCTGATGGAATGTTTAACAAATGGCTCTCTTCCTGCATTTAAATTTAATTCACATTATTAACATTTTCTCCATCACTTTCTCAAGTCTAGACGATCAACCAAACAATAAATCAAGCCCCGAGTTGTAGTGTTTGTTATTTCCAAGGTATAGACGCTCACAACAAAAATTTCTAAGCCAGCTGGTTGCAACTGCCTCTCACACCCTCTGATTTGGGTAGAGCATTTAGGCTTGATATTAGGAAAACTTTCTAATCAGAAGAGCTATGCCTCTGGAAGTGGTGAATTCCCCTTCAGTGAAGGTCTTCAGGCAAAGGCTGGGAGAGCACTTGTTGCCTAGGTTGTAGAGAAGACTCCTGAGGTCCCAGTGGGTTGAGATGGCCTTTGTGGCCCCTTGCAAATCTGAAATTCTGTGATTCTGTGAAACTGAGGACAAGAAATGAGAACCGGCTTGGCCAAAGTCATTCAGACAATATGCACCAGAATATGGTTTTGAACCCAGGTCAAATGATGTCAAATCCATTGCTCTTTCCATGTGCATGGGTAGTGGTTTGTGCCTTGATGTATACATAGATATGCATGTGTACATATCTTTGAAAATGTATTCTGGGTTGTATGTGTCTATACCTGTGCATATGTGCCTGTGTATTCATGGCCAGCCCTCTCATTTTGTAAGGAAGAAACCGTGGTTTCAGAAAAGGGAGGTGACCAGAATCAACACATGGCGTTTCTGGTGCGTGCATACAATGCTGCCAAGAGGGATGCTCCAGGCTTCCCCTATTGGCTCTTGTTGTTAATATGCATCTGTATGTGCATACATGTGTGTTATAGCTCTAAGGTGATTTGGGGCATCCCAATCAGTCTGATCCAGCTTCCCTTCCAAAAAGGGACAGTACTCAGAATTTTTAAGCATTCAGGAAACCCCCTACCAGTGAACCTAAAATCTGTAGGATCTCAGACAGCTATCTAGATTTATGCCATAATAGAATAAGCAGCTTGAATCTTTTAAAACAAATGAAAACCTTGTAAGAGCCTCAAAGGTGGGTGGGGCTCCTAAAGAGGAATTAGGCACTTGAGGTTGATTGTAAATTAACCCCTCACATCCTGGATGAGCCCGCAAGGTTTAACCCATGTTCTGGGGTCATATAGGTCAGGGGTCAACAAATCTGACCCTGCCTGTTTCTAAGACCCCTTTTAGCTCTAAGGGGAGGACTTGACAGCTGGGAAACCTGGCTGGCGGCTCTCTGGGTCTGAACCTCACTGGACTGAGCAGCCTTGGCAAGGCCTAGGTTTGGGTTTCACAGATTCCTTTCTTCTGTTTCTCCAGCTCTGTCGAAGATGCACTGGACACCAGAACATGCACAGCCCCTCAACCAGTGGGCAGATCAGCACCTGGATGTCTCTTCTACCACTCCGTCACCAGCCCACAAGTTGGAGCTGTCCTCTGCGGGCCGTCAGCGATGCCACTACGCCTGGGCCCACGATGACATCTCTACCCTCACAGCCTCTAATCTCCTCAAGCGCTATGCTGAGAAATACTCAGGTGTCCTCAGCTCTCCTTATGACAGGCCTGCCCTGGGTGGCTATGCTGAAGCCACCTTTGGGGCCATCAATGGGGCCAAAGGAGATGTGGAGTCCTGGCCTGGGACACCCGGGACAGAGCCACCATACCCAGTTACCTCCCTCCATGAGGGTCTCCCAGGAACCAAGTCAGCCAGTGGGGGTATGGGAGCGGGGCCAGGAGGCCTAGGAGGGTCTCCTGTATTAGCCGGGAATCTTCCCGAACCTCTGTACGCTGGCAATGCCTGTGGGGGGCCATCTGGAGGGCCAGAGTATGGTCCTGGATATGGTGGGGGGTACCTTGCCACTGGGTACTGTGGGCAAGCTAGTGCAGCTTTGCCCCCACCACCTTCAGCAGGGCTCTTACAGCCACCTCCTCCCCCTGCCTACGGCCCCTCCAGCTCCCTGTACAACTACCCCTCAGGGGGCTACCCAGCCCAGCCTGGATTTGGGGGCCTCCCCCCACCCCCACCCCCTACCCCTTACCTTTCCTCGGGTCTGGCAACACCCACTCCCTTGCCCCCACCAGCCCCTGCCCCACCTGCAGCCTACAGTTTCCAGCCCCCCCCACCAGGGAGTGAGCCAGGCATTTCACTAAAGCGCAAGGCATTTGATGAAGGTGGGGAAGGCCGATACCACAAGTATGGTTATGAGCCCACTAAGCCCCCCATCCCCGATGGTCCCCCCTACCCTCCTTCAAACAACAATGGTGAATGCCAAGGCAACAGTTTCCGAGGGAAGCTGCCAGGGACCAGAGAGGAGGTATCAGGAAAGTACAGTGGTAGTGGGGGTCCTTCTCTTAAGGTGTTGGGCTCTCCAGCCTACACCCCACACCAAGAGTCCTTTGAGAAGTTCCCAGAGCGGGTGTCGGTGGAGCGAGGGCTGGCTCCACCATCTCGGGGAGGCTTTGCTGTCCCGGGAGAGCCTCCCACGGGTGTGGACCCTGTGGCTCTGGAGCTAGTGACCAGCAAGATGGTGGACTGTGGCCCCCCAGTGCAATGGGCTGACATCGCCGGGCAGGGCCCCCTCAAGGCCGCCCTCGAAGAGGAGCTGGTGTGGCCCATGTTGAGACCGGCCACATATTCACGTGGGCCTTGCCCACCTCGGACTCTGCTGCTTTTTGGCCCTCGGGGTGCAGGCAAGTCCCTCCTGGGCCGGTGCCTCTCCACTCAGCTGGGCTCCATGCTGCTGCGCCTGAGTGGGGCAGCCTTGGCAGCCCAGGGTGCAGGGGAGGGTGGGCGGCTCCTCCAGGCTGCCTTCTTTGCCGCCCGATGCCGTCCACCCGCTGTGCTGGTGATCAGCGAGCTGGAAGCCCTTCTGCCTGCCCAGGATGAGGCCCCCGCCTCTGGAAGCCTACAGGCCCAGCTCCTGGCTTACCTGGATGGAGGGGGTGGCACCAGTGGGGAGGGGGTGGTGGTGGTGGGCACCACCCCCCGACCTGGGGCATTGGATGAGGCTGCCCGGCGGCGCTTCGCTCACCGATTCTATGTGTCCCTCCCTGATGCATCTGCCCGTGGGCAGATCCTCCAGCGGGTACTGGCCCAGCAGGGCTGTGGGCTGAGTGAGGGGGAGCTTTCAGCTCTGGTGCGGGGCACACAGGGATACTCAGGGGGTGAGCTGGTACAGCTGTGCCAGCAGGCAGTGGCCAGAGCTGGGGCTGGAGCTGGGGGGGGCCTCCCAGGGTTGCAGCCAGCCCCCTCCTACAAAGACTTTGAGGCAGCCTTGGCCAAAGTGTGTCCCCAAGCCTCCCCCAAGGAGTTGGACTTGTATGCAGAATGGGACAAGATGTATGGCTCAGGACACTAATGGATGGGGGAGGGGGTGCCCCCTCCCACCCCTCTCCTTAGCAGGGAGCATTGACTACTTTGGTATGTAACCAGGCCGGATCAGGGAGGGATATATGGGAAGAATGTGGGGAGGGTGGGGAGGGAAGGGGAATTGGCATGAGTGTCTCCCTTCTGTGGTAAGGAAGATGCTTTGGGTCTGCCTGGTCACCCAGGGAAGGCTCAATGGACTCAGGTCTCTACTATTTATTACCCCAGCCCTGGGCTAAGTGACCTCTGGTCCCAGGAACCTTTCTTTCCATCTGTACCTCTTTTTTGTGGAGATAGTTGTTTTGTTTTCTGTCTTCCCACTGACTCATCTCCATCTTTCCCTGCCTCTCTCTTACTGCCTCTTCATGTCTTGTCTTTCTGGGCCTCTTTCAGGCTCTCATCCCTACTTTACCTCCAGATCTCTTCCCATTTCAATCAGGCTTACTCTGTTTATTTTCCCCCATCTGATTAACTGTCCTCTCTTTGCTTGTCTCTGTATCTCCCTTCTTCTTCTCTTGTCTCTTCATCTTTGACTTTCTGTCCCTAGTAGATAGCTAGAGCAGTTTTCACAAATAGCAGACAAAGGGGTCTCTAGCCTTTGTCCGCTTAAAGATCCCAGGAATGGGGAAATAATTCAATACTCTTTATTTCTGTCTCCTTCCTGGGACCCCTACTTTGCCACCCCAGGCTACCTTCTGGCCTGGGGGAGCCAAAAAAAAAAAAAAAAAAGGCCAAATAATACCCCAAGCGAGGGATTTTTTTTTTTTTGGAGTAGGGGGAGTAGCGTGTTTAATATTCTAGACCTCCCTATTATTTTTGTAAGGTTTGTAGAAGTTGCTGTTTTCTGTCTTTTTTTTTTTAATGACTCAGGAAGAAACCCCAGAAAGAATGTCTTTGAATTTAGCTGCTCCCCTATGTTCCCCACTGGGGCTGAGAGCAACTTCCCCCCAAAAAGGCTTAGGAAACAGGACTAGCATCAGACCCCTGGCCCTCCTCCCAACTCCCAGCCTTTCTGGAAGGGAAGCTGAATGTATTTCTGGGGCTTCCTTTCCAGGTCTGAGGCCATAAGTATAGGGGTTTGGGGTGGTGTGGCTGGGTTTGGTTATTTAAGGCAAGGGATGTTCCTTACCTCTTCTTCCCCTCCATCTTGGACATCCTTATATCCCCCAGTCCCTTTCTCTCTGCCTGTCTCCTGCTGGATTGTATAGAGAAGTTGTGAGTTTTGAAAAAGCTATCTGAAAAAAAGACCCAAACCCTACCCTGTGTCCTGGGACCTTCCTTATCCTAATTCAGAAGCTCTGTGTGCTGGTCATCTCTAGAGCTGGGAGAAGGAAAGGGTCCTGATGGTTTGGCAGGAGTTCAGGGGGCTCTAATGGATGGTGGTTAGGAAGGGATGATCCTTGAAAGTCACTTCATTTCACCTCCTGGGATTTAGGACCCCATCCTTCATTCAGATGTAAATTTGTGCTAAGATGTCTCTGGAAGGGTTTTGTTTTTTAGTTGGTGGGAAGAGGGAGGCAGCAGTGGTGCCAAGCAGGGGCTCATAAACACCTGGGCAAATAGTTCTCAGGGCTACCTTACAAGGTTCAGGGAAAGTTGAGTTTTCCAGAGTTGGAATGGGAAGAAGATTGGTGTCCTGGTTCTAATAATAAGGAAAATGCAGTTTTAGGGCCCTGGATTAGAGCGGAGGATGAGGAGGAGAGAGGGCAGCTAAGGATGAAGTGAAATATCTGTTTGCTTCTTCCCACCTATACCAGGGACTCCCAGGAGCAGCGTCCTAGGCAGCTTTGCATCCTGTCATGGACACTCCTTTCCTGAGAACTGACCACAAACTCAAGGGGTCTTCCCCACTCTGTCCATCTCTCAAAGTGCAAGCGATTCAGGGTGGGGCCTTCAGGTCCTTGGGTGCAGCCTTTTGACTGAGTCCAAGTTTTACAGAACAAATCCTTTTATGAAGGGGGTTCTGTGAAGTTTGGAGTCAGTCAAAGGGCCGCACTTGAGGACCTAGAGGGCCACATGTGGCCTCGAGGCCTCAGGTTCCCTACCCTTGGGATAGATAGTCCCAAAAGTGGATAAGAGATTTTAGCCTTCCTCCTGACTTTGGGGTATTTGTACTAATCTCCTCCCCAATCATTTCCCTTTCCCTCCATCTCACTGGGAAACCAGGCTTTGGGAATCTTCATCTCAGAGACTGAGATGCTTCCCTCCTCCCCACATATCCAGATGCCCAGGGCTCTTCTTGTGCTAACCCACATGTGCCTGTGACTGAGGGAAGGTGTTTCTGTGCCTTGGTCTATGGAACTAGGAATAGGGTCATTAGCCCCCAATGTCAGATTCTTTTCCTGATAATCTCCCCCTGCCCTGTCTCTGCCTCACCCCTATTTTCATTCTCCCTTCCCCGAATGCAGGTCCTCGATTACTTTTCCATTCCTGTTTCACACTATGCCCGTTGACCTACCCTCATCATTCCGGGTCCTCAAGACTCCTGGAGTGTTATGCTGGGATGAAGGATGCTCTAACTGGGACCTCTCCCTCCTAAATGAAGCCAGCTGTTCCCATGTTCCCCAAGGAGGTGGCCTAGCCTGTAATAGTGGCCTTTCTTGACCCAATCATCAAGCAACCTGAAATTAACCTAAGCCTCCCCAGTGGGTGTCTCTCCTGGTGTTTGCTCTTGAAAGAGGGGGAAGGGAAAAGACAAGGATTCCCACTGCCTAGATTAGGCACTATCCAAGCCGCAGGTCAGAGAGGAACATGGCAAAGGTCATTCAACTCCCCCAGTTTCCAGGCTTAGGTTAGAAGCCTGGTATTTATGTTTAGGCTGAAGCTGATATCTCTAGAGGGGATGCTGGGGCATCTCTGAGATCCTCCCTGGTAGGGCTGGAGGGAGAAAAGCTCTGGGCCACTCAGGATCTAGCTGCCCCATTCTGTTTCTTCATTCAGGTCATGCTTACCTGGCTTAGCAGGGTCTGTCCAGACCCTGGGGAGGCTATGTCCAAGGGCTTGCCCCATAAGTGGGAAAGGGAATCATCCCTCCCTAGTTTGGGTTCTCCCTTTCCTCCCTCTGTCTCTCCCTCCACCCCTATTTCTATCTAACACTTCTTCCTCCCTTCGGCCCTTCATTATCCTTTCTTTCCTCCCCTATAAATCTAGCCCTGTCCCCTGGCTTCTCAGTAACAGCAGGACTATTCGCATCACAGGAGAAAAAGATTTGCAGGTTCCCACTCAGACTTTTTTTGGTGGGGGACCAGGAGGGAATGAGCTAGGTCCTGGAGAGGTGGGTGGGTAGCATTGGTTTTACATATTTCCCACCAAAAAAAAACCCCAGCATCCAGGGAATTTCCCTCTGATTTGTGGGCTTGGCTCTCTGGCAGAGATATGTATGAAGATCCCTCATTGACCACTTCCTCTCCACCCAGGAGGCCCCAGGGATCCTCTCTTTTGCTGGGTACTCTTCCCCCCTCATATTATTATATTCCCCACTGTTTACCCCCAGGCCCCACTTTGCACATGGGGAAAGTGTCCCCTCACCCCCCCAATCCCCAAGATGTCTCAGTCTACCCATCTATACAATGGGGACACAGAGATACACCTACCTCAAGGGGAATTGGGTGGGGAAGAGGGCTAAAATATCTTCAGGTGACAGTGGAGCTGAAGATTTCAGGTCATGAGGGGGTGCTGGGAGGGTTTACCAAAGAATCCCAGGGGCAGGGGGTCTGGGAGGGGCCAGTGCCCTACTTTACCAACTGGTCCTTTTCTTCCTCCCCCCAGATTTTGTCAGGGGAGGAGGTGTGTAACTAACCATTTCTACCTCATTTTGCAATGTATTGTACGTGGGCATATTTATCTCCTATCTGACCCATGCTCTGGAGTTGTGGTCCGTCTACCTCAAAAAAGACTGTATTTTAAAGAAAAAAAAAATTGTATTACACAGTATTAAAAAAAATGATGTGAGGTGCCAGTGGTTTTCTTGGGGAACCCACTAGGGCTGGGGTGGGTGACATGAGTACTTGGGAAGTGCCTGGTCTTCATTGAAAGATTTATTGGGTGCCTACTAGTGTGCCTGGCTCTCTTTGAATTTGTCCTCCACTCAAGTCTTACTAACATGACTCACGTTGGTATTGGGGTTGCATTCTTGAAGGCTATGCAAACAGTTGAGTTAAGTGAGCTCTTGACAGGTCCAAGGTCTTAGCAAGCTTGAAAGTATGACTCCAGAGATAGACCATACATATCTCAATGAGGAGCTGCATTCAGAGGCTTATTGCCACAGAAACTCCTGAAAGACCATTGACTACATAATATGTTCTGTATTAGTGGAAGAAGCATTCACAGGGTCAAAATCAGATCCTTGAAGTACTGAAATGTTATTGGGTCAAGTCCATGAAGATTTCTTAAGCACTTGCTGTATAATAATAATAATAATAATAATAGTAATAATAGCTAGCATTTATGAAGTGTTTTCAGATTTGCAAAGTACTTTACAAATATTATCTTATTTGATTCTCACAACAACTCTAAAATAAAGTGCTATTATCTCGATTTTGCAAATGAGGAACTAGATGGGCAGAGGTTAAATGACTTGCCCATAATCACATAGCTAGTTTCTGAGGTAGGATTTGAACTCAGGTCTTCTCAATTCCAAGTCTTATGCTCTATCCACTGAGCCACCTAGTTGTGCCACCTCATTAATATCAATCAAGCATTTATTAAGTGCTTAGTGTATACAAATCAGCTCTTCATGTCTATTTCTTCTGTAACTAAGGAAGCAATACTGTAGTTTTTCAGGAGTAACTCTTTGTTCTTGGGCACATCCTTTCCCTGGGTTTTAGTTTCTCTAACTGTATATTGAAAGGTCAGACTCCATATTCTCTGAGGCCCCTTTCAGCCTATGGTTCCTAATATGGTATAAAATGAGCTAAATTATGCAACCCAGCCTATGACTTTGGGACTGAGTTCTGAGGAGGAGGCCAGTAAGAGCCAGAGTAGTTGTGGAGGGCTTCCAGGAGGAGGTGGGACCTGAACTAAACCTTTTAGGATAAGTTGTATTTAAATAATGGTGGGAGGAGCAGGCAATGAGGAGGGGTATGGAGTCATAGAATGTCAAAATTGGAAGGCACTTTAGAAATCTTTTCATATTACAGAAAAGGGAACAGGCTCAGAGAGATTTCAATTTGCCCAGGGTCTTGCAATGGCAGATCCTAGATGGAAACCTAGGTTCTCTGGCACCCAAGTCAGTGTCCTTTCCACTACAGTTTGTAAATACTCTCCTGATGTATCTCTCCTGTGTGGTTGTGTGGATATTGAGTGGTTAAGTGTTTCCCCGTGGGAGTGAAGTTCTGTGAATCTGTGCATACGGGTACATGTGTATGTGTCTGGTATATTCTACTTTTATTGGGAGCACTAGACCTTTATGCGTCTTATTTTTTTGTGTTTTTGTGTGTGAGGGCACATCTATGCGTGAAAGAGAGATGACCCTGTGTCTTTATGTGTCGGCATACACATAGCCTCTGTCCTCCCTGATGATTATGGTTGGACTCTGACACAACTCGACTGACCTCCTGCGCTGGGCACGGACCCTCCTCTCCCTCCTCCCACAACATCCAGCCATCTGAGCTAGCCAAGGGAACTTCCTTCCTTGCCATATCTTTTCTCTTTTCTTCCCAATGGAAGGAGGGGAGACAGGCTCACTTCCTTCCAAAGGCATTCACCAGCCCAGTGCTGAATAGGAGGTAGAGGGGCCTGAGGGAAAAGGGAGGGAGGAAAAGTAGAAAGAATGAAAACTAAGAGGGAGGAAAAGGGCTATACCAGCTGGATACTAGCTCTTGGATCACAAAATTTGCACCCGAAAGGAACCTTAGGGATAATTTATTCCAAATCCTTTGTAGAGAGCCGTGGATGAATTTCTGTTCATTTTTGGGAAAGGGAGTGTGAGCTGAGTGGAGACTATTGATTTATAAAGTGCTTTGAGATCCCATGGGACACGATTTGGTTGAACCCTGATGCTATCTGTGGGGCTGGAGAATGATCATCCATAATTGGGGATGGGCTTGGAGTGGGGAGAGAAGAGACCTTTATTTAACAAACAAACAAACCTATCAAGGATTCTGGGAAGGCCCTGCTCTGATGCCCCAGGATGACAGACAATCTTAGGTCACAGAGTGATAATAACTTTGGAATCTAAGGAAGCAACCCCAGTGCTTATGCGGACCAACCTCTGTTCATGTGGGGAAAAAAAAAAATCTTCCTACAAAGTCCTGGAGTTAGCTGTTGGGCAGAGTCCAACCCTGTGAAACCCTGGCCTAAGACAGAGCCTCCCACCCCCACCCCAAGCCCTGACTATGTTGTCCATCTCACAAAATTACCCTAGGACACAGGCCTCCCTGCTATTTCTCCTCAGTAGGGAACCTGAACGAAGACATGGGGTGAGGATACAAGAGAGTAAGGCAATAGCCTCAAAAGCCAAAGAGTGCTGTTAGTAGGAATAATGGAGTTTTAGAGGAGGGATTTTGTCCATGTGTGTAACTCCCCTCACTTCCACCATGTAAAGATGAGAAAATCAAGGAAGGGAACACGATCTGCCCAAGGTTCTACTGAAAGTAAGACAACTTTTGTCCCAGAGTCCCTTGCCCCACCATATAATCATGGAGGCCATATGCAGAGATTTGCCTAGGCATGGCCTTAGGGAGATTGGCATACTGATAGTCTTTTGTCCTCAAGAGGTTTTACCTAAGAGGAAGTATGGTATAATGGAATGCCAGTTAGGAGGCTTAGACACAAATTAGACACTTGTGTGCTGTGATCATGGGTACCTCATGGGAACCTTAGTTTCTTTATCTTTAAAATAGGTATAATAATTCCCATACCATCTGCTTCACTGGGTTATTGTCAGGAAAATTCTGTAAAAATGCCTACTGTCATAATAGGCAGAAACCACAGTGAAAACCTTTTGTGTCTCCAATAATTACTACCCTTATCCCTGACTGTAAGTGGATGGGACAGGGGCAGGGGTGGGTGGTGTTTTTAGGGACTGTAGGAGGAAGGCACTAGGGAAAATGGCCTTGGCCCCTTCTCTGCATGGAAATTTAGTTCTTTTTGATATAGGGATGCCATAGGATCTGACCCCTCCAGTACTAAAAGGCAGGGGGTGGTAGGGTCCTTTATCTCTCTCCGCCCTCCAACACCCATCTAGGCATAAAAGGTTTTAGGACTCTTAAAAAGGAATTCAACTGAGTTTCACTATTGTTGATCGGATGAGAGTGCAAGACAGGAAAAGGTAAGAGGGAGGGTAGGAGAGGCAGGAGACTTGGGTTCTAGTCTTAGTTCTGCCCTTAAGTTCATTGTGTTTCCCCTCTCTTGGCTTGAGTTTCCTCATGGGAAGAATGAGGAAATGGGACTAGGAAACCCCCAAAGTCTCTTTCGGGGCTAAATCTATGCTCTTCCAAGCTTCAAGGTTTCTACATTCTTTTTTGGGAAAGCGTTAAGGGGTGAGAAAGACGCAAAGACATGAGTGTAAGAGAAAATGGGATTGGCATAAAGATTACTGTTGTGTATGAAGTGCACTGAGATTTCAGGGGGACACTCCCAAAGGGTCCAAGAGTGTAGCCAAATGCAGCCATGTCCTGACGCTGAAAAATCAGAACGAGGGATACTTTACTGCTTGTAACAAAAAAAAAAAAAAAAAAAAAAAAAAAGGTGTGTTTCTAAGTGGAAGAGCGGGGGAGACCCAGGACAGAAGCCCCCCCGTCTCCATTCTCCCTCGGTGTTCTAAGCCTCCTCCCCTCACTGTCCCTCGAATTCCGAGCATTGGTCGGTTGCGACCATGGCGGTGCGGAGGCGAGTGCGGGCTCCGCTCTTGGCTCTAGTCTTGTTGGGGTTAGGTGGCTGGAGGCCGGGGCCGGCTGCGGCCGAGGACTCGATGGGCCCTCACATGGCGGTCCGCCTGGCCGAGATGCTGACCCCTGAGGAATGCGAGCTGTTCCGAGCCCTCCTGGAAGCTCCCGAGCCTGACCCAGAGGCTGAGCTGGCCCGACTGTCTGAGGACCGGCGGCCGCCAGACGAAGAGCCCGAGGGTGGCAAGGGGCTGCTGCGGCGGCGGCGGGAGGAGCGCGAGCTGCAGCCGCCCGACTCGGACACCGTGTGTCGGAAGGGGCTGGCGAGTTGGATGGAGGCCAAGGCGCCGGCCCTGGCATGGGACCGGGTAGCCCGGGCTCTGCGGCGCTGCGGCCGCCCGGACGTGGCTCGGGAGCTGGCCAAAAGCCTGCACCAAGAAGCCACGCTGGAGCTGCGGAAATTCGCGCTGCCCTACCACGAAGCGGCGGCGGCCCAACCGTCCCCAGCGCAGCCCCTGCAGCCCCGCGCTGTCCCTCCCGACTGGGATGCCTGGGACGCCTGGGATGCTCTGGAGCTGATCGTGGAGAGGCTGCCCCAGGCCCCGTATCCGCGCAGTCCCGCCGGCTGGGTCGGGCCGCTGGCCCTCGGCTTCTTCTGCGGCTTCATGGGCGCCTTCGGGCTCGGGATGCTGATCATTCTGCTCACGCTGTGCATTACAGAGACTGATGGGGATGAGAACCAGGGCAGGGAGTACAGGCCTGAGAGCCCCAGCTTAGTCTCCATGCCCCTCCTGAGACCCAGCGGGCCCCACTACCTGTGGGAAATAAAAACCCTTCCTTAATAAAGGTCATCTTGGTGTCCTCACCATCTCCTAGGTGTCCCAGAGCTGTAGGGACACACCCCTGGTCTGTAAGAGAAGAGGGTAACCACATCGTGGGGGAAAGCATTTGGTTTTTATGATTCTTAGTTTCCCAATCTGCAAAACGGAGAGAAGTCTGTTTCCTAACCAGACACCAAATACCGGTAGGATGTTTGGACCTTGGACAAATACAAAATAATCACACAATTACACACACACACGCGCGCGCACACACACACACACACACACATGAGGAAAAATAACACATGATGGTGTCTTGGAAATAAACCTCCAAAAACAATACAAAAGATGTTTGTTTATAAAACAGAAGTAGAGCATGAGTTTGAAAAGACTTGGTGTACTGATAATTATCTGGACCTAAATTCTTTCCCTTTACTCAGGTGAGGACATAAAGAAGTAACAGTTATCATTTAAATTCCCTATGCCATCATTCCAGCAAAAGCATTTCCAAACTGGCCTCAACAAATCATGTATTTTGAAAACTTAAGCTCTAATTGCAGGCCAAATTCAGGCTCAAGCAGGAAAGGGGAGAAGTAGCCTTGGGGGACCTTCAGGAGCAGGAGAGAGCAGAAGGGATCAGAACTAGAGCCCACTTCTTTCCCTCTGGCCAGAAGTAATGGGGGGGTTTGGGGGGAAGGGGAAACACAGGGGTGCTGAGTGGACAGAGGAGGGGGCAGCAGGCAGAAAACGGAAGAATTACCTACAGGTGTGTGACAAGAGTCATCTTTCAACAAGATAGTCTGAGAATTGGTATTGGGAACTAAACCAGTGAGGAAATTCCCTCTATCAATGAAGGTTGACAGCGTCTCTGACAACAACCACAGACAGGTTAAGTGACTTACCCAGGATCACCCAAACAGCATTTATCAGAGGCAGGATTTGAACCCAGGTCTTCAATCTTTTCCATTATCTCTTGTTATGATCATCACAATCACCTTGTGAGGAAAGAACTTGACCCATTTTACAGATGGGGAAACAAATGTGTCCATGGTCACACAGCTAAGTTGGTGACTCAGAGAATTAGAAACCGTCCTGTGATAGGATTTTAAAGACAGAAAGGACATCAGGGACCATCTAGACCAATCCCCTCATTTACAGAGAAGGAACTTGAAGTCCTGCAAAGGGAAATGAGTTAGGTGCTTAAGGTTTCACAGCAAAGTTAGGGACAGTCAAAACGTGAATCCAGAAACTTTGACTCCAAATTCCACTCTACTGTTTTTCCTATCCTAGGCAGTGATGTTGTAGACTCTTATTTTGGCTGTCACTATGGTCAATGTAAGTGTGCAGGGTACAGCCCTCTCCTTTCTTCCTCAACAGGCTGGGCAAAATTCTAAGAGTTTAGGCAGCCTCAACTGTAAGCTCAGCCTGCTGAGAATTCTCTTTCTGACCTTTCCCAAATAGTCAAATAGGCAGTTTATTGAGCATACTGGTGTGTGTGCATGTGTGCATATGTGTGTGTCTGTGTGTGTATAATAGGGACCAAGGCCAATTTAGCCTGTACCCATCTCATCCCACTAGGTGGCTTCTCACCTAGATCTCGGTGTACTTCAGGGTGGGCTCAGGACTGAACCTGCCTCCTCTCAGTCACCCCTGATGGGAGCCTCCTTCCCTCCCTCCAAGGTTGGGCTAAAAGGGCTCTGCTGAGAGAGATGAAGATTGACAGCAGTGAGAGAATGATAGGCCAATCCAAGAGGAGAGTTGAAAACAAGATTGACGTAACCCTTTATTGCAAATTCTAAAGTAAAAAGATGTACAGTACAAAGTAAAATCAAAATTTCAGACTGTGATCTTCCAACCCACTATACATTCTCATGTCTCAAGCATGCCTGCCTTTCTCCGCAGAAACGGAACAGGGAACAAGCCAAGAGGGAGGGGGAAGGAGATACAGCAAGGAAAACAATAGAGACTGTCTAGTTATCACCAACTGTGGAAGCAAGTGAAAAGAAAGCCATTTTTTTGACCTGCTGTTCTGATGCTGAGAAGCGGGGGCGGTTGGAGCAGTGCAATTTAAAATGGCTCTCATAATAGCAGCATTTATGGTACTGTTTCATCTTCCTCAGTTCAAGAATAGTAATAATAATACTTTTTGCTCTTCCCCAGTGCCTTTGCCTCATGGACCTCAAAGCGCTTTACAGACATTTAGTTGAAGCCTCACAACACCCCTGTGAGGTAGGTCAGTATTATTATCCCCATTTTACAGATGGGGAAACTGAGGCACAGAGAGGTTAAGTGACTTGCCCAAGGCCACAGAACGAGCCAGTGGCAGGAGCTGAGGGTGGAATCCAGGAGTCCTGTCCCTTTGCTGAAACCACTGGGTCACACTTCCCTTTACCTATAAATGTCCTATACACACACATACGTACACACATACATACAACACATACACCCACACCCACACCCACCTCGAGCTTCTCAACAAAGTCTATGTACAGCAGCAGCAGTGGGGAGCCCCAGGAGATTGTTCTGACTTTGGGAAGAGCTGGGCTAGCTACCTTTTGAGAAGGAAGACCAAGGCAACCAGGCGCTGAGTGATTTGTTCCATTCTGGTGCAAACCTTGCATCCTCTCCCCGATCCTGACCTGATGTCCCCACTGTGCTGGCCAGTTGTAGCCAACTCCTCAGGGAGTGTGAGTAGGTGCAGTGAGTGGGGTGAGGTTTCTGAAAAATGGACAAAGCTTTTTGCAAAAAACTTTGGGCACTGGGAAAAAAGTAGGCAACATGGTTGAAGATGCTCAGGGTTCAAGTCCTAACTGATGGCAAATGTGCCTCCATTGCAGAGCCTGGGGGCCAGGGAGGGCTGGGTGGCCGGGAGAAGAGAGCAAGAGTTGGCTTTGGGGATGGGTCCACCATCTACCTCCTTCCAAAACTGCAGCTTCCCAACCTGAACAAAAGCACTTGTTTTTGCTACTGCGTATTTCTGGACCAGAGACATGGCGTATAAGAGGGGTGCCCTTCACCTGGCTGCTGTAGAGTGTTTTTGCGAGTGATCTATACTCAGAACCAGCCCCGTTTTGTCCAGCTGTAGAAGCAGTGGTGGCCAGGGTCAGTGCATTGCATAGCAGAGGGGATGGGGAGGCTACTGGGAGCTGTGCCCACTGAAGAAGGGTGAAATTTCTTCCTCATGTAATGGGAAAAGCAGCTGAGACCAAACCAGCAGGACCAACACTAGTGACACCTTAGAGAACCCACCCAGGGAGGCTTGTAGTTTTTCAGGGGGTTCTGGGCCAAGTGAGGGGATGCACAACTGATGGGGGGAGGCATCTGAGTCGGGGTCATGTTTTCCACTCCCATCTTAATATGCTCCTCCCCCTCAAACCAGAGCCTTCCAAGAGACTTTTTGTCCTCTCTTCCCTCCCTTCCCAAATCAAATTTGCTACCATCTCATTTCCCAGACCCAAACCAGAACTCAAGAACCGGGACAGTCAAGCAACAGACACACACCAAGACGAACTTCCCTTGTACAGTAAAAAGGGTAATTTTTATTACGTTTCCTTTTGGCTTATGATAGTGATGTATTTGATCACACCTGCCTCAGACCAGCATCGGTCTCCATGCATTCACTAACACACTCATCATTCATTATTGGTCTTTTACAGGCTGATAGTTGTTTCGGCAGAAAAAGAAAAGGATTTTGGGTGAAGTGACCCCAGGGCTTCTGCCTTGGGGTCTCTGCTTAATTCTCCTCCATTGGACTCCCTATGCCAAACAGGGTGCATTCAGCAAGGATTGAGCGCAGCTCATCTGGATTTGATCAGTTTTTTCTACCCTTCCCCCAACTCTCATCTTGCCCTCTGCTTGGAATTCCTCAAGAGCAACCACAGTTGGAAGGAGAGAAGGGAAGGGGGGGGAGGGGTGGTACAGATCCACCGACAACTGCAATGTCTGATGCTGCTGCTCGTGGCTTTGGCTTTGCTTTTTAAATGGACAGCATCGTGTGTCTGTTTGCTTTTTTTGTCCTCTTTTAAAGGTGGATTCCCAAGTATAAATACTGCACCAAGGACCTGGCTACAAAAAATAAATATTTATATTATATTTATATATCTATATATATATATATATATATATATATGCGCGCAGTGGTACTGTGGATGCTACTGCTTTCCTGATTGGCATTTTTAGTTTTTGGCAAAGTATTGCCACTCACCTGCTCAGGGAAGACATACAAAAATGTCAGTAGTAATTCTCTCAGTTCAGTGCCCATTCTCTGTGGGTGTAAACTGCTGGTGATGGTGTCATTTGCTACCAAAAGGAGTGTGGAGTAGGGTGGAGGGTCAGAAGAGTTATTATTTCTTTTTTTTTTTTAAACAAGAAAAAAAAAGATGAAACTTCAAATGACAGAGGGAATGAAATATTCCCTGGGAAGCTGGGGTAGGGATGTCAGATACCAAGGCCCACGTGGTACTGAGGAGGAAGCCTGTTGGGAATGGGAATGGGGAATTTGGGCAAGGAAAAATAAGTCAAATTTCAGGAAAAATCTTATTATTATTCTCTAGTAGCTTAATGACATCATTAGCATGAGCATTCCATGTACCCGCCATGCTGGATATTACAACTCTGTTGCCCATCTCAAGACCTAAGAACAATTATGAAGTTTAGCCAAATCTTGCATAGAAGTGGTTAGAATTTATTGCACATTGGAACAAAAATAAACTTTTTTTGTCATTTTGGAAAAGACCATTAGCAATAAAAAAATTTTTTGTCTGTCTGGTTTGGGGATGTATATTGGCTGACAGCATCTAAGACCTAAGAAGAAAGAAAAGTATAAAAAATAAAAATAAACATGACAATGGCATAAGCCAGAAGCCATTTCCTATTTAATTTAGTTAATCTTTTGTATTTACAAAAGGCATGCCAATAAAATAAAATGATGATATATTACAGTATTTATAATTCTCTTAAAAAGTTTAACCACACGTCTCAGCTTTTGTTTTGTGCTGTTTACAATGGAACCTGTACATATGTATGTGACTATACAACCTAGTGGTAGGGAGGGTAACTGGCAGATAAAAATGACTTCCCATTCTTGTGTCTGGTATAATAGGACAGACAGCTCTGCTGATGACGCTGCTGGAATCAGCCTAGGAGAACTGAATGGAGCTCACTCCCTCCTCACTAAGTCCAGCCAGATGGAGAGCTCTGCTTATTGATTGGCTGTGGTTTGGTCTACGCAAAACAAGTCAGTTAAACTGTGAAATGACAACCTAAGTGCTTCTATTGCAAGGCAGGTCGGTGTATGTGTTTTGGGGGGATCTGTCCCCTTTTTCTGGTTCCAGAAGGCTGTATATGATTTGGTCCACACTCTAATATCTTTCTCCCTCTTTTCTTTCACTGGCACTTGGCTGCAGCATCTCAGTTTGAAAATCAAAAGTCAGCACAATGAGAAATCACGGGACTGAAACATTCTTTCCTTAAACAGGAAATGGAAAGGGATGTTTTTTGAGAGGGAATTCATTCTTTGGGTAAGGTAACCCTGCCCTGAAATCACAGGCCAGTGGAAATGGACAGCAGGAACTAAATGGACAACAAAGCTGGCAGAAACCAAATGTGCCGGGAGAAATGAGCTTCCTGGAGTAGGATTATGAAATCCCTTTCTCATCAACAGCGCTGCAGAGAGGAACCCAGATGAAATTAGGTGAAAAGGTGGCTCCTCTCTACCTCAGGACTTTTCAACTCCTGCTATACCAGAAAGGTCAGTGACAGCCCCGGGACAGTCCTGTTGCTTCTGTCCACCCCATTCCAGGGAGGTCAGTGAGAACCCCTGTCTGGTGGAAAATGTTATGGAAGCAAAGAAAGGTCATGCAGAGAGCCAGGCTGTACATACCACCCCACTGCAGAAGAGCCAAAAGACCAGGATAGAATATCTGAACCCCCCCCCCCCCCACCTCCTCCTTCCAAAGAAAGCAAGAATGCAGAAGGACACGATGCTAAGTGAAGTAAGCATTCCTTAGCCCCCAACCAAAGGTTGGTTCAGGTTCCCCAAATTACCAAGAGATATCGTGCTACTTTTCAATAGCACCTACCTCAATCCAAAATAATGCCTGTTCTCCGGAGCAAAGGCTGAATAATCATCAGAAATATTGCAAGATACAAAGGAACTGGTTTTGTTTGTTTCTGTAAGCCCTAGGATTTGGTTTTACAGTGATGCTTTTAATACAAGCCATTCGGTATCAGTATCCCCATGAGTAGGACATAGAGCAGCATTTAGGAGTTCATGTTTTGCATGTGCAACAATGGCTGTACGTCAGAAATGTCTGTGAAACATACAAACAAAAAACAATTCGGTCTGCTTATCAGTTTGGTTGGTTGGTTGGTTTGGTTTGGTTTTGACCTGGGAAGTGTATGAAAGACTTATAAGAATTGATAAGGAATTGGAGTGGGCATGGACATCTTACCGTTTTCTCCCAATACAGTGGCCGGTGCAGGGCTGGGTCCTGTCCCAAGGATGACCCAGTGCAGTGGACAGGTCATTAGTGTCCTGTGGTGTATGGTTCTCATGCATGACTTCTGATCACAGCATGCCATCATGCAAATCATTTCTACGCATTGAACGAGCACAATGTTTGGAATTGGCCTGAGCAAGTCCTCCTCAGCCTGAAGAAACCTGGTTGTTTTTCCCACCCATCTCCAAACCATGTGAAGCCCATGTAAAGAAGATGCGGTTAATACCAAAGAAACTGACAATTAAATGACATGGGCTAAATGTGTTTTCTTTTCTTTCTTTTTTTTTTTTAGCTGCTTAACTAATGTAAGAATGCAAAGATAGTTTGCATGAACAAACAAACTTTTAAAGTGGTGCTTTCTGCTTCTGAGAATCAACAAAATGAGAAAATAAAACCTGTTTGGCTGCAACGGAAATATGCTGGTCCCGGCAGCCTATTCACTGTGTCCTGTTTTTGTTTCCTCTTGGTTTTGTCCTAAAGTTGCATTGACTGATGTGAAAACATGCAGTAACCACCTGCCCGAGCATTAGGAAATCCGTGTGTCCGTGAGAAGGGTCCTTGGCCTCTGGCAGGTCACTGCTCAAGACGCGACCTTGGTATATGGGAAGCGGACTACGTCTGGTATAAGTCTCTGGGGAAGGGTCTCCACAGTTGTTCTGCACTGACAATAATCAGGAAGTTTGTAAACAATCTTTCACTTTCAAGTTTTAAATCTGTACAATATATAATTTTTTGATTTTCCTCTAACACTTGGATTCCCTGACCTCTTTTTGTCTTTTGGCTCTTTCCCTTCTTCCTTCTTCTGCGCGCTCTTGTTTCTCCTTGTCGGGCTTAGTTACACTGTCATAGGATGGAAGGGAGGCTGTAGAAGGGGTCCCCTCTTTCTTCTCCCGGTGCGTGACCCCATTCTCCAGCTTATTGGAGGTTAGCTTTCGGCTGATGAAGCCTCGCCTGGCTAAATGTCCCCGATAGGCGCGCTGAAGGACCACTGCTGACACGTCTTCCTGCTTGCGTCGCAGTGTGGTGGTGATGGGTTCATAAGACATTTTGGAAGGATTGGATGCTACGAACCTCTCTTCCATCTGCTGCCGAAGGACATCCAGCTCTCCACTGTCCCCAAGGACTCTCTTGGTAAAGGCAAAAAGGATGTCCAGGCAGTGGATGCGATCCCCACTTACCATTGGCAGATCCATAGCAATGAGCTCAATGGTGTTGGGCTTTGGGACACGAAGCGGGTGCTCTAAAGCATCAGCAAAGTCTGCCAGTTTACAATACTCAATGAATTGGGTGGCATCGGGGTCAAACTTCTCCCATATCTCATAGAAGGTCTCAAAGTCATCCTCGCTCAGAGGGTCTGCGCTCTCCTCTGTGGCTACACTGAAGTTCTCCAAGATAATGGCAATATACATATTGACCACAATCAGGAAGGAGATGATGATGTAGCTGACAAAGAAGAAGATCCCGACCGAAGGGTTCCCGCAGTCTCCCTTAAAGCCACTGCCTGGGTGCTCCTTGTCCAGGCTGCAGTCAGGTGGGCGGTTCAGAATGGGCAGCAGGAGACCATCCCAGCCGGCTGAGGTGGTGATCTGAAACAGGCAGATCATGCTATTGCCAAACGTCTCAAAGTTGAACATATCATCGATGCCAGCTTCGTGTTTGACGTAAGCAAAGTTAGACATCCCAAAGATAGAGAAGATGAACATGACCAAGAAGAGCAAAAGGCCAATATTGAAAAGGGCTGGCAAGGACATCATTAAGGCAAAGAGAAGGGTACGGATCCCTTTGGCTCCTTTGATAAGACGCAAGATGCGTCCGATTCGGGCCAATCGGATGACTCGGAATAGAGTTGGGGACACAAAATATTTCTCTATTATATCAGCTAGGAACATTCCTAAGGAAAAAAAGGGTAGAAGAAGACAAGTTAGAATATGGACACAATCTAGCCCTAATCTCCCTGCCCAGGCTCCATTAGTCCAAAGAAAGCCACAGCTAATTTATCAGCCCAATTTCCCCTGCCAGTCATAAGTCTCCTTAGAGAAAATATTCCCCAATTTCTCATAGGTTAAAAATTACAGCACCACTACAGTAAATGTGCAAACTGCCTTTCCTACAAGGAGTTTGAAATAAATGTCAAGTTTACCATCTCCTTCATATTTAGAACATCCTTGAGAGACAAGAAAAGGACACATGAGAATGGAATGGCATTCCTGGGGTTACAAGGACTAGGTCCTATGTAGACTAGACTCTTGTACCTAAGGGCTCAACGTGGTACCACAGTTAAATGTAAAAAATGCCCATGTTGTCAAAAGACACAAACACACTGTCAAAACATACAGGCCAGGTCTTTTCCCCTTTTTGTTCAGCCTGGGTAAAACCCTGACTACAGTTCTCTAGTGGTCTGTGTAACTGAAGGGTGATGGTAGAGAAATTAGAAGGGTAGAGAGAAAAAATATGAGACGGTGAAAAAGTCGGAACATAAAACCTGCATGGGAAAATCAGTTTCTGAAGAGCTTTCTCACAGAAGGTGATAAGTGATTTTTTATTTCTTCCAAGGACAAAATAAATAGGAAGAAGCTTCACCTGGGACATGAGAGGGTATAAATTAGAACAACTCTACCAAGAAACTGAATATGGAAGTGTGTTAACGAGGCGAAGTGGGAATTCCCTTCCTTGAGAGGATTAAAAACAATAGAACCTTCTCTTCTAGGAATGTCCAGAGGAAGGGAGCTGGATTGAGTGACTGACCTCTCCGGGCTTTTTCTAAGGATTCTGTGAAGTATGCAGAAAAACTGAATATGATCTAAGCCCAACAAAGAATAACCTCACTGCCCATAGTTCAAATCCAAGGTTTCTCCTGAACTCTTTTTACCTTGGGTAACATCTACTACTTTCTAATGCCTATGGGGTTTACATGGTGTCTGGTCATCAGGAGTCAGTTTAAACTGGATTTTTATTTTCAGGGAAGAGAGGCAAAAATTGGAGAAGCAAGTTAGCTTTGGGGTTATTGGAGCCAGCAGATGCAGAATTACAGCACCCACCACTGTTCCCAAGACAGCATTACCTGTACTTGTAGCTACCAGGAGAGGATAAGTAATAATGGTCAAAAGTCCCAAAAGTGGATGGGATAAGGAATGATAGCAAATAGTCCCAACTCACACGTCAGCCCCTCTTTTCTCAGCAGGACACCAAGATAAACCTTAAATGTCTTCTGGGTTGAGTCTCACTCCGAGAGCCAGGATTCAAGGCCAAATCTGAACTGAACCAGGGAAGTTTCCCCATCTTGTTCTAGTGAAAACCTCCAGTGGTGGGACAATATACTCAGTCTGCATCCTCTTCTAGCTCCTTATACTTCAAATGTTAGCATCAAGTCACCTACTCCAGGAATTTTTTTTTTTCTGGATTTTCCTCACCATTCTTTAAACCTAAAAATCTCTGACTAGATTGTTTCTCTCTTCATACTTCCCTTCAGCATTTTATACAAATATTTTGATGATGACATCTACTTTTTCTTCCCTATTAGACTGTTATGTTCTCTGAGAGCAAGGACCCAGTCTAATCTTTTCCTCACACCTAATGCCTGATACATAGCTCAGCCATCTCTCTCATAGATGCTCATGAGTTACTTGTTGAATGCAGGGAGTATAAATGTTTCTGAGCTGGGCTGGGGATCCAGTCTGTTCCCAAAATGCCAGAAGCCCTCCCCTCTTGATCCCTCTGGCTCACCAACAATGGAGAGGATGACCACCACAAAGTCAAAGATATTCCAACCAATAGTAAAGTAGTAGTGCCGTAAAGCAAACATCTTCAGCACACACTCGCATGTGAAGAAGATGACAAAGACCAGGTTGATCCAATAGAGTATGTTCTCCATCTGCTTGCTCTGAGTGTCTGTTTCCACCATCATCGTCACCATGTTGAGGCAAATGAGCATCATGATCACAATGTCAAAAGCTTGTTGAGTTACAAAATCAAAGACGACACCTTGGATATTGTTCTGAGGAAATGTGTAGAGGAAGAAAGAAGAACATAAAGATTCAGAAGGACCTTCTCAAGCAAAGGAAGCCTTCAACTAATAGATGTAGTACTGGTCACCCTACTCTACTAACCCAACAACTCTCCCCTTTTGTTTTATAGTGGTCTGCTCTGGCATCCTGCTAGAAGCAGCAGTTGCCCCATCTTACAAAGAGATTTCTAAAATTGTTTGGCTGTAAAAACTTCATTTCTACTCACTGACCCCATTCTTACTTCCCAATATCCCAAGAAGAACTTCAGAGTTGGAAGGGGCCTCAGTGGTCATCTAGCACATCCCATACCCGAAAAGAATCCCCACTACAACATACCCAACAAGTTGTCATCTGGCCTTTGCTTAAAGACCCACTAACTTCTGAGGCAGCCCGTCTGACCGGCTTGACCCTCTGGGGTCAAAGAGTAGAAATCCAGTCTCTTTCCTACACGGCAGCCTCCCCAGTTCTTGTAACTGTTCTCATGTGCCCCTTGAGGCACCTTCTCTAGGTTAAACCTTCTTAGTCCCTTCGAAGGATCCTCATATGGCATGGACTTAGGAGTCTTCTTTCCCAGTCTGGTTGTCTGTCCTTCTCTGGCAGTTCTCCAGCTATTCCCTCATCCTCCTTGCCCCTGTCTCACAGCATCTGGGTTGGAAGGACCCTCAGATGCCATCCAGTTCAGCTGGTACTTGAATAAAAATTTCCTTTACAAGAGGCTCAACAAGTGGTCATCCACCTTTACCTAAAGACTGCTAGAAAAGGACAAGATGCTACCTCCCAAGACAAGCCCCTTTCATTTTTTGCACAATTGCAAGCTGTTAGGAAGTTGTCCTTTCATTGAGTTTTAATGTGGTTCTCTAACTTCCACCCTCTCCTTCTAGGTCTAATCCAGGGGTGGGGAACCTGCAGCCTTAAGATCCCCACCCCCGGCCTAGTCCTTGGGATCAAGCAGAACAAGCCCCATCTCTCTTCCACGCGATAGTACTTTGAATACTTAAAGTGGTTATCATGTCCTTACTAAGCCTTTTCCTCTCCAGGCCCTTCAAAGGCCCTTCTTCGGCACTGTGTCTAGTCCCTTCTCCACCCTGGTCACCATCTTTTGGTCATTCCCTATCTTGTTAATGTCCACTCTAAAATGTGGCCCCAAGAATCTCACTTTCGTTAGCCTGGGCACTGCAGGCTGTCTTGGTGAGGTCTGTGGCAACATTAACGATTTGAATTTGCTCATCCTACTGCTCCCTATGGCACTAGCTTAAAAGAACACAAGCAACTACCTAAAGAAAATATATTCAAGTTTATTCTCTCCAATCACCTCAAGACACAAATCCCTACAAATTTCAAAAACAAGGTGGGGGAGCAGAAAAGTAGCTAAAAATAATATTTGAGATCAAGTTGGAGCACTCTGATGAAGCGTGTGGACACCTTCTCAGAACCATGTTTTTAAATGCATAAGATACATAGGATTACAAAGGAAACCAATTATACTGACATTTCATTATTAAAAATTAAAAAAAAACAAAAAACAAATAAATTCATGGATCCCAGGTCAAGAACTCCTGTTTCAGATGCTGCCTAGGACAGAAGTTATTACCATGGTGACTTTAATAAAAAGGAATAAAGGAAAGAACCTTGGGACTGTTGGGTGATGCCCCCTTTTTTTCCCCAGATTTCTTTTTTTATTTTTATTTTTTTTTAATTCTGAGCTCCAAATTGCTGGGCTATCTCCTGCTTTGGAACCAATTTAGCAATCTACCAATTAAGCGAAGCAGGTCGGATGCATCTTCTTAGATGTTACTTGCCTAATGATACCACCCAAAAAATCAACTCATGCAAACAGCTTTGATTTTAAGCCCACAGGGAGTGTGAACTAGCAGAGGCCTTCCCATTCTGTTGTCCTCTCTGCCAAAGGGCTGCCCACAGAATCTCTGCCAATTTCAAGAAACGGTCTGTAGAGATCAAAATTTGCTTTGTGGAGAAAAGCTGAAAAGACAATAACTAAAAAAAGATGCATTTTTGGATTTATTCTCCCTGCCAGTTCTTGCTCATCTAAACCCTTGGTCTTACCAGGCTCTTTGCCAGTTATTGTTAACGTGACAATTCTTTGCTCCATGATCATATTTCCCCACCCACCAACGAAAGGCTCAGAGTTGTTACCTGCCTCACCCACAGATCTTCTGGATGGAATGGTTGAGTGAGGAAGAGAGGACAGGAGAGAAATCATTGACCCTTTTCCTTCCTTCCCAGTGCCCAGGACACTTCTTTTCCCAACATGCATTGCCTTCTTGCCCTTAGCTCTCAGAATACACTTACAAGGGGCCTGGGGATGGGTTTCTGGGGTTTCTTTGAGCCCAACTTCTTCATGGCATTGTAGTATTTTTTCTGTTCTTCAGTCATAAAGATGTCCTGACCTCCAAAGTAAAGGAAGGAAAGAGAGCAAGAGCCATTACAACTGGTGCTCAAATACTGGACTTTTTATTCTTCTACTTTGAATCTCCCCCTAGTGTAGTTCTAAGGGACAAGGTGAAGCTGAGGTGGTCCTAAGGCATTGATCCTATTTAGGGAAAGCCTGGGGTGTCTGGCTTGGTCTGCCTTTTACTTGAGTTCTCTCAGATCCAACCTAGAGAAGACCTCAGCCACTATGCGGCTATCGAGTTCTTCCAGTCTCTAGGTGGTCAGGGGAAAGTTCTAGTCTTCCTAGAAACTGACAAGACTTCTCTGTACTGAGTACCTACTTTCAGGAGGGTAATGACTTTTTAAATAAGTACAAATGTTTTCACAGCCACATAAGTATATCCTGGATCTGCCTGCCACCCCTTCTAAGAGGAACATAGAATAAAAAGTGAAAACACATAAAAACAAAAGTCATTCTAAAGTTATAAGACTTCCCATGGCCCACTTAATTCAGGTAATATTTAATACCCCCAAAATCTATTTTAACAAAATAAATTAGAGAATTTCTAGGAATTTTTGTAGTTGAAGCCGGCTTATCAAACAAATGAAAGTCTTTCATAGAAGCCTGAAATAAGTGGTCCATAGTTAGCAAGAATAAATGAAACGCCTCAAACTGTACTGCAGCAATTCACAGTGCGTGGCACATAGTAGGTGCTAAATAAATACTTGTTGATTGATTGATTCCTATTTCTTATTCCTCTTCTATCACTTTTTTTTTTTAAACCAGAATGATTCTCTCTGGTTCTGATGGCCAAATAATAGGATAATAGGTAATTAAAGTGCTCAGGAGCTGACATGAGAAGGGAAGAGAAACAGAAAACTTGAATAATCCTCAAGCTGCATAATTAACCCCTGAAACACCAAAAATGAGTGTTAACGACAAGGCCAGTGAACAGGGAATTGTCACAGAAGGGGCTTTATGTCCCAGGCTGGGGTTGGGCTAGATGACCTCTGATCTCCCTTTCTTTCCAACTCCCAGGTTCTATAATTCTGTGCGTCAGGAGAGGCAGCTCCACTTGGGAGAGGCCCAGTCTTACGCTGGGCATACACATGACAGCTGAGAGCTCGGATGAGCAGGGGAGGGGAGAAGACCTATCTTTTTCTTTTGTTGATTGAAGTTGTCAATGATGACACCAATGAACAGGTTCAGGGTGAAGAAGGAGCCAAAGATGATGAAGATGACAAAGTAGATGTACATGTAAATGTTATCCTCATATTTAGGCTGTTGTTCTGCCTGCCATGAGACAAGAGAAAAATTCCAAAGTCAAGTTCCCCTCAGAACTGTGTGTGTGTGTGTGTTGGGGGGAATTACAGCGTTTCAATTGTGACGTATGAAAAGCAGCAACACCTGTTCTGCCCCTGGTCATCTCTATTGTGGGAGGGGACACTGCATGTTGTTTGTTCTCTCCCACTGTTGAACAAGGAAGAAAACTTTATGCTTCTCATCAGACTGGTTCAAGAGTTCTGGGGATAAAATGGACCTATCCTAACCAAGCCTCCCATGGAAAAAAGGGGAAATCTATTGGGAGAGACACTGCTGTGCTGGGAATGGGCTTGTGCAATGTGCCCTGGAATCCAGCATCCCACCTGAGCCAAGCAGGAATCAGCCTCTGAGCTCTGGGAGTGATTAATCAACTGGTGCTAACTTAGGTGAGTGATGGACTTTCAGGGGGGAAAACAGGATCTGTAGTTAACATATAATGTAATAATTTCCCCTAGATGCTAATCCCAGACCTTTTCAGAAACACTTCCTTAGACTAAATTCACTTTTCCTCTCCCCTCTTGCTTTCGGTCCAAACCAAAAATCATCGTATCATCTCACTCTTACCTTTCGAGAATCCACAGCTGCATACATGATGTCCATCCAGCCTTTGAAGGTTGCCTGACAAACAAAGGCCATCATTAGACTGTGCAGGCAGCAGCCCGGCTTGCTTTAGGATGGGGGAGGAAGGACAAGCAAATAGGCTGGAGTCTCAGGGAGCACTCAGGAAGGAAGAGTCTTGCTCTGTGGGAGTCCAGGTACATTCTGGCTTAGACACAACACTTCCCAACTGTTGGTTAATATGGTTCCCAAGGCGGTTTTGTTCAAGTCACTAAGTATAACCGAGGACAGTCTGGGAAAGAACTACATTGACACTTGGGTGAAGAATAGATGTTTCAGACTTCCAAGCACTCATGGATGGGAACCTAGACCTGGACAAAAAACCTAGACAAAAGGGGATATTTTGCTAAAATAAAAACAGAGAGAATGCCTACAAAATGAGCCTGGGGGTAATTTAACAGTGAAGCAAAGACAATGAGGTCACACTACTGTGCCTATGGAGGCCTGAGTCCGTGGCAGGATGGTATTCCTGAGCCGCAGTGGACACCAAGTCTCTGGATTAAGGGCATTTAAAAAATCCTTTGCAATAAATAACAGGGGTCTGAAAAATGCATGCTCATATTTTAAAAGCAACCTGACTACCCTCCTTCTCCACAAACACACTTCATCTAAGGCAGTGGCCTCAGAAACCTTACCACCAGCTCCTCCCTCCTTGTCTCTACCCATTTTGTCTCTAGTCAAGATCTAAGGGGGCAGCTAGGTGGTGCAGTGGATAGAGCACCGGCTCTGAAGTCAGGAGGACCTGAGTTCAAATCTAGCTTCAGATCAAACACTTGACACGTACTAGCTGTGTGACGTTGGGCAAGTCACTTACCCCCAATTGCCTCACCAAAAAAAAAAAAAAAATCTAAGGTAGTTATGAGACATGGTTAAGAGGTTGGGGGACAGGAAGAAAACCAGGCATGGTAGAATGAAATTCTGTGGAATTTTCTGTAGTAAGAGAAAACAAAAACTATCTGTGTGCACATCTATAAGTATGTATCACATATTATACACATACATACATACATATGTATATAGAATATATATACCCATTCCCTATCAAGGCAATCTTCCTTAGACTTTCAGTGACCTTTCTCTGGTGCTGAGCATGAAAGTGATTTTGAGTAACAGTTTCAGAACACAACCATATGCAAGGACACTGTCTTTGTAATTTTCCACTCTAGACATATATCTGCACAAATTATGCATGACTTTAATACAATTGATGATGTATACCAGGATCTGTCTCAAACTCTACTGCCCCCGCTGGATCTGACTTGCTTCTTGCCAGCCCAGAGAGAATGGGCAGCCTTTCTCTCCCCTCTTTAAACCACCATTTTATTATTCCTCTGTCCATTTTTTTTCTTAGTGGTTGCCAAACAGAAGAATGCTGCTGAGCTACAGGAGAGGAATCCCTTTAAATAAGATCTTAAATGTTAGAAGGTTCTTTGGGAATTAATGCTAAGTGACATTTACATTTGTAACACACGTTAAGGTTTTCAAAACCCTTTCCACACAGTTGTCTCAATGGATTCTTTCAACAAACTTGTGAGGTAATTCTTCAAATATTACTGCCCCCGTTTTACAGAGAAGGAAAAGTGAAGGCCAGAGAGGTCACAGAACTTGCTCGTGGTCACACTCGTAAGCGTCACAGGCCAGGTTTGAACCCAGGTCTTCTCTCTCGAGTCTAAGTTTAGAGCTCCTCCCACTATCCCATGCTTGCACAGACAGAATCAGGGTGTTTGCTCAGAGAGGGCTTTGGAAACCATGAAGTTGGTTTGGGCCTTTGACCTGAGGAAAGCCACTGGTGACCATGGCTCACGGATCACGCGTGAGATGGCCCCTGGAGGGGAGGAGCACCAGAACTCACCACCTGAAGAAGAGCCAGATAGCCCGCCCCTACGTTGTCAAAGTTGATCTTCACGTTCTTCCACCGGATCTCCGTGGAGTTTCCTTCCATGAGTGCTTCGCAGTCCGATTTGTTGTTGACTTCCTCTATCTCAAAGCGGTACTCCGCTGTTTCATTGAAGCAGTAGTGGTACTTCCCTGCAAACAGGTTCACCCCCATGATGCTAAAAATCAGCCAGAAGATCAGGCACACCAACAGAACGTTCATGATGGAGGGGATGGCACCAACCAGGGCGTTCACCACCACCTGCGTTGGAAAGGGGGAGAGAGCTTAGACGTGGAGGGAGGCTCCAAGAGCGCATTTCCTTATTTCCAGGAGGGGAATGATACTGGTCAGGAGACCATCGTGTTCTCTTTTGGACTGGTTGTGCCCTGACAGTTCCACAGGGAGGACTAAACTTATCCGGGCCTGTGAACTGTGTTTCGGGAGCATTTTCGGGAAATGTGCCACAATTTCAATGCAAATGAATTCTCCAGCCCAAGGTGTCCCGAGGCTTCTTTACCAGGCAGCAACTTTCTAGATTGACAGACTGCTCAGCCTGTTCTCCCCAATCCCATATCCTTTGTAAAATAGGGCCAGATCTGGGAAATCCCAGAGCAACGTCAAGCTTCCCAGCTGCCTTTAATAGACATTCCCCCACTGTAAAACAAGGTATGATCAGTCAAGATCAACCAGAGAACTGCCTTTTGAAGATAACAGTGAGTCAGTGAACAATACATAGAGTATTTTTGTGACTATGCAAGACCAGTTATCTTGTTTCAGGCAATAGCTGAGCATGCATATTTTGCAGGCTCAAGGAAAAAAGCTATATTCCCTCTACCGAACAGTCAGATGAAATTGGAACCATGTACTTTCCATAGGCTCTTTCTCCTTCACGGTTTCTGACTTCATATGCTGCTAAATTTCTGAGAGCTGCTTTTCACACAATGAGCCAGCCTTTGGTTCACCAGACAGTCTACTCCCTACCCCGTGTGATGCTGATGTCCCTTTGCTGGGTCCCAGTCAGATTTGCTTCTTCAATCTCATTTTTAAATGCCATAAAAACTCTTTAGGGAGCCTCTGATAGCTAACCAAAAAAGGGCATTTGTTGGTGACCAGCGATTGTAAGCCCCCAAATCAGAAACAAGGAAATAATCATTACTTTTCAGCTCCTAGGCCCTTTATTCTTGTTCACAATGTAGGTGACGAAAATAACTATCACTTATATAGCACTTTAAAATTTGCAAAGTAGCTAGTTATTATTTCCACTTTTTATGCCACTTTTCACTAGATGAATTCAAAGCACCCTAAAAAACAATTACATAGTAAGAAAAAAATACTCTGTTGGTACTCAGGGAGACCTAGACTCTAGTCCCTCCCAGTTTATTACTCAAGAAGATCTGAGATCAAATGTGGCCTCAGACACTTATAAGCTGTGTGATCCTGAGCAAGTCATTTCACCTCTGTTTGTTTCAATTTCCTCATCTGTAAAAAATAATAGCACCTACCTCCCAGGACTGTTGTGAGATCAAATGAGACGGTAATAGTAAGCACTATAGAAATGTTAGCTATCATCATGATCATCAGGAATGAATTGCTTTTCCTAGCTCTCCCTTAGAGGAAACGTAACCAGTTGCTTATAGTACAGATAAACCAAGTGTGATCTGCTTTCAGTTAACAAACCCAAGAAGGAATGTCAGTGACCTTGCTCTTGTTGTGGACCTCTGGGCAAGGCTTTCTTTTTTTTTTTTCTTATCTCACAGACTTTCTCCTCAGACTGCTCTGTCACTGTGCAGAATGTGAGGCCGAGAAGGGCCATCTGCTCTTTCCAAGGAAGAAGGAATAACCTTCTCCTATCACAACCTATGGACCTGATCTTCATATTAAAATGTGGGTTCTGGCTGTCTCCAATTTATATTCTCTGAACTGTTTGGGAGGTGAATATCTCTTAATTTTCTGATCAAAAGAATCTCTCCAGGATCCACTAGCTTCAGTCATTTGAATCTCATTGGTATAAAATTGTCAAATTAGTCTAGCCAGAGAAAACCTAGATAATTAAAATCCATAGACAATGTGCAAATCTCATTTTAACCAATAGCTTCAATTTTCCCTGTCACTAAAATTTCCTCGTTTCTTTTTTAAAACAAGAACAGCTAATAAATTATAAAATGGGTTTGATTTCAGTTTCACCTCCTCCTGCTGCCCTTGTTCACCCTTTGACAAAGGAATGACCGAGCAGGAAATGAGCAAAGGAAGAAACAGAAAAAAAAAGGGGGAGCAGGGAGGGAGCTAGATGCTTCCCAAATGGACTAATCAACCCCTAAACCATAATGAGAATAAGCTGCATAAAGATACCAAAATTTTACTTCAGGGCCCAATTCAGGACCTTGCAGCTGGTGTATGAGAACATAGCACTCTGAGATAGAGAACTTTACAAGTCTGTACAAAGCCCATCTAAGCGAAAAGTTACAAAACCCAAACCCATTGCTTTTTTTTTTTTTAACTCAGAAAACTACTTCTTTGACGAAGACTCCTCTGACTCGTCTTTAACCCAGTCTAATCTACACAAGCGTATAGAGGCTTACTTACCCCTATAACCTGTGTATGTACCACGGTTGAACATGTCCAAAGAATGGAAGAGCTTCTGGCTAATTCATTAATTCATCTTTCAGTCATGCTTATATTTTAATGGCTAATTATTTTTTTTTTCTGCATAAGACTTAGAGCTGGAAGAGCCTATTGAGATCATCTCATCTAATACTCTCATTTTAGAGATGAGGAAACTGAGGCCCAGAGAGAAATGACTTGCCCATATTTATAAGTGATGCTGGGACTCAAATATAGGTCCTTTGACTCCAAATCCAGGGCTCTTTCCACTATGCCAGTCTGTTTTTTAATAGCCTTTTCCCTTTAATCAGAGGCATGAAAGATATGGTGGACCTGAATGAAATTCAAATATGAACATACTATGTAAATACACACATTGGCACTCGAATTTATTGGCACACTCATTTACTGGCAATCAAGGAACCATTTTATTTTCAAATTAGCTTTATGAATAGAAGAACAAATACAAACAGAATTCGTGAAGTTGTTAATTGTTGTTCTCTATTCTGGAATTAACTGCCAAGCTATGATACATATAGAACTAGTTTTTATATTGTCTGTCTCACTGTATTGCACTAGTCTGCTAGTTCTTAAAGGGCAGAGAACCACGTTGACTCCTTATTCCAATTTCCTAATCCACAGGATCTAGTATAGTGTGGGGACACAGCAAATGTTAATTCAGCTTTTCCTGCTGTGATCATTGAATTAGGCACCAAAACATATTTGAACTTTTATTCCCTAAAACCTCCTGTGTGGCCATCCAGCCATTGATCCAATGAAAGTACTCTGTCTTTACATAGTCATTCATTCTCATTTCTTATAAACTTATCTAGATGTGGGTAGTGTTATCAATGATGATTAACCAAAGCCAGGTTATACCAAACTACAGACAGTCTTCTTATCTAGCTGATGCTACCACAATGAAATGTGTACAGATTATATTCGACTGATAATGAGATTAAATCCCAACATAGGTCATTGTTCTAAAAACCTTTTCTGTAATCTCTCTATGGTACTTAGCACATTGTGGATGCCCAATAAATACATAAAATCTGTCAATTTTTAACATCTGGCAGAGGGAACATGGCTTTCCAGTGCAGACTGTGCATTGACAACTGACAAAAATGCATGCATGTATCACAGCATTACTATTTTATATCCTCAATAATTTAGTAGCACATCAAGATCTTTAGAATGCAGACTACTATGAAGGAGAGAAAAGCAAAGAACTACACTGTGGATTTCCTTTGCCAATAGCACAAGCATTTCAAATTTCTGGACTTTGGGTTGAGGAAGAAGAGAGAAAGATAGAGATAGAGAGAGAGAGAGAGAGAAAGAAAGTAAGAAAGAAAGAAAGACTGAAGTCAGTTTCCACCAGATGGGGTTGGGGACATCTATTTCCTCTCAAAAATGAAAACGAAGCACAGCTGTTTTGTAAGGGTCAGAGCCCTGATTTAAAGTAGCACAGTGACAGTGGAGCCCATTGGTGGTGAGTGGGTTCAGGTGATGAAGATATTTAAAGATTGGAGGGGTATTTCAAAATTCTGGCTTAAAGGGAACGCAAACGTAAAAAACAAACACCCCCCCCCCCAAAAAAAAGCAATCCTCAAATACATTTGATTTTGGAAGTTCCAGTTATTACAGAGGAACTTTGACACCTGGCTGAGAGCCTATTGGCTGTATTCAATCTTGGCCTATGGAAGCTGCTTTCTAGGGACCTGCCAGGGGACTGCACAGTGAGTCTGAGTCCTCCCCATCCTTCCTCCTTCCACAAACACCCTGCCTTGTTCTCCATTCGGTATCACTATTTGCTGTATTTTCTCTGATGGTTGTGCAGAGGGAATGGAGGTTGCTACAAGACACAAGTCCAGCTAACCAAATGTTGTAGGGGATACATTTACAGAACAATTTCCACTGGACATTTAATATTTAAAAGTCCAGCTTTGGTGGAGTACACAGCTTTGTTTATATCATCTTTGGAGACAACCTGAGCAGGCAGTTTCACTGTCCTTATGTTCATTTGAATAGCACCACTAAGAAGCTTTCTCTAATTCTGAGCCTTCTGGCTCACAGATTTTGCCTGGAAGCTAGCAGGAAGGAAATGCCTGTTCTGGGATGGGGACTGGAGCGGGCTGGAGAGAAGGAGAGAGGAGTGAGGAGGTAGAAGACGGGGGCAGGGCCAATGAAAAAGCCTATTCGGCATTCAGATAACTTCTCAATGAGCCAGCAGTTACTGGCTAGAGAGCCAATGAAGACTCTTCTTTGAGACAGTGAAGTTGAAAAGCCTCTAGGCATTGGGATGTGAGAGAACTAAGGTCTATTACGCATTTTTCCTTAGCTTTCTGTATGTACTACAAATCTAATTCAGGAGAGCAGTTATCAGTCTACCAGAGTTTACTCTGTGGGACACCGTGGGACAACTGAGCAAACGTTCATGTATGTAATGTGCTGTATTTAAGGAGCTTCTGTTGGAAGTCCCAGAGCTGGGTAAAGGCTTAAATAGCCTACCTATCACATTGCTAATGCAGTCTATGTACCGCACTGACATCTCTTGAATAAGCTTGAGTAGCAGGGAGATCATTAACTCTCTTTTCCATGACTCTGAACCTCTGAGAAGAGGGCTCCAGACGCTCAGCGCCTTGCTCTACTCACTCACTACAAGACATTTCCTCTCCTTACAGAGGTTTAGCTCTGAATCATAACACTGAAGTAGAGACACATATTCTCTTAACTATAGGAGGAAGACGTGGAATATCAAGTTGACCAATTCAGACATTCAGGAGTGGATTCTAGTCCAATAAGCTGGTGGAGAACTAAGCTTCCAGAACCTTCCGTGGATTCATGGCAGATTACAAGATAACTCACGCTTAGGAGACCCAACTGTGACTGTGCTACAATAGGGAAATGAGGTTGCTGCAAATGGTATTTGGCAGGATAAACACAATAAACTCTACAAAGTAGACACAGTGAAACCTTGAGCTTCCTGTTCCTCTATAGGTAGGTCCATGGCATACTAGACAGTGATTCCAGGACAGGAAGCAAATTCAGAAACCCTGTGCTGGCAGACAGTTTCCCCAGTTTGCTTGCTTCATGTAGACTATTACAACTGTTTAATTTTCATTTTTGGATTCCAGAAGGCAAATCCAACCCAAATGGTCTTTATGAGAAATTCTGAAAATTCTCTACATATCCTCTGGTTTGCTCTCCTGCATGCATTCAACATCTGAATGGAAACATGAGTGTTTTTTGACCTCATGAAGGGTAACAGACCTCTCTGATATTTGCTGGGCAACAGCTATCACTCAAAAATCAGTTGTCCCAGTTGTCTGTTTTGGCTTTAAAAAATCAAATGAACTTTTTTGGAGGGGATAATGATTCAATGATTTGAGGGGACAACAACAACCAAAAAAAAAAAAAAACCAGAAAGAGGCATCCCCATGGAAGGAGCCTTGTTTTTCAGTTGGCAGGGTGATTACACCTTGCATTGTTTGGATTTGAAAGTGGAGTCTCCAGAAGCAAGTGGAAGGAGGTGGTTGAGAGAGATTTCTGGAGGACTTGCTAACGTCCAAGACTTTTGCATGGTGTTTTGTTGCTAATTTGACAGTGATAGGACAAGGGTCCATACAGCATGGGAAGAGTGAGGAGGGGGTGAAGAGGAAAGCTTTGCTATCAGACAAAGGCTACCAGTCCTCATCTGGACTGGGCTGAGAACAACAAGGTGCAATAAGAGGAATTAAATTGGGGAAGGGGGGGGAGGGAACCATCCATCTCTTCTCCCAGTCAGGCCGAATTCCACCCAGTCCCCAATTCCACTCCTGTTATTGTGGTTCTAGGCCCTCAGGAACCCCCTCACATTCAATGGCTTTGTTAGTGACTCTAGGCCACTGACCCTCCCCAAAGGTTTCCCTACACAGCTCTCTCTCTGAGTGAAGCCTAGACTTTTCAATGAGTCTTTGGGTTAGAATTCCCCTTCTTTGCACCTGGTGATTCTCCCTACTGAGTCAACAGCCCGGAAAGCCGTCTCAAGTGCTAAAGGAAAGCCAGGCCAAATGAGAACAGCCAATGTTAACATGTTTTGTGAATGGCATGTTGTTGTTGGGGGAGGGGAGGGGCAATATTCATGTGATGAGGCGGCTTAATGCAACTTCCCTTTTTAAGGGGAGGATGCAAGGGAGAAATAAGAGTGGAGGATCAAGTCAGCAGCTGTATCACAAGTTTGTTTTTAAATGATCTTTCCACCAGTGTGATCAGTTCTAGCATGCTTAAACAGTTTCCATTGGCATGCAGAAGGATCAGCTGCTCTGAGTATCTTACCCTCATCCCTTCAAAACGTGATAAGGCTCTTAAGGGTCTCAAAGCTCTTAGGGTCCTAAGGGACTTTATGGCACCTAGTTCCGAGTAGCCCAGGGCATTAGCTATAAGGCTGACTAAAGAGACCTACACAGAAACAGAAGAGAAAAAAAAAGGGAAAAAAAAAAAAGAAAGAAAGCAGAGGTTCCAGAAGGTTAGAATAAAGTCCCTAGCACTGATAACGCAGACTGGGCCCCCCAGGGTACAGGAAGGTGGGTGGCACCAGCTGCCTACTTCAACTTGACTCAAACGACCTGGAAGGAAAGGTGGTTGAGAGAGGCAGAAGTAAAAAACACACAGAGGGAAGAGAAAAGTGAGAGAAGGCAGCACAAATGGGTCAGAAAGGAAAAAAGAGGGCTGGAGGGGGAGGATAAGAGGGAGGAAATTCCATTGGAAAGAGAAGAGCCTGAAGAGATGACAAGAACCTTACCCTCGCCCTTTATAGTCTCTGCAGGTCCCAGAAGTTCCCATTAAATTAAGCCAGACAAATTTAAAGGTACCTATGAGAAAGAATACAGATAAATACACACACACTGCACCAGCTGTCCCCGCCTCAGTTTATTCACCACTGGTTTTCCAATAGGGATAATTTCTCTTAATCCTGGTGGTGGGGTGACCATGATAACAGTTGACAAAACACCATTTATTTAAGAGTTTGATGAGTTAATAAATGAACAAATAAAATATACCAGATAAGCAACATATCAGACCTAAAAACTCCCACTTGCAAAGGACCAGAAAGATGAGCAAACAGTGAGGAGAGTCCTAGCCTATTTCAAGAAACCTCACCCATCCCTGCTTCCTCCCCAGCCACAGTCAACTCTTAATCATCCAAGATGCAGAGTTAAATTGGATAACTGAATCACCCCTGAGTAGCTAGTCAAGAGCTTTACTCTCCCATTCTCAAGGTTCTGAACCCCAGGCCATGGAATTTTCAGGTCTAGGTTCTATCAGAATCTTATCATGAATTTTAAAACGGAGAGAGAATTTAGTGGTCATTTAATCCAATTCTCTTTGTCTTTTACGTAAGGAAACTGACGTCCAAGAAATGACGTGTCTAAGGTCCTTACGCCAGTCAGTAATGGAGCCAGGACTAGAACCCAGTTCCCTGGAACTCCCAAACCAATGCCCTTCCCATTACAAGTTATTTCAGGTGCAATTAAGCAGTGAAATGGCCAGAAAGGCAGGCAACAGGAGAAACAAGAGGTAAGAAAAATGTCTCTGAGCAATCAAGAGCTGGCTAGACATGGAGAAGAAGTAAAAAATGAGGTAGCTAGACCTCCCTGGACCATAGGTTAAAATAGTGTTAAAAATAGGTTTTCAGGTTAAACTCTCCCTCATCTCTCCAGCTGAGTCATACTTACCTCGATCTATACAAGCACCCGTACCAGGTACTATGGCACCAGGGCCTCTAACCACATGTATTTGACAGAGAGGCACAGACAGCTTCTAGGGCTGCACTGGTCCTGGATTTTGTCTATGGTCTGACTTTTGTTCATCGAGCTGGGAAACTGAATTCTAGCTGCCAGGGCTCTCACTATTATTTCTTAATTTGGTTCTAAGAAAAAAAAAACCAAAGAAACAAACCCTATTTTATACAATATAGGGCCATCTTTAATTTGTTGGGTTTTTTTTTTGATAGGGTGACATTTTAAGGCAGAGTTGGAAAAATACAGAGTAGTTTTATTTGCTGCCTTTTCTGTATTCTATGTTAGCATTCAAATATGTAATTCCTGTGGCTCTGGATTGAATGAAGACAGTTTTGGGTTTGGTTTTTTTTTTTTTTAAAGAAGGAATAATCAGAGTAGATGACTGGCATAGGTGGGCCTGGGGGAGGGAGAAATTAAGATCCCCAAGGATATAAGGACTCAAGGATTTACATTTTTTTTTTTAAAGTTATGGGACCTTTAATGAAGCAGATTTCTTAAACCCAGAATGTTCTAAGCTCCAGGAGGAAACCAATCGGTTTTCTGAAAGTTAAAAGCCATTTTACAGGGCTGTCCAAGGGATGCAAATAGAGAACCTGCCTCCTGCCCCATCTGGGGACAGAATCTTAGCAAGGCAGCTAAGTGAAGTTCTAAGGAGTTTAGCTGAAAAAGGAGTTAGGGCTGCAGAGGCTTCCCAAATATTACTGAAACCACCAACATCAGAAAGATTTACAAAGGACATGGTAGAAGGCCAGCACAAGATACAATGGTGCAGATTTCAATCTTGCCCAAGATAAATATAGAGGAAAATAGGGAAAGCAGAAGCACCAACCAATCCTTTGTCCTCTTTACCATCACCACCAGAAGGGGGCAATTAAAGTCCATTCAGTGCCTACTAGCCCCTCCATGCTGCCTAACCTAGGGTTTCCACATGGAGATAATACTAGCCCCAGTCATTCTCCATGTACTGGATTTTGAGAGAGACATTAATGTATGCATCTGATGAAATTTTTCTTGTCCCTACCAAGGCACCTGATCAAAGCTGACCCATAGTTGCCCTGTTTAACCACATCTTTATAAAAAGCCTACCAACTCCCTCCTTAGTGGTTTTCCAAGCAAGGCACACAGAACCCAGCTCATCAGGGTGGGTGGTTAAACCTAAGATAAATATGTCCACCTAAAGTGGGGAAAAGGGTTGGGGAAGCACAGAGACCAATTCAGAAGCTGCTGTAGATGACCTGTCTCCAGTTGCTGCTGATAGATTTGGCTGCTCAACTGGTCAGTCCTGTAGAGATTTATCAAGACAGATGGTGGTGGGCAAACACGGAGCTGCCTGGGTCATCATACAATAAGTTGAGAGACTCACTTAAAATCCTCCAAGTCTCCATACTGAGGCCTCTGGTGGAAATATGCAGAACACCACTTAGGCTGGCATAAGGAACAAGGAGGAGGCTCAAACCTAAAATGAAAGATCAGGGAACAACATGTGGGGAGTCTGGGGGATGGTGTAGGGCTGGAAAGATGAAGGGGATGCCAAGAGACTTCCACATTGATGTGAACATTGTTGAATGGAGAATGTTTCCATGGTTACCAGTTCCAGGAGATAGTTGGTATAATTTGAAGATCTCCAGACCCGAGCATGGCACACTGGCTTATCCCAGGGCTGAACACTGTTTTCTGTGGAGAAAGGGAACATAAACCCACCCCCACTCTCCCCACTGCAATGGGATGAAGTGTCTCCAGTGAAGATGATGATCTAATCACAAGTGACTCTGAACTCATGTCTTTGAGAGTCAACTGTCTTGTAGAGGAAAAGAAAAAATAAATTGGAAGTTACCTGGATTTCGTCATGACACTAAGAAAGAAAGTGGGTAAAAAATGAGATGTGTGGCATTCACAGTACAACAGCCTGGGAGGTCTGTCAGGGAGGAAAGGAAATCTGTTAGACATGATGAATATGGCGAGGGAAAACAGATTCAGACACAAAAACATCCTGGTGAAAAAGCAACGGGCGAAGGGAAGGCCTTAGCAACAGTCCACACATAGCTAGGGGAGCCTTTGAGAGACAGTGTACTGAAGCAGGACTTGAAACTTTTACCTGCTATTTTTTGCAGAAAAGTGCCAAGGGAGCTTCAGGCAGTCAAAGAGCACCTGCTGGGACGGTGCCAGCCCTGGTCTTCCCTGCCAGCTCCAATGTGAAGGTGGCAACTAAGCGACTCTGTGCTCCTCCCCTTCTCATGCTCTCGACCGGGTCCAGCCAGCCTGACCTTCTGGCTGCCCTCACATTTGGAAAGCCCTTCCCCTGCACCCCATGCCTTGTCCAGTTCCTTTAAGACTCAGCTCCAGGTCTGATGCAGCTTCTACCAATCCCCCGTGTTCCCTCTTCTTGTCTTCATTTCATATTTATTCAGGATATGTCCCTAAATATGTACCCATCTCCCCAGATAGAGTGTAATCACCTTGCAGGCAGGGCCATTTTTGTCTGTGTATTCCCAGGGCCCGGCACAGTGCCTGTGTATAGTAAATGCTCGCTGAGGGATGGATAGAAAATACTATGTGACAATCAGTAAGGAGGTAGAGAAAAAAATTTTTTAAAGGGGCAGTTAGGTAGTGCAGTGAATAGAGCTCTGGCCTTGGAGTCAGGAGGGCCTGAGTTCAAATCCAGCCTCAGACACCTGACACGTACTAGCTGTGTGACCCTGGGCAAGTCACTTACCCCGACTGCCTCACCAAAAAGCAAACAAATAAATAAAAGTAAGAAGGTAGAGAAGCTCCCTGGAGTTTGTGCTGGGTTCTGTCCTAGGATGATACAATGACAAATCAATATTCCAATGAAGCCTTTGAGCACTGTGTCTATTGGCTACATGTTTGTAATCTTTGTATCATTCACAGAACCTTGCACAAAGTAGGTATTTAACCAATATTTGTCAATGGAATGAATGAAAGAATGATGAAGTAGAGGACAGAAAAGTACCTAATAGGTAGCTATAATACCTAATGGACACCATTGGTCTTTAGTTAGGCACATACCTCTGAACTGTAGGGCTGTTTACCTACAAATGGCTAGAAAAGTGAGTTCAGAGCAGGATGGGACAGGGCAAAGAACTTACTTTAACCCATAACTTCTTGGACCTCTTAAAGGTCTAGAAAAGGGGGTCATTCTAAGGCTTATTTGGGAATTCCTATGGGCTCTAGACTCCTAAGGAGTCAAAACATGAACTGGGTCTCCATCGTCCTTCTTAGGATAAATCAGAATAAAGCAAAGAGATGGACCAGAGCTCCCTAAAACAGCCCAAAGTCACTTGGAAGGAGAACAGGCCGAGGCTCAGAGCAGATCACCTGAGTTCTATTGTAGTTGTACTTCAACTTCAAAGTTGCTCCAAGAGGGCAGAGCTACAGATTAGTCCATTATCTGATACACAAATAGGCTTGAAAGGAACAATGAAATCCCTTTTGCTGTCTTCTCACTCTGATGTGCCTTTATCCCATAAAACCATGACACTTACCACTAAGCCCAGTTCTAGCAAGAAGCTCAATGTCCCTGACGTTAGGCCTTCAGCATCAGGTGCTGAAATGGAACAGAACCAGATTTCTGGGAAGGAGGCCCTGGAGCCAAGCACAAGGAAGCTGTGGAGGTGGAGGAAAAAACCATTTCTAGCTCCCATCTCTGGGCTTGTTTCCTAAGACAGTCATTTCTATGGGCTTCTGTCTAGATCTAAATCAGTTCCTCGGGATCTCTCTCATTGTGTAGCCAATAAGACCTACAAGTTAACTGTACTGACCCAACTTCTACACAGCTTTGCTTCCTTGGCACTTTTCTGTACTCAGCAGGAAAGGAATTCTCCGCAGGCCCTGGCGCTGTGCCCTCTGCCATCTCCATTCACCCTTTCCTTAAAAGGTCGCTTCAGCTGGAAGAAGTGGGCTTCAGTTATTCCTCAGGAAAAAAAAAATACTTCCCCTGTTAATAAAGCCAACAAGGAATAAGTAACAGGGGGCTAAGGAAGAGCCATGGGCAATGTGACCTTCAACTGGAAAGAAAACATTCAAAAAATAACATTCAAGGTAATGCTTATTGTCACCCCAAAGTGGTCTCCAAGCATGGGGGGTGGGAAGTGCAGAATAAGAAGTCTTCTAATGTTTGGTCCTTAATGTGGAAGGAGGTAGTAGTAGGCAAGGAGAATGATGCGTCCAATATGACTTTCTTAAAACACCAACAGCCAGGCCAGGCCCTGTTTCGATGGCATACTCATTTTATAAAACCTGAGTATTGGGAAACAGCCATGGATTCATCAGCCACTGATTCCCCAAACTCTCATTTCAGAAAACAAATAGGTCAACTTTACTTTCTTGTGAAAAGTCTTATCCTTTCTCCATATGTATTGGATTATTCAGAGCAGCCTGGTGCAGAGAATCAAACTGAATGGATATCTACAGGCCTGGCCAGGAGAAGATCTCTGAGAGTTCACTTCTCCACTGCCTTCCTCACTATTCAGTTTGCTTTTTTTTTTTTCTTCCTCCCAATAAAAGAGAAAGAGAGAGAGAGAATTCATACTCATCTGGAGGCCAAGGACGCTTCTTGTCCTGTTTACCACTGGGCTGCTTTCTAGCCACTGCATTCTAAAACCAATAGGTGCAATTCCCAGCCCCAAACTGCTGCTCCACAGATCTTTTCAATGCCAGATATACTGAGAATAAGGGTTAGTTGACTTGTGCCCAAAGCATTTTCAGTTTTATTAAGTTCACAACTACTCCAACCCACCATTTTGGAGACTTCTGTCCCTTGAAAGTCCAACCCCCTCCATCCACCCTTACATTGAGCCTCCACTCCCTAGCCTGACCCGACCAGACCCTCCCAAGAAGAGTTAGGATGGCCCAGTTTCCCTATGTCTATTCCCTTGCTAGACAGGGTGGGAAGTAGTAAGTGAGATACGTACAGCCACAATGAGGAAGTCCAGCCAGCACCAGGCATTGGTAAAGAACTTGACAAAGCCATAGGCTGTCCACTTGAGCAACATCTCCAGGATAAAGATGTAGGTGAAGACCTTGTCCGCATATTCCAGGATGGTGCGTATGGTTTTCCTCTGCTCAATATAGATATCCTCGAAGGCCTGCAAGAGAAAAAGCAGCCACTTATGACTTTGGGGCTACCAAACAAGCAGCATTAGTCATCCTGCTTAACTGCATTTGGCCATACGAGCTTCTTTCTTTCTTCTCTCCTGCCTCTGCTATGGACCTTCTTTATAGGAAAAATGGTCTCAGCCTCCAGACACTACAAACATTATGGATTGCATTCATCGGCTGAGGGTATCTCAAAGAACCGGGAATCCTAGCACTTCCTTCTGACTCTTGTGTTTCCTGGAAATGAAGGAAGGAGGATTGGGAACTCCCATCTCATGCCACTGCAGAAAGCTAGACTCGACTCACTCCCCAAGAATAATGGGGCTGAGTCAAGCAAGTTCCCAATGCTTAAGAGAGGTGAGGGGAGGGTGTAAAAAAAAAAAAAACCCAGTCCCCCAAAGTAGAAAGTTCTTGCTCTGTTCCTGTATCTTATTTAGTGAAATATTCTATGGCTCTAGGGGATCAAAGAACCTTGGAGTTGGAAAGGACCTTGGAGAAATTTGATCTAACCCCTACTGAACAAGAATCGATCCTCCCACACATCCAACCAGTGTGCACCTAATCTCCGCCTGAAGACCTTTAGTGAGGGAAAACCCCACTACTACGTCCGGAGGCAGGCAATGCCACTTTTGCGTAGCACCAATGGGTAGGAAGGTTTTCTTCATGGGAACACTAAAGATGTATCTTGCACTTTCTAGCCACTGATCTTGGAGTAAGAGGAACAATTCTAATTTTCTTTTCTAAATGACAACCTTTCTAGTACTTAAAGGCAACTATCATGTTTTCCCAAAGTCTTTTCTCTCCTAGGCTAAACAGCTACACTTCCCCTCAACCAGTCCTATTATGGTCTGATCCTGAGGTCTTTCACCTCGATTGCCCTCCAGCTAACAAGGTCCTCCTTTTTTATTTTTTAAATCTTGTTTTTTCTTTATTTCGTTAAATATTTCCCAATTCCATGTAAGAAAAATTTAACATTCATTTAAAAATTTTTGAATTCCAAATTCTCTCCCTCCCTCCTGCTCTTCTTCTACCCTTTGAGAAGGCAAGCAACATGATATTGATTATATATAATGACATCCTTCTTAAAAGAAAACTCTGGACTGCAGATCTGGCCTGACTGGGGCAGAACACAGCAGGGCCATAATCTCCCTAGCCCCGGGCACGACGCTCCTCTCAATGCAGCCTAGGATTGCATCAGCCTTCCAGGCTGCCTGGTCACATTGTTGTTGGGTCACAGTAAACTTCTGACTCCATCCCCAGGATTTCCCCTCAGTGAAAGGACGATCACCCCTTTCATCTCCCCATCAGACACAACTGTTTCACTTTATGATCAAGAACTAGAAATTTCTTTATCCAATTATAACCACCTATCACTTCCATCTCTCCCTCTATTTTACTCTTCCTAACCCTTGTGTTTAATTGGTGTTTTGTATATATGTATATATGTATACACATTTAGATTCACATACATAGTATATGCCAGTATGATTACTGCTCGTCAGTCTCCTCTGGTAGACCATCATTCATAACATGGTCCTTAATGGTGGGTATACCCCAAGGATCTGTCTTGAACCCCATTCTGTCCTCTCCCTACCACTCTCTCTCTCTCCCTTTCAGAGACCTTATTAGCTCCCATGGATTTAATTACAAACTTTATGTATATGAAAGAAGGAAGGAAACAATTATTTATTAAGTATCTATTATGTTCCAGGCACTGTGTTGATATCATCTCATGTGATCCTGCTAATAATACTGGGAGGTAAGTGCTATTATTGTCATTCCCTTTTTGCAGTTGAGGTCACTGAGGCAAACAGAGGTTAAGTGACTTGTCCAGGGTCACTCAGCTGGGAAGTATCTGAGGCTGGGTTTTAGTCTTCCTGACCCAGGCCCAGTGCTCCATCCATGGTGCCACCAGCTGCCTCCTAGGTCTATATATGCAGTCCTGGTCTTTCCTACAGCTCCAATCCTGTGTCATTTCCATGTTGTTTTCCTCATGATAAAATAATTTACTTAAGGACAGAAGGTGTTTTGCTTTTGTCTTTGTATGTATATCTCTTAACACCAGCGTATAGCATGCCACAGTTGCTTGCTGACTGATTTGTCCTGCCCATGACTGACCGTCCTTTCAACCCTCTGTAATCTCCCAAGTCATCAGTCTTACTCAGGCTTCACTTTTCTCCCTCCTTTTCATCTTGACCTTAGCCAGTTCAACACTACATCGGCCTCTACATTCAAATCTTTTGTTCTCTTTATAGGCAGCTGGTGGCTTGGTGGAAAGAGTGCTGGGCCTGGAGTCAGGAAGACCTGAGTTTAAATCTGCTCTCAGATATTTACCAGATGTGTGATTCTGGGCAAGTCACCAAAAAAAACCCCCCCAAAACCCCCAAAAAACCAAAACTACTTCTGTCTGCCTCAGTTTCCTTAACTGTAAACTGGGTATATTAATAGCATCCACCTCCTAGGGTTGTTGTGACGATGAGATAATATTTGTAAAGCTCTTAGCACAGTGCCTGGCATACTGTAGATGCTATATAAATGCTTCCTTTCCCCCTCCTCCTGTTCTATTGCCACTTATGCCTTACCAAACCCCAACCCTGGAACACTCTCACCATCTGCCTCCTCAGCTCCTCCTCACATGCTGCAGGATGGAGGTAGAAGACGTCATGCAACTGGGATGATTGGATTCACTACAAATTTTGTTTTGTTTTGTTTTGTTTCTGTAGGCAATTGGGGTTAAGTGACTTGCCCAGGGTCACACAGCTAGTAAGTGTCAAGTATTTGGTCTGAGGCCAGATTTGAACTCAAGTCCTCCTGACTTCAGGGCCGGTGCTCTGTCTGCTGCGCCACCTAGCTGCCCCTATTCACTACAAATTTATATTATCTAATCTCAACTGGGCCCTCACTCTAGCAAAGCAATTCTTTTATTCCCTGTCTAACTGAGTTTCTATCCCACTCCCCACAGAGGCTGGTCCAAACTGGTTTTTTTTCCCTTATGTACACCAAACCACTTTCTTCCTTGATCTGCCTAGCTGAGGACTATACCTCATACTTTACTGAGAAAATCAACTCCACAAGCTCCCTCAGCTCCCCTTCTGTACATCTCAGGGCTTAAATCCTCTCCCATTATTTCCTCCTTCATTCCAGCCTCTGATGATCTGGCTCTTCTCCTCATCAAGGCCAAGTCCTCTATATGGACCCTTGATCCCACCCCTTTCAATCTCTCCCAGCAGACTGCTTTTTCAGTTATCCCCTTCTTTCTTTAATCTTCAATTTCTCCATATCTCCTGTTGCTTACAAACATGCTCAAGTATCCCCCAGGCCTAATAAGCCCTCAACAGACACTACACTTCTCTCAAGCTATCATCCTACACCTAAGCCAAACTCCTAGAAAAGGCTTAGCAACATTGCCTTCATTTCCTCTTCTCTCTCACTCCTCCATCTTTTGTAATCTGTCTTCTGACCTTACCAGTCAACTGAGACTGCTCTCTTCAAAGTGACCAGTCCTCTCTTAGTTGTCAGATCCAATGGCCTTTTCTTAATCCTTCTCCTTCTTGCCCTCTCTGCAGCCTTTGACTTTGCTGACCACCTCTTCCTCTTGGACGCTCTCTCCTTTTTGGGTTTTCTTGCATCTGCTTTCTCTTGGTTCTCCTCCTACCTGTCTGACTGCTTCTTCTGAGTCTCCTTTGCTGGATCATCATTCACAACATGCCCTTTATCTGTGGCTATCCCCCAAGGCTCTGCCCTGGATCCTCTTTCCTTTTTTTCTCTATAACACTCCTGGTAAGCTCATCATTTCCCAGGGGGTTTAATTAATAGCTCTATGCACATGATTCCTATACCTATATGTTCAGCCCTACTCTCATTCCTGAGATTTAATCCTGTTTCACTAATTTTCTATCTGGCATTTCCAATTGGATATTTCACAGGCATGTGTCCAATGTGTCCACATTTGACTGAAAGGTGAGAGGACACAAGATCCCACTCGGCTTGCTGTTTGTTGATTCTTAAAAAAGCATTTAATTCAGAAGTTCAAAACACTCCCCTAAAGGTTCTCCTACAACGAGGCATCTCCCACGCATATGGCTTCGATGTTACAAGATTCCTTGCTAGACACAAAACAACAGTAACAAGATTGACCCTCTGATAAGGAATATCAAATGAGGCCACAAACAAGGAAGAGGATGCTTGCCCATGGTGTTTGTCACTGTTGTGGAGGAGATTTGGGGTTCAGTCCAAATGAAATATGCTCCAATTTGCAGATGATATTGTGCCAATTACCTCAACCCTAGGGAGATTATAAAGCTCCCTAAATGAGATCCACAACCACTGAAAATATCTCAGTGTAACAATCCACATAGGGAAAAAGCGAGTGGGTAAACACTGCCCATTGTCCAGACTATGGTGTGAGAAATGAAAGAGTTAAGTTTCCACAAAAGTAGATAAGAAATCAGCACAGACAGGCTAACTTCTCCATCTGGGGTGGGGGTGGGGAGTGATAACACAATTCTAGGCACATAATGTATGTTAGGGGTGGGGCATATAAGGAAGATTGTAACCCAGAAGGATTAGGACCAATCCTGATCTAGAAGGGAGAAGTTAGGCAATTACTAACTCTAAAGATTGCTCTGGCTTCTTTTACCACATGCATTTCTCTCCTCCCAAGGAAGTGCATCCACTTCTCGCGAGAATCAAAATGGCGCACTTCAACCTCTTTAATAAAAAGTCTTTGAGACACCAGTCTTCGGGAACCGAATCTGGGGTCACCTTTATAACACATGGTATTTGGGTAATGAAGAAATCATTGAGCTGGTCCATCAATACCTATGTCTTGGACAGACGCTAGAGACGGTCGATGAACTAAGCCCAGAACTGAATGGGAATTAGACAGCCGAATTGCTTTTGGGAAATTTCAATGACCCCAATATTCTATATGAAACAAAAATGCATCTTTTCAACACCAATATGCACCACCAATATGTAGCTTTCCATGAAAAATCACAATAACTGAAGAATCAAAATCGCAGGTGACTCCAAGACAGAGGTTAAGTGTAAGCATGCTGGAGCATGTTGTCAATGATGCCTAAAAGAAGTGGCATAAAAGATTATGTATGAGATGTATGTTTTGGAAAGGAAGGGGCAATCACAGAGCAAGATCCCTGCTATACTCTGCTTTGATTAAATAATTTCTGGAGGGCTGTGGCCAAATCAGAGTATACCGCATTTTAGAAAAGGACCACTTGTTAAGAGTCCAGGGGAAGACAACCAGAATGGTGAAGAGCCAGGAGCTGGTGCCATCTGGGTATCACCAGAAAGGCCTTGGGATGGTTAGCATGTAGAAAAAGAGGTTCCCAGGGGAACGGGGGCTGCCTTCAAATACCTAAAAGGCTACAGAATGGAAGAGGCAGCTAGATGGTGCAACAGATAAGAGTGTTGGATGGAGACAAGAAGATCTGCATGTGAATCCTGCCTTGCACAGTTATTAGTTATGTGACCCTGTGGAAATCACTTAATCTCTCTCAGCTTCATCTATAAAATGGAGATAATAATATCACCAAGCTTACATGGTAATTGTGAGGACCAAATGAGCTATTTGTAAAACATTTTGCAAACCTTAAAATGCTATTTAAATTCTAACTATTATCGTGGTTGTTGCTATTGCAGAAAGAATTAGATTCCTTCTGTTCAGTGCCAGAGGACAGCATTAGGAACAATGGAAAGAAATTGAAAAGAGGCAAATTCAGTCTTAATGGAAGAAGAAGCTTCCTGATAATGATGACTTGCCAGGTGTTTTGCGGTGGGAATTCTGTGGGGAATATGGGTTGTATGGGATGGCTGCTGAGGTCCTTCCTCCTGGGAACATTCTGTGAACCTGAGGGATAAAAGTTGCAACACCCAAATGTTTGTCTTTTTATCCACGTGATGTTAAAAAATCTAGAGGATACCTTTAGGCTCCTGGGTGAATCATCTATGAAGAATTTAACTGAGAACATGGGTAAGAGTTGCACAGGATGAGAAAATATGGGGGAGTTCCAGTCCGCACTCCAGGAGGGAGTACTCAAATTGATGAGGACATAAATTTTTTGAAACAGTATACCAGTACAATGTTACTGCTCAAAAGATACTCAATTGATGCCTAAATGAATGACTTAGGTTAGGAGAAAGACGTGGCAGCCTTGCTCCTATCAATCCTATTCAATCTGAAAATCACTACTCAAGCTATCTTTTCTGCTCACTACTGTAATTATATCATTCTATTGCATAAAGCCTTCTCTTGACTTTTTATGGTTTCCCACCTCCCATCAGAATCCCCTACAACTTACCAGAGCACCACTGCTCAGCAGAATCATGAAGATGATGAAGGTCTCAAACCAGTTGTGTTCCACAATGAGGAAACAGGTTTTTCGTAGGATCCACCAGGACTTACCCAGTCCATCCTCGATGTTGACCTGGCAACACTTGAACCTCTGGACACAACCTGACACCACAGGGAGAAATATGTCAGAGAGACAGATGTTCCTGACCCAGGTGTACCTTTCTACATCCCAACTAGGCCATGTTTCAGCACACCACCAAGAATATAACGGCAGACTCAGAATGCCTGACTCAGAGACGAGTGTGCCCCACTCCACATAGCTGCCAAAACGATATTGCTAAAGCACAGGATTAAGCTATGCCTCTCCCCTGCTCAACAAATTCCAGTGGCTCCCTATTACCTCTAGGACCAAGTACACATTCCTCTTCTCTTTGCTATTTAAAGCCCCTCCCAATGTGGCTCCTTTTTCAGGCTTCACATACTCTATGGTACAGCTAGACTGGCCTTCTTGCTGTTCCTCACACAATAGTTCATCTCCCATCTCCATGGCTTCACTGAGTGTCACAACAAGCCTTTTCACAGGTGGGAAGAAGCAGCTGGAGTGACAAGAAAGGTGCAGCCATCAAGCAGGAATGGCCGCCATGGAATAAGACCTTCCCGCACACGGTTTTCTGCTGGTGATGTATGAACAGAGGAAAAGCTGAGAGGAATCACTTGGGAGAAACAGTGTTGGCTTTCCCTTTAAGGCCTGTGCTTTCCTCCTATTGCAGGCCACACCCTTCCTAGTATAGACTATTCCAATCTCTACATTACTCATACGTAGTTTAGGAAGGAGGCACTAAGCCTCCCTCCAACTCTTACATCACCATGGCCGTTGACAGCATCCATCCTCCAAATCGAGCCCTATCCAGACCCTTCCTCACCCTCTGTGAAGCAGGCATCGGGGTCCAAGTATTCCTCAGGTTGCTCCACAGGCACTTCCTCCACTTCTGGTTTGATATCAATGGTGCTCCCCTCAGAGGAACTGGTATCGTCCAGTTTCTAGTTTCACAACAAAAAAGAAGTTCAGATAAAAGCTCCCTCACTCCACACTGACAACTCCATTTGGCATACTGCATGGACCATATATCATATATAATTCTAATACGCATTAATATTCCCCAAACCCATTACTGGTAACTCATGATGGTCACACAATTACTGTGATGACCTAGGAATTTACTAATCTTCTCTCAGCTGGGATCAATAAAGCTGACAAAAGATGATGCCCCTCTCTGCAGCTAAGTTGCTTCCAGATTAGTCCCAGGGGTTCATGTCTAGAAAGGTGTAGATTTTGGAAAGCCTGCCCAATTTTAAAATTGTATAATTCTAGTCTTAGAAAGGATTTTACAGGTGATTTAGTTTAGCCTCACAATATGACCTCAGGTCATCTCTGACCTGGAACACCCAGAGAAGACTGGAATGGATAAATACAGGTCTTTTCTTAGGATGATCCTGCAAATCCCCAAATGAAGCTCGCCAAAATCCTCCAGAACCAGCCCAGAGCTAAAGCAGCCCATAAAGGAGGGAGAAATCAGGCCCCTTTGCCTTGAGCCCATGGCTTCCATGACAGGATAACCCTCTGGTTCTTACATCTTTGCTGCCCTCAGGATCCGACTCACTGCTGACATCCTCAGTATTGAGATTTTCAAAGTCAGACTCGCCCACAGCAATGGGGACCCGCACAGTTAGGTTGGGGTTGTTGATGAAGGACATGTGGTCCTCATCAATGATATACTTCTCCACACTGCTACCGATACCACTGGTGGTGCCATTCCCATTCTTCTGGTAGTCGCCATTACGGTGGATGTCGGCCCCAGTGTGGTTGGCAATGCAGTTGGCCTTTTTGTCATACAGCTCATCTAGTGGCTTCACCTCATCAGCTTCTCGTTTGAAGTGGGTCTGAACAAAGGCATGTACTTTCAACTTAATCCAGGCTACCCCCTTCTTAATGCGGATGACAGAGATCTGTAGGTTGTTCATTTCTCCATCATCATCTGTGGCAGCCAGGTTGTCAGCACTGAAGGAGCTTAGAAGCAAGGCTAGAAACAGATTCAGCACCTGTAGTGAGTGGGAGAAGAAGAGAGGTCCAAGGATGCTGAGCAGGTCAAGGTCAGTCCTTCCAACCACATTTACTAAATCTGTCCAGACTTGGGGAATCACAGGATTAAGTCAAACTAATTATTTTATTAAAACCAACTGTGTGGAGCACATGAACAAGTGCCAGAGAAAAAAGAGCTCCCTAATGAGCCTACAATTGTGTTTTCTCTTTATAGTGTCTTAAATAGACACTTATGTTTCATTAAAAATCACTCCTACAAGCTATCATTTTGTGTGTGTGTGTGTGTGAGAGAGAGAGAGAGAAGAAGGAGGAGAAGGAGGCGGAAGAGGAGGAGGAGGAGGAGGAGGAAGAGGGGAGAGAGAGGGAGAGAGAGATTATTTATGTATCCCTTACTTTCTTAGCCAAAATCCTTGAAAAAGCTGTCTTCTCTCTTTGCCTCCCACTTCCTCTCCTGTCATCTTCTGCAATATGGTTTCCTGCATGATCATTTCACTCTTTCAGAAGTTACCAAGGATCCCTCCATTGCCAGACCTGATGGCCTTTTCTCATTCCTTGTTGACCTCTCTGCAGCAGCACCTGACTGTTGACTACTCCTCTCCTGCTGGATCCTCTCTGCTCTCAGAGTTTTCATGACACTGCTTTCTGTGTTCTCTTTCCACTTGTCTGATCATTCCTTCTCAGTCTCCCTTCCTAAATCATCATTCACAATACATCTCCTAACTATGGGTATCTTCCAAGATTCTGTCTTGGATCCTCTCCCCTCTATATATACTCTCTTGCTTGATGACCTTATCAGCTCCCATACGTTTAATTATCCTCTCCATGCTCTTGAAACCTTCTCACCTCCAGGATCAAACATAAAATCTTCTGCTTGGCATTTAAAACTTTTCACAACCTACCCCAGCCTACTTCTCCAGTCTTTTGTACATGACTTCCCTCCATGCACATGGCAGGTTAGCCAAATCAGCCTTCTTACTGTGCCTTAGAGCCAGTATCCTATCTCCTGCTTCTGTGGCTTTGCCTGGCCTTCCCCACACCCCCATTCTCCCACTACAGGCTAGTTCTCTCAAAATCCCTATTCCTTCAGGGCTCAGAACAAGTGCCACCTTCTCCATGTGACCTTTCCTTATCCCCTTGGCTGCTAGTGGCTTCTTCCCACAATCACCCTGTCCCTACTTTGTATCTATTTATATTTGTACATATTATCTCCCCTGGTCAGAATGGAGGCTTCTTGAGAGCAAGGACTGTTTTCATTTTTGTCTTTCTATCATCAGCGATTGCTTAGCATATGGCCTGACACATAGTAGGTGCTTAATAAAATGCTCCTTGATTGATCTTGAAGGTGATGACCCGGCATGCAATAACTCAAAGATAGCACAGCCACCTATAAACTGAAAATCCTTCAGATAGGGATCTGGAGACAGACCAGTCCAAAAATCCTAAATCCTATCTACCTTAGGTATGGAGGAATTTTGATTTGATTCAGTGGAAGGAACACACATACACTGATGAAATCACAAATCTTTTAAAATACTGAAATGATATTCCAACTATCTAGAACCCAATCATCTAGCAATCTCACCAATTTAAGTGGTTTAAATGGAGAACAAGAAAGTAACCAAAACAGGCTTCTGAGCAGTCAAAATAGAAGTCACAAAATCTATACATTAAACTTTCTGAACTTTGCTCACAGGACAACTCCACTTGCTGTCACTTTCACTCTAAAAAGTATGGTGAACTGGTTTCCTAGTCTACAGCAGACAAAAGAGGATTTTACAAGTAGGCACATGGACAGCAGTAATAAATTAAAGCTGACAGCAGAGAAAGAGACATAAAACCATAAGAAGTTGACATAAAACCTTCAAAAGGGCAGATGTCTGGGGCCCCTGAGGCTAAGAGTACAATAGTCATAGTTATGGTCCTGAGTCATGAAGAAAGGGTGAAGTCATCTTCGGTATACTCTAGTTAAGAAAGCAAGGGAGTATATAATATATTTTGGAAGAATTTTGTTCAAAATCATTAAAATCAAGTTTTGGTACTCAAAAGGTTAGATCACCAGCTATTTGAAAAATGATGATTCATAACAATTGCTTTAGGGCATTTTGGGCTTCAGAGCCCAAAACTACTTTAGAGTTGTGGTAAAGCAGCTAAGTGATGGAGTTTTGAGTTGCAGTATCAAAGTGACCACATTTCTTGATTGTTCCCTCTCCTCTCAGAGGGCCACTACCCTAATTCAGGTTCATCCATTATCTCTCCCCAGCACTACTGCAACAGCCTCCTCCTTGGTCTCCCCACCTCCAGTCTCTCCCCTCTCCAATCCAGTCTCCACACAGATGATGAAGCAATCCTCCTTAAAGCATTGGCATGACCATATTACTCTCCTGCTAAATAGACTCCAGGGGTTCAACATAACCTCCAGGGTCAAATACAAACACCTGTTTGGTATCAAAAGTCCTTTGCAGCCTGGCTCCAGGTCTTGTAGACATCATTTACCCTTGACATACCCAAACCACAATCCAGCCAAAGCGGACCTTCTTGCTTTTCTTCACCCAAGACACTCCCTTGTCTGGGCTGACCCCATGGCTGGAATGAACTTCCTCCTCAACTCCACCTCTTGGAATGGCTCCGGTACCTGCCAGCCTCAGTTCAAAGGCCTTTCCTGATCTTGATAGCATTGGCCCAAGTGTGCACTCCACTGTTTTGACCTCAGAGAACCCAGGGTCAGCGCCACACCATGACAGGGCACCGGAAGCAGGATTTTAGTGGCAGTAATAAAAATGGCTTATATCTAATACATTTCTATAATGCTGTAAGGTTTTCAAAGTGCTTTCTACACAACAACCCCATTGACCCCATTTTACAGTTGAAGAACCTGGGGCTATGAGAGGTTAAATGAAAAAAAAAAAAGCTATCATGTATATAGCACTTTATCATTTATAAAGTGCTTTACAAATATTATCTCTTCTGATCTTCACAATAACCCTGGAAGGTAGGTGCTATTATTACCCCCATTTTACAGGATGAGGAAACTGAAGCAGACAGAAGTAAAGTGATTGGCCCAGGTGGGATCTGAACACAGGCCTTCCTGACTCCAGGCCAGTGCTCTATCCACTGTGCTACCTAGGGCAGTCACACAGCTCGCATCTAAGATGGGATTTGAACCCATGTTCTTGTGGCATCATGTGTGGCACTCTTCTATTACACACACTGCCTATAGGATAAGGAGCCCCTCTAAATTCTTAAGGGAACACAATTACTATAAAGAAGTCTGAGGAAGATTATTCTGGTAGCTGTGTGTACAGGGATCAAGGAGAACTGGCTAAAAGTCAGGAGGTTGCAGAAGAGTCTAGGCAGGAGGAGAGCACACTCCCAGTGGTGAGGACAGAGCAGGTAAACAATGAGACTAGAAAAATAGGACCTTAGAACTATTAAAAGAATTTTAAGGTCCCCTCATTTAACCCTTTCTGATACACAAACTCTTTCTGCAACATTCTTGATGCGTTCCATCCACCTCCTGGCTTGAACTACTCCAGTGAAGGGATACTTACTATCTAATGAGGCAACCCATTTTCCATTTGGTGAAACCCCAAAAAATACCAAAATAGCTTAGCTGAAAGGGTCTATTTAGGTTCCCTATGCATATAGAAAGCAAAGACTAGTAATGGCCACCATTTTGATTGGCAGTAGGAAGGCTTAGCATAGGGGGTTTGGGGAGCACAGGTAGTGAGTGACATCCAAGTCGAAGAAAAGAGATCGATAAACTGATACTAACCACCAAGTTGCCAATGACCATAACCATCATGAAGACGATGAGGCACATGGCCTGGCCTGCCACTTCCATGCAATCCCACATGGTTTCGATCCATTCCCCACACAATACACGGAAGACAATGAGAAAGGAATGAAAAAAGTCATGCATGTGCCAGCGAGGGAGCACACAGTCTTGGTTGATCTTGCAGACACACTCCTTGTAGCTCTTCCCAAACAGCTGCATCCCCACCACAGCAAAGATGAAGACAATGATGGCCAGCACCAGGGTCAGGTTGCCTAGAGCACCCACTGAGTTCCCAATGATCTTGATCAACATGTTCAAGGTGGGCCAGGATTTGGCCAGTTTGAAGACTCGGAGCTAAGAAAGAAAAAAAAAAAACACCAAAAAATATTATATCCATTTTCTTTCTTACCAACCACAGCTAAGACAACAGAATGAGGCCAAAAAAGAATAAATATTACTTATTAAGTGCCCCTGGGGAGCTCTCAGCACTTTATATAGAGCCTATTGGTAGGAAAACGTAGGTCATCCACGCCAATGCACAAAGGGAAAAACTGAGGCACTGAGCAGGGAAATGACAGGATTTCCTTTCACAATGAGTCTATGGGAGATATGGAAGTCAGGAATCTTGCTCTGAGGACTGTGTTCCACTGCTAGGTCAGCTTGCCTCATTTAAATCTAAACACAAACAAGTAATTTTCCCATGGATACTTTGCTTGAGAAGACAACAGGAGGGTCACAGGAAAGAGCCAATTTTGGGGAAGCCAAGGAACTGGCATGGTAAAGAGAGATTCCTTACCCACTTAAAAAATGTTAGGAGAAAATATCAATAATAATGGCCAATTTTCAGTGTTCATAGACATAATTTACCTGTACTATCCATTTCCTGCTTCACTAGTGTTTTCCTACTGAAGCAACTTGATATAATATGCAAAGTGTTAGACTTAGAGTCAGGGGGACCTGAGATCCAATCCCGCCATTAGCACTCAGTAGCTATGTGGTGCTGGGTAAGGCCTTTAACTTTTTTGCATCCCAAGCACCTCTCTCAGACTATGGAGCTGCAGTACAGGTATAGGTCTGCACTGGCAGATGCAGCTTCTGCACTAGAAGTTCACTACACCAATGAAATCACAGGCGGGGACAACAAAAAATTAATACCATGCCTTATTAGCAGCCTCACTATTATGTTGAACATGTAAAATTGGTAACATTTAGGGTTACATTTCTGAAAGCCATTCTGAGGATGTACTTTAAAAATCTAATTTTATAATGAAAGACAAAAGAATGGTCTCTTTTCCTGACTGTCAAAAGATCAAATGCCAAAACGAAAATAAAGCCGAAATCTTTGCGATGATAACATATGGAGCAACTTAGAGGAAGAGTCACTTATGAGTAAGGCAGTTCTACATCTGCAACAGGTTAAGGAGTGGGGGATCAAGAGGTTCAAAATGATAACAATGGATGTTTATTCGGTTCTTGGACACATTATTTCATTTTAGCCTCACTACCACCTTGTGAAGCAGGTACTTCAAGAATTCCCATTTTATAGATGAGGAAAATGAGGCTCAGAAAAGTTAAAGACTTGCTCAGGATCACATAACTATTAACTTTTGTGGTGGAATTTGAACTCAAGTCTTGTTGCCTCAAGTACTCTATACCTTATGTCAAGTCAGAAGACAGATGACCAGTAACTTCAAAATGAATGACTGGAACATATTTGGACAAGTTTTGAATTTTTGTTCTATGTTAAAACTAGGAAAAGCCAAGCCATAGAAAATAATAATCATCTGTTTTACATGATACTACCTATATGTGAATATTTTGGTAAAAATATAAGTGGCTATGATGTAAGAAATTAGCTAGAAGGAGACATCACAAATTGGATAATCTTTGCCTTCTGCTAGATACTACCTGGATCTAAACTGAGGAGCAGGAATAGGCTATCCTATGTTTGTGTTCTACATATCTGTCTGAGGCCCCCAACCCCCTTTATAGGGGGCTTGATTACTCACAGTCCTTGCCTCTCTTTTTTCTCTCCCAGGTATAATAAGAAATATTAACAAAGGAAGGTCTACACTGGATCTCAACCAAAGAGTCAATCTTGGAAACTATGAGAATATAACTCATGTCTTACTCTCCATGAGTTTGCTGGACTCCCCATCTAAAAGGACTTAAACATCTTCAATTTCAAATGCTAAGGCATTTCTCCAACAGACAAAAGCAATTTAGGGGAAAGTGAAGTAGCCAAAAATAGTCTAAGGATGTTCAGAGAAGATAAGAGTTGAATTTTTTATCTACCTTGGCATGTCGCAGCCTCTTTAAGGGATTCTTTGAGGATATCATTTCTGCCTGGCTAGGTTTTAGACAACTTTTCAGAGCAAACTTACCAGTTATTCTTTCAGAGACACATTTCTGTCATTTTACCATTATTTTATTAAAGAAAAAAAAGAATTCTTCTTAACCTAAAGATGTAGGAATCGAGACAAATGTTCAACTCAATTTAACATCTCAAATATTATTCAATCCTATGTTATAGGTGAGGTAACCAACTTGGAAAGATTATAAAACTTCGTCTTTTAGTAGAGAGAAATCGATGTCATTTAAGGGTGATGATTGTCCAGGGCAAGGGTTTCTAACCTAGGGTCCATCGATCTCTTGGGGACCCATGGATAAATTTCAGGGGGTTAGTGAATCTGAATGGGAAAAGAATTACATCTTTATTTTCAATTTTCAGTACAGCTGGTTTCCTTTGTAATGCTAGATATTTGATTTTATGTATTTAAAAACATTATTCTGAAAAGGGGTGAATGGGCTCCACCAGACTGCTAAAAGGGTCCATGGTACAAAAAAGGTTAAGAACCACTGGGTAATAACAAGAAATATCTAAGATCACCTTAAAAAATGGGCCTACAACAGAAGTCATGCTTGGCTGTCAATTTTATAGAGGGACCAATGCCTCTTATAAGGAATTACTAAAAAAGAAGTTATGCCTGTATCTTAATTTTACAAAAAACAAAACAAAAAACCCCCCAAAACTAAAAGACTGGATATTAGGCATGAAACCATAAGTTTGGGAGATCTTTGTAGTTAACTCAAAAGAAATTGGATAAAGGATTAAGGATTCAGATTGGATGAACTTGGAGGTTCTTTCCATCTCTTAGATTCTGGGGGTAGAGTATAATGTAGGAATTTTGTAGTTATCAGATTGACTTTTATAAAAGGTAAGAACAAGATATAAAACTTTAAAAGAAACTGAAGAAATTTAGAATACCAAACGGAAAGATCTCAGCACCGAAAGCCCCTCCACGTCTGCTAGACCAAGTTCCATTAAACTGAGGGAGACAATAAATCCATCAAAAATGTTCCAACCTTCTTGGAAATAATAGTAGGGATCCATGGCTATGAGCTTCAGAAACATTTCTGCTGTGAAAATTCCAGTGAAAACCTAGGGAAGAGGAGAAGAGAAAGGAAGGACAAGAGGGGAAAACAGAGATGTTTAAATTAGAATGCTTTAATTATTTATCTTTGAACATAAACTTGCCCAAGAAACACCAAGATGGCCCCTTCATTCAGTCTTACCTCTGTCATGGCCTAAGAGTACTCATCTGTACTTTGTATCTCAGAGACATCTGAAACCCGACACAGTGAAGAAAAAGTTTTGTCTTTTTCTCCTAAAACCTTCCCTCCACCCAGTTTTCCCTCTTTTGTTGGCAAGGCTATCGTTATCTCTCAGTATCTCTCAACCTTGAAAATTGGTCTTAAGACTTTACTTTGATTCAAATACATCATATTCCAATAGAGAATAATCTCCTTTCTTTATATCACCTTCTCAAATCCCGTGTTCACACCTATTTACAGTCAATTCACAGAGATATTCAGGCTTCCAACAGGATGGACCCTCTCCTACACCCTTACTCCTACATAAATAATGTAAAAGAAGTTGATGTGTAAATTTATGACATATTGAGATTCTTGACTGAAATATCAGTTTCCAGCATATAATAGCTTGCATTGTTGATTGGTGCTTGATATATACTTGGTCCCTGACTGATTAGGGAACTTGTATTACTATTATTCAGATAAGAGGAGTAATATTTTTTCATTAAAAGTCTAACTTCTAAAAAATATGTTGTTGATAACATTAGGACATTCTCCAAATTTCAAAGTGTCTCATCAAGGAGACTAAAATGTAATTAATGTGGGATAAGTTGTGCTGGAACGAATCGTAATATGTTTAAGGTGACATTATTTTACTAGAACAAGGAGACTAGAAAAAGGAAAGTCAAGAATACAGGATCATGAGTCAAGAGATATAGATCAGGTGGCATTTTGATCACTAGGAAGATCCCCGCTTGATAGTCTAATAGGTGGAATGTCCCCTTGGATGAACCTGTTTCCTCTGCTTTGCTTTTTTTCTGTTGACTAAATAACTTTCTGCTTGCTCAGCTGGTTTCCCAGGTATTATAATATATATCTGGAAGAGAGTATAGATTCTAATCACTAAAAAAAAGTGTATCCCACCAGGATAGATGAATAAATTCTGGTTTGTCAATCTGCTGTGAATTTGGTTGGGGTGAACCAATGGATTCATCCTTGCCACCAGTGATGCTTTTACCTTGGAACATGTCCTAATGTGGGTGAATAGACTACAATGGGACCTGTTCTTCATGATTTTTAAGGATTTGGTGTCTTTGTACTAATGGATGGCTCCCAACCAGGTCTTCTGAAAGACTGTGACTAGGTTGAGTTAAAAAAAAATGGGAATAATACTTCCCAGGGACAGATTTTTTTCTGAGTTATAAGCCTAAGAAGTGTCACCCAGGAGGCTATAGTTTTCGAATTCTGAAGTGAGAGGAAGACTACTATTTGCTAGTCTGGGGCAGAGTGAAGAAAGAAGAGCCAGAAGAAGAATGTACATGATGACTACAGTGATGGAAAAGAAAACTAGATTCAAATGTGGCTGAACTCAGATTAGACAGTGACCAATGTAGTTCTTTGAAAATAGATGATGAAACACATTTCCTTTCTCTCTGGAGAAAGGTGAGGAGTTCTGTGGGTACATAAAATTGCAAATACTGTCAGATATGGTTGCCATATTCGTTTGTTTTGCTCAATTGCTTCGTTACAAGAAAGAGTTCTATGGTGGGGTGACTGGGATGTGAAAACAAAAGGAAGCAATAAAACTTCTTTTAAAATTCCTTGGAGACCTAGAATCCTATGAACTTGTTTAAAATTGGGAAAAATAAAGGCTTAAGTGGGGCAGGAGAGTGTAAAAACAAAGGTCATAAAGGCAGAAACTCTCTCATTTGTAAATCTCTGGCTAACAGAAATAGATGTACATAGGCTTTTTATAATTTTGCGTGACATTATATGTCCTTAAGCTATTACAGTTAAATAAGATTTAGGAAGTATATATTTAATAAGTAATATATAGAACTGGTTAAAGAGGGTCCTATAATCTCCAACATACAGGCTGATTAGTTTTCACCTGGCACATTAAGAGTTCAATCCTGAGCAATCTGAATTCACATGAGCTGCCAAAGCAATGAATCCTCATCACATATAGGAGACTTCTAAATCATCCTTACCATGCTCTCAGACTATAGGCTGGGGAAGTAACTGAGGCATCCCCATGTGTCAGGCTGTGGGTCCAATTAGCTACAATTAACAGTCCTTTCTAAACTCTTCTATAGAACTAGACCTCATGTTAAGAGGGATTCTTAGAGAAAATCACAATGCTAGTGATATTTTCTTTCTAAATTGTTAAATATAAAACTTAATATAAAAATGTTTATATAATGCAGCAATTTTTTCCCAATAAAAAACAGGCCTAATTTCACTTACTGTGCTCCAAAACTCTTCAACTTCCCTCTGTCTTTGCAGGCATTCCATATTACCAGATATCCCCAAACAAGCATTAATGTATTAATTTCACATATTTCAAGTCCCAAAAATCTTCTGTAGCCAAATTGGCTTGGGAAACATTGGTTTAGAACAGCAGCACGCTTTTATAATGCTAGTTTTTAGGGACAAAACTAATGTTCCTTTTACATTCCCAACAAAGCACGTCAGGCCTTAATCACATATGATATTTTAAGGGACATTATCCAACTTGAAGTATAACCAAATCTATGCAACAAACTGTATTATAAGAGGATTCTGTGTTATTCCGATATTCCTATGATGCCACTCCCTAGAAATGATGGAAATCAGATGATTTATCTCCTTCAGTCAAATTTTTACAATTAATTTGAGTAGCATCAACTCAATTTGTTCAATAATGAAGATAAGCAGAAGCAAAATAATCCAATCATCACTTCTATCTAACTTTTGAATCCATTGTGTAACTTTTTCCCCTCAGCATATTTATCTTCTTAATTACAACTCTGGCTCAGGCTAAACATTATGATGAATTTGGGATGGATGAAATTCTGGTGGCTCATACCCTGGAAGGCAGAAGGAAACCATTCTAGGTTAAGTATTTGTCCTAAACAATTATCAGTGGGTAGTCAAGAGTTGACTGGGGAAAAAGCAAGCCACAGTACCATTTGGTATACAGTAGCACTCTGGTCTGTGTGGTATTCATTACTAAAACTCAGAAGAAAAATTATTTTGGAGGGCTGGGGGTACATTTAGAAGAGACATAGAGGAATCGGTCTTATAAATAGGATGAGAACTCAAGAGCCCTTGGCTCCGGTTCCTGAAACCAACCTAGTGTCCCATGCCTCCCTTCATGGCTTGGTCTGCAGCCAGTAACTTTAAGTGACATTTCCCAAGTTCTCCAGAAAGAGAAAGGAGTCAAGAGATCCCCAAATCTAGGAGTGGCTGCTATTACATCAGTTTTCCAATTAACTATCATTTTCTTTTCTACCCAAGTCTCTCATCCATAGTGACCAGCAGACAATAGAAAAGGGTTTCCAATGGAAAAAACAAACAAGTAAACAACCCATGTTTAAATGACAAAATCAGGAGACAGTGCTTTGCCTTACCAGATTTCCAACAGCCAAGACGTTTTCAAAGTGTGGCGTCATGGGATGATGCTCCATCGCCATAAACAAGGTGTTCAGGACAATGCAGATAGTAATGGCTAAGTCCACAAAAGGGTCCATAACGATCATGTTCACAATCTCCTTCAGCTTGATCCAGTATGGGTGGCATTCCCAGATGAGGAAAGTGTTGGCAAATTTGTACCAACATGGAGGGCACTTTCTCTGAGACTCTTCTAACTCTGTAGCAGGGCAAGAACAAAGGGAACTTCTCAATCAAGCAGTAAAGAAAAACGAAGTACACTTTCTAATACCAATTATTGGTGATCATAAACTGTAAAACTGAATTGACAATGCATGAGCTTCCCTGCTCCTCTATGGGGAGGAATTTGTACACTTAAAGATCCCAAATGACTTTACTAGGAGAGAACTCTCCCCTCACACAACTTTTGTTCCACTAAATGAAAAGAATTAGAATAACCTGCACAAGGCTACATATCAACACACACCAGTGATATGCTTTGTTGTTCAGTCATTCTCAGTCTCGTCCAACTCTTCCTGACCCCATTTGGGGTTTTCTTGGCAAAGATACTGGAGTGGTTTGCTATTTCCTCCTCCAGCCCATTTTACAGATGAAGAAACTGAGGCAAACAGGGTTAAGTGACTTGCCCAGGGTCATACTAGTAAGTGTCTGAGGCCAGATTTTGAACTCAGGAATATGAGTCTTCCTGACTCCAGTCCTGGCACTCTATTCACTCCATCACTTAGTTGCCCAGTGATATGGTAGTCTTAAATAAAACAGAAAGTCAATCAAATGAAAAAATAGTTATTGAGTGCTAAATGTGTGAAGGCACTGTATTAGGTGTTATGGGAGATATTGAAGAGTGAGATACTATGAGTTTGCAGCGAGAGACTGAAAAAATGTCACTGAAAGTTTCCCAATATTTCTCTACTCTCTCCCTCACATAGTCATTCAAAATAACAAAAATAAAGAGGGGAAGAAAAGTTCAGCAAAAGAAATCAACACACCAACCATGTCCAATAGTCTATGGAATGTCCAACAATCATCGTCTCCCACTTTTGCACAGAAGAGAGGGAGCTGAATTCTCATCTCTTCAATTGGGGTTAAGCTTGATTATTACACTTACTCAGAATTCAGTTTGGCTTTTTTGTTGCTGTTTTTCTCATTTATTGTAGTGATTATGAATGCTGTTGTATTGGCTCAGTGTGTTTTACTTTGTATAAGTTTATATGAGTCTTTCCATGCTTCTTTGTATTCTTTACATTCATTGTTTCTTACAGCAGAGGAATAGTCCATTATGTTCATGTACCACAATTTATTTAGTCATTCCTCAATCAACGGACATCTATGCTCTGTTTCCAGTTCTTTGCTACTACAAAAAAATACCTTCTTATTCGGGTATATACGAGACTTTTCATCCCTGACTTCCTTGGGTATATGCCTCATGGTGGAATCATGGTGTCAAAGGGTCTGGACATTTTAATCACTTCTTAGCATAATTTCAAATTATTTTCTAGACTGATTGGACCAGAACAGCTCCACCAACAGGGCATTAGTGTGATAGACTTTCCACACTCCTCCAACCTTGACTAATCGCAACTTTTTTTAGCTTTTACAATATGCTCAGAATTGTTTGGATTCGGATTTCTCTTAATATTAGTGACACAGAAATTCTACATCTGTCTCCAAGCCATAGTAATGGCTGTCCTTTGTGTGTGGAATGCTTTCTATTCTCACCTCCACATCTTAGAATTCCTGGCTTCCTTCAAAACTCAGTTTAAAAGACACCTTTTGTAAGGGGCCTTTCCTGCCCATCCTACCCACCCCCAGCTACTAGGGCCTTCTCTTGAAAGATACCTTCCAATTCTCTGTATGTTCATATAATCTTCTCCATTAGAATATAAGTTCTTTGAGAGAAGTAATGTTTTTGCTTTTTCTTTGTATCTTCAGTGTTCAAAATAATGCCTGGTATACATATATGGTAAGCACTTAATAAATCCTTGGTGACTGAACTTTCATATAGTTGTTAACATTTTACAATTTTTTTTGAAGAACTGTTTGTTCATATTCTCTGAAGAATGGTTTTTGATTTTATATGTGTGTGTTAGTTCTCTCTATATATTGTGTATTAGCCCCTCCCCTCATTTATTGTTTCCCTTCTTATCTTACTTGCATCAACTGTATTTGTGCTAAAAGTTTTCAATCTCATGTAATCAAAATGTGATTTTTTTTGTGATTTCCTCTAGCCCTTGCATGGTTAACAAGTGCCCTCTCTTTGCATCCTCCTCCTCCACCCCACCCCAAGATAGCTTTGAAAGATTCCTGATCAGGTTCTCTTTTAATATTGCTATGAAATGAACTTTGATATTCAGGTTGCATATACATTTTGGGCTTATTCTGGTAAATGGTATACACTGTTGGTCTAAATCTAATTTCCACCATACAGTTTTTCAGTTTTCTTATTGAGTAGGGAGTTGTTTTGCAAGTAATTTATGTCTTCCTGTTTACTAAACACTGGGCTGTTAAGCTCAATGTTTTCCAATTCTTCCTTATCTTGCTTATTCCTCTGATCTTTTGTTCTTTAATTGTTACATTTTTATAGTATAATTTGAAGCCTAGAAGAGTTTTTCTTCCTTTACTCCTACTTTTTTTCTTATTAGTTCCCTTAAGATTCTAGATCTTTTGTTCTTCTGAATGAATTTTGTTATTATTTTATCTAGCTCTACAAAGTATCTTGTGAGTAGTTTAATTGGTATAACACTAAATCTATAAATTAATTTAGGTAGTATTGTCATTTTTATTATGCTGGTGCAGTTGAACCATGAACGCTGAATATGCTGGGAAGGAATTTCAAGCAGCATGAGCAAAGACACGAAGTGGGAAAGCCTAGTATAGTTTGGGGAAAATGTAAAGTTTTCCAGCTTGGCTAAAGTATGTATAGAGGAACAGTATAATACAGATTACCACATCTCAAGAGAAATTGAATGATAGGACTACAGAGTTGGGAATTTATGTTGTGGGAAACAGGGAACCACTGAAAGTATCTGAGAAGGTAAATGGCAAGTCAAAATTGTGTCTTAAGAACATGAATAGAGCAGGCCTGTTCATGAGGAATTTCAGGGAGAAAAGTAATCATGGAAAATGGAGAGGTGCCAGAAGAAGTTAGAGCATCACTCAGTCAACAAGCATTTCTTAACTACCTACTATGCCCCAGGCACTATCCTAAGTGCTGAGAATACAAAAGAAAGGCATAAGACAGTCCCTGCTCTCAAGCATCTTACAGTCTAATGAGAGAGACAACATGTATATAAGTATGTGTGGAAAGAGGAAAACAGGAATACACTGGGGGAGGAGAAAGGGAAATAATGAGAGTGACAAGTGGACCTCTATACAAACAAGGAGGAAGGGATGGGCAGAGGGCCTAATATTTAAAAACAAATGTAACCATGGATTATGTTTGATGGAATGATATTCCCATCAGGAAAAAAAAAAACTCTTACTGCATTCTGTACTCTGTGCTATATCAGAATGATGTCTGGTCTGGAATTTAAGAATTTAAGTTTTAGAATTTAATCTGGATTTTAATCAAGAATTTAATCTGGAATCTGAAATTTAAGTTTAAGAGGGACACTGATATGTATAATGTGTCCAAATGGGGGCTGAGCAGAAGGGCAACACAGTTGGAACAGAAGGGCTCTACACAGAGTGCTGAACTAGAGTCAAGAAGATCTGAGTTCTAATCCTACCTCAGACACTTACTAGATAGGTGACCCTGGACACATCACTTAACCTCCCTCAGCATCAGTTTCCTCATCTATAAAATGGAGATGATAATAAAAGCACCTACTTCACAGGGCTGTGGTGACCATCAAATGAGATAATATATGTAAAGAGCTTTGCAAACCTTAAAACACCATATAAACACTAAGTATTAAATGCTATTTGTTATCTGTGACCTTGACCAACTTCCTCTTTGGACTCATAGATAAGTGTCCTTCTGTTGAATGAGGGGATTTAATTAGGTGATTTCTAAGGTTCCTTCCAGTTCTAAATCCTATGATCCTAAATCTGGAGGTCACATCATACAAGGAATGGTACAAAGAATTGGGGATATTTAGCCCAGAGAAGAAAAGGTGTAGGCAGGGGAAGGACATGATGGCTGTCTTAAAATCGCTGGAGAGTTGTCACATATAAAGGGAACAGACGTTCCATGTGACTTCTGTGGGAAGAATTAGCACTACGTGTAGGAGTTACTATGATGCAGATTTTACCTCCATATAAGGAAGAACATTTTAACAGAAATTATCCAATGACTGAACAGGCTGTTTTGAAGAGCAGCAAGCTTCCTATGAACAGAACTGTGCAGGCAGAGAGAGGCTGGATAACCCTGTGTCACGGATACTTTGAAGGGGGTCCTGTATTGGGGAAAACTGGATAGAAGGAGCTTTAAGGTGTCTTTCATACTAATCCCTTGTCATCACTGACAAAATTCTATAGAAACAGGGAATTTTGTTAGGATGTGTGAAGTAATGGAAAGAGTCTTGATGTGAAAGCCCTATGAAAACTGTAAAAATGCCAAACCATTGTCAGGCATTGTTAATAATTCTTCTTCTTCTCTATCTTCTTCTTAGGCCTTAGTCTACAGAGTCAGCCATAGAATACCTGACCTAAACACCAGACAGTATTCTCTCAAAGGCACAGTTTTGAAAGCTGAACTGTCCTTGGAACAAGATGCTATTTCTATAAGAATGAATTTATAGGCTTTCTTCTCCCTAATGCAGATGAGTGAATCTGGTATTTGGAAAAAAAAAAAAGGTTCTCTATTATTTGACCAAGAACAAATCAAGTCTATCTTTCTTTATTCTGACCATGAGGTACCCATGGTAATAGCTTTATTTTAAGTGAAGTGGTTCTGACTGGGATTTCTGATTGGCTGCTAGTTGCTAGGAAAATGGTTGCCTTGGTTCGACAGATTTTAGGGCCACAGTGATGCCATGTGGGAGTCTGCGTGGGGAAGGAAGTCTGTTAAAAAAAAAAAAACAAAAAAAATTTTGCTTTGGCTTCCTTTCCATAGAACTCACCCCTCCCCAAGGTAAATATAGTTTTCTTCTCAAAAAAGAAAGGAAAAAAAGGTTCTCATTTCCATAAATTCTTATAGTACATATTTGGAATCTGGGTCCATTCCCTTTTTAAAAAATCTCTAAACGTCTGCTGTTTGCTGGCATGTGGAGACTGGAGATTGAAGTGGTGACTTCTCATTTCAGAATTGCCATAGTGCCTGGGGAGCTTGGGTCTGGCTCTTTGCCAACTCGAAAATGGAAGTAGGTGTTCCCATTTCCTAAAGAAATATAAAGGGGATTCCAGAGGGTATCCTTGTCCGTGTTCATTGGGAATGGAGATTTTGCAGCCCAGGATAATTTTCCCTGCTTCTGTCACAATAAGAGCATTTGGATTCTGTGAGTTGGGAGAGAATCCAGAGGGACTGGGAGGTTTATTAAATGACTCACAACCTTGCAAACAGTCACTCGCCCCCATATGCTTGGGATGGCTAAGAATTTGGCTTGGAGGGAATGGGCAAGCAGATGTATAAGTGAGATGATTCTCTCACTTAGCCTTGGATATTTTCAGAGGTGGACACAGCCTCTAAACCTAGTGGGAAGGAGAACCTTGGCTATAGTCATGGCTGCCCAATTCATTCAGGGCCATGGCTTGGGAAGGTCCCAGTCAGACAGGTGATGGCAACATCAGCTATGGCAGGATACCTTTGGATACTCTAATAAAAGATCAGCAATAAGAAACTCTTCTGCCTCTTATCCCCCATTCTTCTTTTCACTAATTTCTTCCTTTCTACTATGTTCCTGCCTTTAAGATGCTTCCATTTCAGTAGGGAGATATAACATGCATACAGATAAGTAAATAGAGAGCAATTTTAAGAGGGAGAGGGCATTACGAATCATGGAAGTGTGTGAGAGTGTGTGTGTGTGTGTGTGTGTGTGTGTGTGTAAGGTCAGGTCAGAGAAGGTTTCATGGAAGTGATACCCAAGCTGAGCCTTAAAGGAAAGATGAGAAGGGAATACATTCCAGGCACGTGTAAATACAAAAAGGTGGGAGATGAAATGAAAAGTCTGAGGAATAGCTAGTACTACAGTTTGGCTGGAAGGAAGAATGTATAAGAAGAAGAATAATGAGAGAAAAGGAGAAAGTTAGACTGAAGCCAGACTCTGAAGGGTTTTAAATACCAAACAGATGAGTTTGTATTTTAACTGAGAGGCAAGGAGAGAACTACCAAAGGTTTTTGAAAAGAAGAACAATCAAGTCAGACCTATTCCACAGAAAAGTTATTTAGTGGAGGCGAGGTTAGTGAGGGAAAAGACTAAAGGAGACCAATCACGAGGTTTTTCTTCCAGGAAAGACATGATTAAGACCTGAATTAAGGAGGTGGCTGTGTGAGTATACAAAGGACGACGGCTAGTATGAGGACAGTCAGTCAACAAATACTTGCCAGGTGCCAGGAACTATAATAAGCACAAAGAAAAGGCAAAAAACAGCCCCCATTCTCAAGATGCTTCCAGTTCCAGAGAACACACAAACAGCAATATACAAACAAGATGTATGCAGGATAAATGGGAGATGGTCAACAGAGGGAAGACAGCAGCCTGAAGAACTGGGAAAAGCCTGTTCTTGCAGAAGGTGAGATTTTAGCTGGCAGCTTGAAGTGGGGCCAGGAGGTTGGGGCTGAGGAGAGAGAGAATTACAGGCATGGGAGACAAATGAAAATGAATAGAGTCAGGAGATGTCCTGTTGGAGAGGAAGTCACTTGTCAGCAGATTACTGAGTATAAGGTGCAGGACTGATCGAGGCAGAGAATGAAGAGGGGAGGTTAACTGGGAAACAATGGGCACCTCAGCAGATAGCAACTCTGAGTCACAGGCATAAAGAGGGCATATTAGAGTTTGAACATGAAGCAAGCCCGGGGCTCTTGATCACTAAGGGCCTGAAGTGAAGGCCTTTAATGCCCCTGGCTCCCTGAGGCTTGAGTACCCTGGCAGATATGAGTCCCCTTTGGCAGAGGCCCTCTACACCTAGTCAGCTATTTTTTGAACCTAAGTGTGGGTATTTATATTGATCTCTCTTAAATTTTTGTCATGTTAGATTTAGTCCATCATTCTAACATTGGAATGTCTTTAAGCAGGTTAGGTATGTCTTTAACCAAATCACTGATAAAAAATGTATAAAAAATTTGAAAGAAAGAAAAGAAAAAATCTGGCGAAGGAGCCTTGTGACATATGACTGACTATTCTTCTGCTGGAAGACTGATGACATCATAAGGGGAAGTGCCTAGGCCCCTCTTTGTGCACCAGGCAGTGTCACATAGGACCCACCCCAACACACAGTATTCTAGCACTGACAGTAGTGTCACTGCAGGTACAGGTCTAGCAACAAATTACTGCTATTAGTTTCATCTTTCCTATTCCCACAACAAATATATTGATGTTACACAGCTAGTAAGTGTCTGAGGCCAGATTTGAACTCAGGTCTTCCTGACTCCAGGGCTGGTGCTCTATCCACTGTACCACCTAACTGCTCCTCAAGTACATCTTAAGGGGAAATTCTAATGGTCATAAGTAGTCAGAAGAAAAGGAATGTGGGAAGGATGCCATCTTTCTACCTTTCTTTGGTTCTTTGGTCTGCATGTGTGCACGCGTACACAGTCTCACACACACACACACACACACACACACACACACACACACACCCCCACCCACCCATGTGTGCTTACTCAGACTGCCTGGATTTCAATAACAAAGTACATACCTTCTACTAGCGTATTTGTAACAACACTCATGACACTGTTGACTCTGTCCTTCCTTCCATACGAAGCATTCAGCTGGTTCATAGAGACTAAGAGGGATCCAGGGCCTTTCTTCTTAATTTCCACCTCAGTTGTTGCCTGCAAAATTACCAAGTTGGGTGAGTGGGGCCTTTTAACACCGAGGGCAGGCCTTACTGGGCAGACACTCCAAAGTGTTAGCATGGGTTTAAGCCTTTAATTTCATCTCCTAATCTGGTCTTAGAACTCTATATGCTACATGAGCTAACTCTATTGACAATGGGTCTTCAGCAGTCTTTTTTTTTTTTAAGGCAATTGGGGTTAAGTGACTTGCCTAGGGTCACACAGCTAGTAGGTTTCTGAGATTGCATTTGAACTCAGGTCCTCCTGACTCCAGGGCTGGTGCTCTATCCACTACACCACCTAGCTGCCCTTTCAACAGTCTTTAGACCAAGGAGACTAAGTTGGTTAGGGGTCCCCTGGGAAATCTGTTTCATCCTCAGGTGAACTCAGGAATCTGGCTACCCAGAGACCACTGTATAGTGAACAAAACTTCTGGGAAGAAGGTAAACCAACCTAGTTTCTTTGAGAGCCATCAGACCAGCTTTTGCACCTGTTTAAATAATTTATGAGCTAGTGCCAACAGAATGGATGCCATGGGTTTTCCATTACCCAATCTCAAAGTATTTGGTTAGAAATGAATTAGCCTTGGATATATGTATAATACAATGAATTCTTATATTATGTAAATTTTTCTTAGTTTCCATCTCAGCCTTTGATCTTACCAAATATCATTGGTTTCACTTCATCAGCATGGAAAAACTAGAACTACTGGCAAATTCTTGGTCAACAACACTAGAGCAATGGTTGCTATAACTATTATTATCAAGTCAACCCATCTACGATATATACTTTAATCTGGAATATAAGGAAATATGCACAAAATAAACACATTTTTAAAAAGTTATTTAATTTTTAACAAAGGCTACAACACTTATCTTACTTTTCCCCTGTGGCTAGGAAAAGAAAAGAGAAGGTTCTAGAGGTTGCTGCCAAATCCAAACCATGTAACTGAAGCTGCTCAGTGATCAAATACCAACAAAATTAAAAATTCTAAGAAATCCTTCATCAATCCATTCTCCAGAAGCATGTGTTTAATGCCCATCCCATGGGCAGTATTAGTGTGGTAATGGGTGGAAAAGACAATAAATGTGCACCTCAGTCTTCCTTTTTAGTGTACTCTCTACACCCCTGACCTTTCTGTATCCAAACTGGCTTCCCTGGGTGGCTCAAGATCCAACCAAGACGTCTTCTGGTCTTGTAGCTCATGTCCAGCACAGTCTAAGAATCTTTAACAAGTACATCCAAAGTACAGAGAAGGGAAATGTTTCCAAAGGGCTGGAGGAGCACTGAGTAGAGTCAAACTGGCCCTTACTGTGTGGAATGGAAATAAAAGCTAGGCTGCAGCAAAATGTCTTTATTCTAACATATGCATTAGATTTACTTTTTCAGGTCAATAGGAAGATATTTTCTAGCAGATGTTAGGTTTGTTATTTATTATTTGTGTAACTTTGGGCAAATGACTTCATTTCTCTGAGGCTCAACTTCCACATGGATAAAATTGTACCAGAGGCCCTCTGAGGTCTTTCCAGCTCTACACACATGATCTGATGAAGGAAAATTATTGCCTCTGGAACTCAGGCTATAATAATGTTCAAATATTTGTATGCTTATGAATATGTATAATAAGTGTCAAAGGTAACCACAAAGTGAATTTCTCTGAATAAATCTTCCTTCGCCACTCCTAGCATCTGCACTAAGGCACAAGATTTCCAGAGCCACAGAATCAGGGTAACCTGATGATTAGCCTCCTCTTCTTCCTTCCCTTTTTCTTCTATTTTTCTTTTTTTTTTTTTAGGCAATTGGGGTTAAGTGACTTGCCCAGGGTCACACAGCTAGGAAGTGTCAAGTGATTGGTCTGAGACTGGATTTGAACTCAGGTCCTCCTGACTTCAGGGCCAGTGCTCTATCCGCTGCGCCACCTAGCTGCCCCCTTCCCCTTCTTTTCTAAAACAGTCATTTCAAAACGGCCATAGAAAGTAGGTCCAACTCTGATTACCAAACTGTTACTTCTAGACACCTATTACATTAACAGTAATTCGTGTTCACGATGATAACCCTGAAGTACCAGAAGATCTATACTGATCAGCATGGGAGCTCCATTTTTGACCTGAGCTGGTTGGTCCCTCCTTCTAGGTTGGTAGCCCCCTTTCTCTGAGGGGCTCGTCAAAATGATGCTGAACTTAGTGCTGATATTGGCAGAACCCACTGCAGTTCAGAACCCCCCAGGTTAAGAGAGCACTCTCCCTGGTGGCTAGCAGTACACAGGTGTGTACCACTACTCCCAGCAATTGTACCCCTTCTAAATGAAACTGAAGAAATTTTACAGAATGAATGAATATGTGAAGTCACCTGCTACAGCCCCACAAATCTGTTTCTGATCAGAGTAGTCATATTTGCTTCCAAAAGAGAAAGAAAGAACTCAAAATTTTTAGAAAATGTCTTTACATGCAACTGGAAAAAATAAAATACTATTTAAAAAAAGAGAAAGAAAGTAAAATCACTGGGAACTCAAATTCTTCAGTGATTTTACTAAAGGACTTTCAAGAAGAGAAAAGCTAGAAAAGTAATATTTCAAGTAAACAGTTCCCATTTCTTCCAACACCAAATGCCAAGTTTTCCTGAAATATAAAAAGCCATCAGAGTTATTTCCTACCGACAGGGATGGGGACTGGACTTGTGATTTCATCATGAGAGGCAACTCTGATGAGGGAACTCCTACTGATACAAGTTGGCATTTCCTCTGAAACACTTTTAGAGAGTTGTCTGAACATCGAGAAGTTAAGTGACTAGCCCAAGGACACACAACCAGTTTGTGTCAGAAGTCAAACTTGAACTCGGGTCTTCCTGGGCCAGCTCTCTATCTGCTATGCCATCTGGCTTCTCTCTCTGTTTCCTAAGATATTTTGCAGATGGCAAGCATTTGTATTCTCCCCAAATTTTAGTAGATTTCCCTGGGGAAACTCAGCTTGTTTTTTTTTTAAATAAGTTTAGATTTCAAACTGAAACTGGTAAATGGAACCATCCCATGGTTTTTTGTTTTTTTTTTTTTGCTTCAGAGTTGAAATGTGTATAGCACTTCAGACATGGCATTAGAAGTCAACCAATGAACCACATATACAAATCTTTCACAAAAAGTGATTGACTCCTTCGCATCATCCCTAATGATCCCATCCTTTACTCCAGTCTCTGATGCAAAGGTGGCCCTTCCTTTGCTAACACCATGTACCCTCGATTCCTTCTCCTCTTTTCTTCCCCAGAGGATGGTTCCTAGTACCAATGCCCCTATCTAATTTTTAATTTCCTTCATCTAGTTGTTCTTTCTCTGCTGCCTACAAACATGCCCGAGTCTCTCATCAACCTTAAAAAACTCTCACTAGGTCTTCCCATACTTGATAGCTATCATCTTATATTATCTACATGTATCATACGTCTATCATTCTATGTATCTCTCCTCTCTATCTCCTTGAAAAAGCTGTCGTCTTTCTTTGCCTCTAAGCCCACTTGATCGTTTTCTTCTAAACCCTCTAAAATCTGGCTTCTGGTTTCATCACTCAACTGAAACTATTCTTTCCAAAGTCACCAGTGCTCTCTTGACTGCCAATTCTAAGGGCCTCTTCTCAAGTCTCATCCTTCACAACCTCTTTGAAGTGTTTGACAGTGCTGTGCGTCCTCTTCTCCTGGATATTTTCTCAGGTTTTCATGAGATCACTCTCTCCTGGTTCTTTTCCTAGTCATCTGACTGTCCCTTCTCAGTTTCCTTTGCTGGATCAATATCTGGGTCATGCCCACTAACTTTGGCATCCTTCAAGGCTAGGTCCTGAGTGTCTCCTCTTTCTCTATTTACTCTCTTACTTGCTGACCCCATGGATTCTATGATCTCTATGAAGATAACTACCAGACTGATATATCCAGTCCCAATCTTTCTCCTGAGCTCCAGTCATGTGTCTCTAACTACCCTACTAGATGTTTCAAACTCAATGTGTTTAAAACAGGACTCCTCTTTACACCCAAACCCACCCTTTTAAATTCTCCTATTTCTTTTTAGGTTACCACCATCATTCTCATGATCCAAGCTTACAACCTCAGTGTGTCATTCTTGACATCTCATTCTCACTCCACAAATACAAGCAATTGCCAACTCATGCTGTTTCCATTTCCACAACATTCTAGACATTCTGGCATCTCTCTCCTCCTTTCCACTTGCACAGACACCACTCTAGTTCAGGTCCTCATTGCCTCTTGCCTGGACTGCTACAAGAGTCTCTTGGTATTCCTATCTCAAGTCTCTCTTTGTTCCAAATCATTATTCACATAGCTACCAAAATGATTTTCCTGAAGTTAGCTTTCTAGTTAATAAACTTCAGTGGTTCCCTATTACTTTTAGGACCAAATATACTCTATTCACCTGGAACTCTGTGAACCCACCGTGTTGCTCCTAACACCATACTACATCTCTCACTTCCATACCTTTGCATGTGAGACACCCATGCCTGGAGGATACTTCTATCTCTTAGAATCACTAGTTTCCTTCAAAACTCTGTTGAAGCATGACCTTCTAACATAAGGCCTTTCCTGATTTTTTACAGCTTGTTAGGTCTCCTCTCTCCTCTCCCTCCCCTGATGACATCAACTCAAGGTTCCTTTGTATCAGCTTTCAACATGATCTGGATGTACCAGTATAAGTGTACTTTGTCTCCTCTGTAAGAATATAAGCTCCTTGAGGACAGGGACTGTTCATTTTTGTATTTATATTCTCAGCATCTAGGACAGTGCCTGGCAGACAATATGTATTAAATAAATGCTTGTTTATTGATTAGCTACATATAGATATAGATATCTATATATCTATATCTATATCTATATCTGTAGTCACCCAGACTACAGTTCCATAAGGAGCTTATGACTTCTTCGGTGAAGACAGGCAAAACAAGACTCATGAATAGGGCAATCAAGTCAGGAAAATTTGAAACTCAGAAATATAAGGAGTAAAACCCTCATGGTTTCACATTGCAGCAACTTGAAAAGTGTGATTTAATCAATCACACAGAATAAAACTAAAAAAAAAAAAAGAGAAGAAGAAGAAGCCTCTCTAAGTAAAAGGCCATGTGTAACAAGAATTATCTGGGACAGGTCTGAAGAATAAATCATCCTATACTCTAAATAACCATAGTTGTCTTTTTTATGCCTAGGAATCAATCAATGGATCTAATTTTTCTGAAAAGGGGAAAAATATCAATAGAGTCACCAAATTATGTCTTCTTACTCCTAGGGCAGCCAAGGGAATCTGGGTCACTTGTCTGATAACAAGAAATAGACAGGGGTCCATAAGAGGCCTATAATACCCTCTGCAGAAGTTCTGAAGTGGAAACTGAAACAATCTTATACTTTATACGTTGGTTGAGCATTTCAGGTTTCACCTGAGAGGAACCTGTTTCTATAAAGACAAACACCAGTAAGTAACTTACCTAAATTTGAGTGACAGAGCACTGATTACTGGCCCACCCATGACCTTAGGGCAGTGTTTTTAAATGAATCTTCCTTCCCTCTGAAAGATAAATTGTACTTCTTAATCCACCAAAAAAACATCGGACTCTTAGTTATTCAGGGAATGGTTATCCAGTTCACAGATTACACACGTCCTTTGCTTCCCTTCTCTTTAGCTGTGGACATTTTGGTCATCACCCAGTTAATTAGCAACTCACTTCAGAAAAGGCAGGGGAGCTGAAAGGATGCTATTTGAAGAAGTGCATTTTGATTCTTAATACTTCTCTTTGAAGTCTGGTGAGAAAGGATGGTGAAACTATTAGAGTGAAGTTTTAAAATTTTCCATGGATTTTAATCATCTATATTCCTTTAACTTCAATTACCTCAGATAACTGGGAGTTAACTATATAAATGGCTTTTTAAAAAGTAGCTTAAAAAAATAAGATAAATTGTTTTAATCATTTAATAAACAAAATGCTTCTAAGAAACTAGAAAGGGGGCTGTTCTGTCTGGATAATTAATGTTTCTACAAAAAGGCCTTCAGCAGGTCACCAAAATTAAATAGGCCTTGGCTCACTTTATGCACTGCAGGTCTGAAAAGCCCCAGGAAACAGATCTTTGTCCAAGTTATTCCATGAAAAAGGGAGTCTTTATTGAGCCAGACCCAAAGGTAAGATAGATGACATCAAGATGAGGTTTGCTCACATCTCTGTCACCTTTTTTATGTCAATTCAGAATAGAGACTATTCCTAGTTAGCCTAAGTGTCAGGACTGAGTTTGCTTGTAGCTAACAGTCAATTATCTGTATGATTTAACTATGTAATAGATTACCCACATAAACATTTTAATCCTGGAAACATCTCCCTACCATCTAGTACATTCCCAGAGTAGTTTCCTCATCAATTGGTGTGAGTTCAGGGAATGTTGTAGCAATGGGACATACAAGGAAAGCAATCCTACACCTTCCCCCCACCTTCCAAAAGAAGTCAAAACCTTAAAGCATATCTACCTTCCTCCTACTTAGATCCACAAGACCACTACTCAAGCACAAGTACTACTGACTGACATACCAACTCTTCCCTCTTCCAGTCTCTGTGTTGATGAATAGCTAGTTGTCTAAATGTAAGCTAAATCCCTCCCCCAAGACCCACTTCCCATTTTCTCATTCCCATTCATCTCAACCCTACTCCACTCATGTCCCAATTCCACTCTGTTGGCCTCATCGCTTATGTCTCTTAGAATCCCCACTCCAAAATGAACAAACCTCCCTTTACTTTAGACCTCTTCCTTGTCTCTTTCTACCTACTTACAGAGACCTGGCTATCCCCAGATGACATTATATTTTCTCTCTTACCCTTCTCTCTCCCCCTCTTCCCGACAACAATCTAGTCCTGGAAGAAGAATAGAAATATTTCTTGCTCCCCCCTGCCACTAGCACTCAGCAACATCTCCTTTGAGGTTCACTCTATTCAAATTTATTTACCCAATCAAGAGTCTACTTGAAGTTATATATTAGCTCCTAAGATATCTTCACCTCTTTCTCAAGGAATTCAGTACTCAGGTCAGTTTTCCTTTCCATCCCAACTGCTAAGCACCGTAACCTCTCAGTTCCTCAATATTATCTATTCCCATGAACTACTTTTCCACTCCATCTCAGCTATGCACAAGACGGTCACCTCTTTGATCTTGCTATCTAAACTAATAGGAAGCATGGCATTGCTTTGAATGAAACATCAATGATGTGGCATCTAATTTTTATTAAATATAGTTCTCTATGCCAGGAACAAAAATACAGCTGTAATAAAAAGGAACATATGATACTTATAATATTGTAAAAGATTAATACATAGGACCAACTTGAAGATCACTAATAGTCTCTGAACCAGTCTTTGAGAACCTCTAGTATAGAATTTTGAATATACTCTAAGCAGTCAAGGAAAGGGATGATAAGCTTTGGTTGCAGGAATACCAAAAGGTCTGAAGCTACCTGTTGAATTCCAGTAAAACAAGATATCAAATGGAATCTGGTACAAGCACCCACACCCACACACACACCCACACACACCCACACACACACACACACACACACACACAAAAAAAATACCTCATTCTTCCAAGTTGTAGTAATTTTGTTTTCCTGATCTTTAATCACTTCCTTAGAGGACCAGATTGAGTATGTGATCATTCTCACTGCAAAGTAAACTTTTCACATCTAACCTAAAAATAGTTTTCTCCTGGGTTGGAAGTACCTGGGGATGCCAGCCCTGTCTGGATCTCCTGCTTAGTTCTGAATTTGACTCCAGTTTGAATGGATGTTCCACAACTGCTGACATCACCATCATCAGATTCAACCAAGAGTATGTGCCACGTGCCTTGACCCAAAGCCGGAACCACACCCATCCTGCTGTCACTCAGCAGAGCAGGGCTTACATTCCATAGGAGTCCTCTAAACTGACTCCCCAATTTCATGCCCACATCATACATCGCGCATGCTGCTTTGAAACCTGCTCCTATGCTTTCAAGCAGAGATTCAAGTATCTTCTTAGAACAGAGACATTTTCTTTTCTAGCCTCTTCTCTTTAGAAGAAAGTTATTAAATCTAACCTGGCCTATTGGCTACCAAAATTCAACTTGATTCCCCTCCTGCCACCTCCTTCCAACATGGGAAATTCCTATTTTTGAAAGCTGCCCTATTCTTCTTCATTATCAACTCCTTGACTTTTTCCCTCAGTTATCTGGGAATTCAAAGTTTAGCTACAGACATAGAATTCATGAAAACCAAACAAAAATGGAACTGAAAGGACAAACAAGAGTGTTTTTCTTTTAAACCAACTGCTTAATTTACCTGGGATCCTGGGCATATTAAGCAATACTTAATTTATTTCTCAAGATCAACTACACAAAATGACAACAACTTTCTACATTAGTAGCTACATTTTGTAAAAAGAAAAAAACGGGGGCTGAGGGAAGCCAGAGTCCCAACTTATTCCAAACTATACACTGAATATCATCTTAATAACGGAATTCAATTCTATATACCAAACCATCCATATTAGTTGAGTTGCCCTATATACATGCATCATGCTAATTAGAGGAGCTGTGTCTCCATGCCATGTTAGAGGGAACTAAGGTATTAGAACAAAGTACACTGACATGCTATTTGAACAAATTTAATACCAACTGAGGGAGGAGAGAGGAAAGTCAGGAAGCAAGAGGTAGGAGGAACCAGGGCTAATTAGGTGCCAAGAATTTAAAATTTAAAAAAAAAAAAGAAATTAAACAGCTTGGAATTGAAAAACCAGACAGAAAAGATGACTTCCATAAAACTGGAAGCTAGTATCCTGACTTCTCACCAAATATGCTTAATCTTAAGTCATGGATGATTTTATACATGTACATGTGACTCCTTTTGCACCCTAACATCTTTATACTTCATCTTTTGCTTTCCTTTCCTTCCTCCTCCATATATCATGTGTTCCTGCCCCAACTTCCCATTTTTTTCCTCCTGTTGGGTCTTTTCTCTTTCAAACCTTTCTGAAAACCCTGTTTAATGTTGATCACCCTATTTTTGTCCTTTATCTTCTGCCTTCCCATATGACACTCAATCATCTTTGGATAATCTTATCTCATTGTTGTGGAGAAAACTTAAGAATTAGTAAAAATTAATGAAGCACTAAAAAAAAAAAGGTTTTAGATAAGAGAAGTTTTAAATTCCAAGCTGTTTTCCTAGGAGGACCAAAACAATTAGTTCAGGAAGAAGAGGCAATGATAGTTTTCAACTGGCTCAGACGCAGTTATTGTTTTAACAACCCAATCTCATTCCATCAGAGCGTCATCCGCTGGGCCAGAGGCATTCAGTCAAAGCAGGTAAGGGAGCTAAAAGTGACAGGCACACAAACAGGGGGAAAAAACAAGGGAGAAGCTAGGGAGAGACAGAGAACAAAGAGAGAGAGAAGAGATAGAAGAGGAGAGAGGAGAAAAAGGGGAGAGAGAGGAGAAAGGGGGAAGAGAGAAAGAGACAGAGACAGAGAGAGAGACAGGAAAACGAAGACAAGTGAATTTTGGGGTAGGATGGTGGAGGAGAAGAGGACAGAAAGATACAGAGAGATAATGCTGAATAGGAAGGAATATGAGATGAAAAACAGGGAAATCATGGACAGTAAAAGAAGAGGAGGATGGAAAGGGCAAATCAGAGAGATGAAGACAGAAAGAATAAAAGGAAAACAGAGAAATGTATTGAGACAGAAGGACTCACACAAACAAAAAGAGAGACATCAAGGGCAGGCAGGAAAGAAGGCCTGGAAAACAAGGGGCAGATAGGGAGAGACTGCCATGCCTAGCCTCGATCTATCCATTTACTTCCTTACACTGTTATCAGTAGCTGCCTTATCTATTTTCACCTCAGGCAGAAGACGCCCCGCTGCCATGGGCCCGGGCCCCCCGATGAGGGACACCACTCCATTGCAGTCAACTGTGCTGTTACGTTTCACGCTGCGTCGCAGGCTGGGAAAGATGCGAGAAGAGCGACTGCCCTGGCTGTAGCCACTGTAGCCGCTGTAACTGCTGCGCCGCTCGTGGGCCCGAATAGGGATGAAGAGCGAGTCTCGGCGGCCTTCGCTTTCCTCTACAGTGCTGTGCTCATCGTCTGCAAACTCGTTTTCAGAACCAGGGTCTCGGAACCTCCCAGGCGTCTTAAAACTGAAGATGCTGCTCTTGCTGTTGTGGCGAGAAAGGAACGGGGAACCCGGAATGCTGAGCAGCGACTGTGGGAACCAAAGAGAGAAAGAGAGTGAAGGAAGGGGTACAGGGATCTCCTGAGTCAAAGCGCAGAGCAGAGGTAGATGGACGTCTCAACCCCTTACCCCCTGCCATGATCAACGTGACACCTCTACAGGTTCCATTTCTGTCCAGTGGGAGACAGTCTGGGCTCGAACCCGCCCCCTCCCCCATGCATACCACCCAAGTGACCTGGGGTGAGTTAATCATCTTCCCTACTCTTCAGTTTTCTCACATATGAAATGATGCTGGAAAAGATGGTCCCCAAGGCCCCTTCCAGGTCTGCATCTATCATCCTCGATGGTAAATTGCCACCACTGTCCCTAAGCCCTATAATGAATTTATCTTTGATTTAGGAAGTAAATAATCCACAGTCTCTTCATGCACTGATTTGATGGTCTTCTTTTGTTCCTTTTATGTGTTTTCCACATGGTTCCAAATCAGTATGTATCTGTCTTAGGTTATAAAGTCAGGGAGGAGAGGGACTGTGTCTACGCAGTTGTCTTTGTGCGTTAGTGAACCTCCTTCCAGAAGATTACACACAATCAGATGTTTAATAAATGTCTTGTGTCATAATGAAGATGACAGAGAAATCATTGAGCAATATGGAGCTCCATTGATAAGAATCCCATCTATCAGCCTTGCTTCCTCTAACCCAACTTTCTGGCTCTATTTCCCTAATATTGCCAGCTCCAGGACCCTTCCAATAAAGTCCACAATTTGTATTCTTTCTCATTGTATTTTTACCCAATACTCTTGTCTCCTATTCTAACCCATTTTCTCTGGAATATTTTCTATACTCATAATTCTTTGCCTCTAGTTTGTCATTTCTTTCTTTCTTTCAGCTTCTTACAGTGATCTGAAATGAGTCAATGACTTTGATCAGTACAAGTCACAACAAGGAAGTAACAAAATTACAAACAGCTTTTTGTAAAATTGTTTACCATAAAACTGACCATATGTTGTCAACTTCTAATTATGCATGCAGAAAACATACAATGTGGATTATCCAAGAACCTTAGGTATATTCTATACTCACAAGCTGGGTTAGGATCATTGCCCCATTTCTCATGGCAAGTTTCTTTTCTCTGGAGGTTATGGCTATGGTGGGGTGGTTATCCATGATTTTCTATTATACCAATGTTCCTTTTCACTGAGGCACATAATTAAATATTAGCTCCCTCTTTTACATGTCATGTATTTTATAGGATGAACCATGCTAAGGATAAATTATTGTACCATAACTAATGTAACAGACTATTCTTGGTCTTAGAGAAACTGGCAAGGAAGCTAGTGACCTATTTCACCTGGTATGATACAGGTTCTGATCAGGGCTTGGAAATCTGGATGTTAAGGTATAAAATGACATACAACAAATCCAAGCTGAAGAAGCTTGATTACTTATTCTACCCTGGGGAGCTGACACAGTAAAAAAAATGGTGCCTCCCCTCAAGCCCATCCCCAGGTGGGGAGAGCAAAATACCCATGATAAAAATAGCATCTTACATTTATGCAGTGCTTTCCAATTTTCTTCTAAAGAAACCACGACAGTTTTGGTCATGAGCTAGGTAGGACTATGGGATAACTCAAAAATGGATTAAGCAATCAAGTCTGGTTGTTGAATCTGGGAAGCTTTATCTTTCATTTGAGACTAGTAAATGCCTCTTCTTAGAAGAGCTGAGAGTAATGCAGTTTGACAACCATTTGTAACATGCTGCTTGGGATTTTAAGGAGCCTAACTATTAGAACTGAGTTATTATTAAAACAGAAGAAGAAATGACCATTTGTCCTTGTTGCCTCTCCAGGACAGTTCAAGGAAGTCATAGGAAAACACAAGTCCCAGGACAGGGAAAAATATTCCTATTGGGCTCCCAAAGTTACTGCAGGCAGTTACGTGCTCTAGGAAACTATAATTTTTGATGGGAGAAAATCAAGAGAAAGTGAATGTTTTCATGCAGTCAAAAGACGAATTTTATTTGTGAGCTATGGGGCAATTGGGGCACCCCTCTGCTAAAATACATACGTTAATCACAAATGGTTTGGCAGCAAAAAGCTAACAGTACCTCTATAATTTCACAGCACCAAGGCTCTCATTAAATGACCCAAAGATGGCTCTCTTAATTATAACAATGTTTTGATCACACTGTACCTCAATGAGGGAATGCACAAAAAAATGGAAAAAGGTGAAAGTAAGTTAGATATGACTCCTGACCATAAGAAAGGCCAGAATAGGGTGAGATCAGAATCCTAACATTTGATCAAAGATATAATACACCCTGACAGTGACCCACTCTGGGAAGAAAGAAAGAGCCTGGACAGAATGACACATAAGGGGAATCTCTGCTGCACCTGGATCTCTAAAACTCTTCAGCATTTCTTTATAGCAGGAAAAGAATGTCATGGCCTAGAGAAAGCCATTAGACTTGAGAGACGTGTGTGCTCTTGGAAACACTAAGCAATTATCCTGAGGTAATACTAAGAAGAAGAACAATTATCTGGTGTAATGGAAAGAGCACAAGGCAGCAAGCAAGCTGGAAGTTTCTCTCCTAATCTACCCTTCAGTTTTCTGATGGGGTCAAGACTGGGCCAAAAGAGCTACTAAAAGAATGACACATTCCCAGAAGTGCCGAGAAAAGAGAAAATTCTATCAGCTTAGGATGCTCTCAGTGTAGAAACTCCCTCCAGAGAAGCACATGGGTAATTTATCTATAATTTGCCATCTTGAGATTGGAGAGTAAGAGATTTGCCCACAGTCACATGGCTAGTGCTGGCAGAATCTGAACACCAGGACTCCAGGGCCAACTGATCCTCTAGCCACTGGAGCAGTGGTGTCAAACTCAAAAAGAAATTGGGGCCACTAAATGCACATAAGGATCCCGGAAGCCCCATATTGGTTTAGAAAACCACATACTAACATCTATCTTCTTCTGTATTTCTATTTATTTTATTAATATTTCCCAATAACATTTTGATCAGGTTTGGGCAGTGAGTGTCAATTAGACACCTCTATGTCAATTAGAGCTATCTCAAAGAGGGGGATGTGATTCCTTAGGAGCTGGTATGTCCCCCACGCCCCTCACTGGGGATCTTCATATACAGGCTAGATGACCACCAATAGAGGAGATTTTCATTCAGATATGGATTAGACTAGAGGGCTTCTAAACTACTTTTCAACTCAGATCCTATGGGTAATTTGGGGGGTGGGGTAAATCATCACAGGCTAATGGGTTGAAGGAACTGGGTATGGAGAAGACAAAAGGTAGGTAGGTATCTTCAAGTATTTGAAGGGTTTAATATGAGTTAAAGGTCTACCATATGGAAGAGATATCAAGTGTGTTCTGTTATGGCCCCAGGGGTAGAACCGGGAGGAGCAGATGACTGTTACAAAGACATTAATGTAAGTTTGATGTCAGGAAAAGCTTGGTAACAATTAGGGCTGCCCACAAGTGGGGTGGGTGGCCCACAGAGGTGGTGGGCTCCTTCTCCTGACAGGTCTTCAAGCAGGGGATGGATGACCACTTATTGGCTAGGTTTACAGCAGGGACTCTTGTTTTTGTGTATGGGTTGGCCTAGATGGCTGCTCAGGTCCCTTCCAGGTCTTATTTTATGTGGTTAGAATAACAGTGCATGTCTGAAACTCAAAAAGTGTCATGTTTAATTAAACTCGGCTCATGATTTAAAAGTTTTGTCATTCCTATTTTCTATATATGATCATATATAGTTCATAACAAGAATTATCCAGCATTAATTCTGACCTACACCAGCCAGGAAGAGAAATTCTCTCCTAGGAAATTTGGGACAAATCTAATCCTCTAGAACCTGCAGCCTGAGAGTATCATCTGACTGCCACTGGAGTATACCTGTCAATGATGAAAACATAAAATCATAGAATTATTTCTCAAGCACACAAATAGGTTGAGTAAGAAAAAAAAAAGCAGAAAACCTTCTTCTCCTCTCCCTCTTTCCTAGAATGTAGTCTCCAAATTGGTTCTAGCTACAAAAGGAAAGAGGAAATAAAGAGGAGGCATATAAAACTTAGAGCTTCCATGGGATTTTATCAACACTGAGAGTGTTTCTGTGAGCCAGTTTGTAATGCTTGCCCCTTCCCTGGGGCTAGTTCCTTAGCTAGTATGCATTAACAAAAGTGACTGACAAATCTAAAAGGCAAGAGGCCAACTCTAGTTTCCTGGTTAGCTACTACACTGAATGCTTTCTTGGTATGGATGTTGTACTCCCTGTTACCCAGTGTGGAGCCTGAGTTCAGTCTGCAAAGACTTGCTTTAATTGTACCTGGTATATCTGCCTCTATGGACATTGTCCTTATTTTAACAGGACCCAGCCACTGCCCCACCCTTCAGCCCAACACAAAGGATTCTGGCCCCCAAAAGCCAAGGTCTAGATCATCTGGCCTGTACTAACCTGCTGTGGCAATACTCAACATGAACAAGTATTTAACATAGCCCTCTATGTAAATTCCCTTTTAACCTGGTTCCATTTAAATTCATCTCTAATTTCAGAGTATTTCAGCTTCCTGCTACAAACGACAATCAGGGGGCATTTTGGAGCAGAGTGAAGTATAGGAAGGCAGCACTAAGGATTCAGGGATAAGGCTAGAGGACGTGCAGGCAAAAGAGAAAGAACAGTTGGCCTTAGCAGTTAGAGGATTGATGGGGAACCTGTAAATCATTGAAAGTCATTCTTGGCCCATACAAAGAAGTACTCTACCTGGTTCATGATAGAAAATTTCCTCCCTATCCTGTTGTCTGGTAGGCGAAAGGCCTTCCTCCTCATGCCATCTTCTGACTCTGATTTAAACACCTTCTCACTGTCCCCTTTCTCTTCTCCCTCAGAGAGCTCCTTCTGCTTCCTCTTCTTTCTCCTGTTACGTCTCTCTTTGGCACTCTTTGAACTGAGTTTGGAAACTTCCGATGAGCTCCGAGACCCCCTCCCTCCACCTTCTTCTTCTATAGCATCTTCGGAGACAGTTCCAGCTGAAGTGGCCATTGCAGCAGCCTGTGGGAGTAATCACAGGAACCAAATCAAAACAGGAGTAAGCAAGCAGTGGCAACTGAAGAGAAAAACCTACAATTGCAGACAAACTGCTCTACCAGAGATTTTAAGCAAAAGATGAAGGGATGGAAAAGGAGAGGAAAACAAGCCTCTTTAACAGGCGGACTGAAGTTGGGGCCTCACAGTTAAAATTCTTCAGTTTACGCTGCATCTGGAGCAAGTATATCTAAGGGCATTTGAACAGAATCTTAAAAGATAATGATTCTAGGTAGCATTCCCATCTATGCATCCTAAGTAAATAGTAAATATTTACTATAGTAAATAGTTGGGCCTTTTCAGCACAACAAGGGACCACCAAAGAAGTTCTGAAAATGAGTGTTAAGAAACTCTTTTATGATCTCCAGAGGGAAGACAGAGAACAAGTACCCATCCAAAAAGAGGTGGGGGAGGGGGGCAGCTAGGTGGCGCAGTGGATATAGCACCAGTCCTGGATTCAGGAGGACCTGAATCCAAATCCGGCCTCAGATACATAACACTTACTAGCTGTGCGACCCTGGGCAAGTCACTTAACCCCACTGCCTAGCCAAAAAAAAAAAAAAAAAAAAAAAGAGGCGGGGTTGTAGAGACATTAAGTCAATCCCTTCAGATATTTGTTTGTTTGTTTTTATCTCCAGTCATTAATAGATCCTAATAAGAAGCAATCTGGTTATTAATAAAAGTGAAGTTAAGTGGAGCAGCCATTTGTGGTTCAGTCATTTCCATCACTCTGCTGATGCCCTGCTGCTGCGAGGCTCATCACCAACCTGGGCTTCCTCTTGTTGCTTTTTCAATTGTTCCAGCATCGCCTTGAACTCTGCCTCCTTTTGCTCTGCTTCCTCCAAAGTCGCCTGGTTCTGCTCTTCGTAGGCCATGGCCACCACAGCCAAGATAAGATTGACCAAATAAAAGGAACCCACAAAGATAACCAGGACAAAGAAGATCATGTATGTTTTTCCTGCTGCTCGTAAGGTCTGCAAAGACAAATGTCATTTTCTGAGTCAAGTGTATCGAATGAAGGCACTGGAAAAACATTCCCAGAACCAAACAATTCCTGGGGAAATTTTTAATTTTTTTTGAAAGCTCAGAAATAGATTTTACTTCCCCAAATGGCTCCTAATCAAGTGCAACATGCAAAATTTAAGACATTAGCTCATTTGTTCACTGGTCATCATTTAAAAGTAAACATTTCATCAATTCAAATGCTATGAAACCATCAGAACCAAGCTATTCCTGGGGAAATTCTTAACTTAAAGCAAAATAAAACAAAAGCTGCTCAGAAATTGATTTCACTTTCTTGCTCTGGTGCCAGAGAAGTAGTGCTGGATTTGAGAGCAGAAGGTATAGGTTCAAATTCTGGCACTGCTATTTACTATCTCTGTGACATTAGGGAAGTCATTAAACATTTTTTAGTCTCAGATTCTTCATCTATAAAATGAGAGAGTTGGATTTAAAGCCTTAAAAGCCCCTTGTAACCCTCAATCTGTGATTCTATAATCTACTGCCTTCTCACCAAACAATGGATCTGCTTTCTATGTCTTGGCTATACCTATCTCTCCTGTTGGAAAGTAAGCTCCTTGAAGGCAAGGGGCTGCTATGCTTTTGTCTTTGTATACCCAGCACTATCTACCTAGAACATAATACGTGCTTAATAAATGTCTGCTTGCTTAGTAATTCTTTTCTGTGACCAAGTCAAAATTTTGGGTAGTGGCTAATTAAGAGGCTCTAATATTCAAATTAATAATTAAAAGGCTCTAATTTAATTAACTGAAATGCAGGTCATGAAAGAGGGGCACACAGAATAACACAGGGAGTAGGATGGGGTTCAGGCCTTCTTCCCCTTTCCTTGACCGGGAATGATTAGACCACACTCTGGTGCTGTGTTCTTTCTTATCTATATGACTACTTATTGTGTTCTCACTTTATCACCAACAAACATTAAGTGCCTTCCCATGCTATGTGGGAATCACTTTAGTTGTTCCCACTCAGGAAGTCTAACTTGGGTTGCCTGGGTACAAGTCAGAAATGCACTGAAGATTTGACCTGGAGTCTTCGATTGCAGAAGCCACCCCCTCTCTTCCTGAGGGGTGTGCTTCTCTTTCTCCTCCCGCAGCAGCTGGGCAGCTGAAAGCCACACAGAATCATAGCATTTTGACTCTGGATCATATGACTCCAGCCTTCTCAGTTTTCAGAGAAATCATCTAAGTGATAAGGTTCTATGACCCAGTGGAATACAAATTTATCTTTCTTCCAGCAACAAACTGAATATTTCCAAATAGATACCAAAGTGCTGAATGTAAACAAAATGAAGGCCCTTTAGAGCATGAACTATGCATTATACTTTGTTATACTATATTTATTATACTTTAAAAACATCTCCTTCAGTGTCTAGCATGGTGCCTTCCTAGTACACAGGAGATCTCAATACATTTTTTGATTAATTAAAAGTCCCGAGCACAAAAGCCTGAGGAGAGGCATAACTTACTCCTGGGACATACAGGAAAACAGTTGAAATTGTGAGTACTTCCATATACAGTGAAGCATCTTCTTCTCTGGCCACCATTTTTGGGACAGGCCAGGCAGACCATGCTTTATTCCCTGCCCAGCTCTGCTTCTGACTCTACCAACTTTCCAACCATGATTCAGCTGCCTTCTCATTCTGGTACTACCCTCAGCCTGAAACATCCCTCTGTCATACTGGCCCTCTTCTCCCCTTGGTGAATTCCCTTTCAGGGGCCCCATCTGAGCCCTAGATGGCCATGCTTGCCCATTCCCCTCCCCGGGAGTGCTTCTGACTCTGTGGACTTTCCCACCTGGCACTGGGTAGGCAGCTTCACACCTCCCTCCTCAGCTCCCTTTATGTGTTGTTATCTCTTATTAGAATATAAGCTCCTCGAGGGCAGAGGCTATTGTTTTGCTTGTATGGTATCCCCAGAGGTTGGCACAGTCCCTGACACATAAGTACTTAATAAATGTTCGATGCTTGTTCGGCAAAGAAATAGGTGATAACTAGAGAGCCCAGATCTAAGTTGATAAACCATTACTGGGTCATTTAGGCTAGGAAATGTAATCCTACAACCCTGCCTGGAATTTCTCATCACATTCTCACGGAGAATGCCTCCAAGTCTCTACCCAGCATGCTGCCATGTAGACCCTCTCATCAAAGAAACTGGTATTACTCACCAACTGATACAAGTTTTCCCAATAGTCCTGGGTCATAAGGCGAAACAATGCCAAAAAGGCCCAGCTGAAGGTATCAAAGCTCGTATAGCCATAATTTGGATTCCTTCCTGCTTTCATACACAGGTATCCTTCAGGACATTGCCTGAAGAGAGAACAGGAAAGGATGGAACTTTTCAACTTGGTCAATTCAATTTAGTTTAAAACAAGTTATCATGTACCATCTGCAATTCATTCAATTAAAGATCACTCTAAAACCAGCAACAAGTCACTACCAAACCACGGAGCACTGTGCTCAGTTCTGGGCACCAGTTTAGGAAGGCTGTCAGTAAGCTGGAGAATGCCCAGAAGAAGGCAACCAGAATGGTGAGGGGTCTTGACCCCATGTTACAGGGGGGAAAATTGAAGGACCTGGGGGTGTGGTGGGAAATGGTAGCTCGCTTCAAGTATCTGAAGGGCTGTCCTGAAGAAGGCTTTCTGCTGACTCCAAACGACAGAAGCAGGAACAATGGTTGGAAATTACAAATACAGGTTTCCTCTTTTTTGGAGGTCTTCAGGCAAAGGCTGGATGACTACTTGTTAGATAGTCTGAAAGTGCAGGGGATACTCTCACGAACTTTGTGTAAAGCTGGGCTAAGAAGCTGAAAGCACAAAACCTCAGAAGAGCAAAAAACATAGTAGCAGTTATTCACTAGTTCAGATCTCCCAGGCCTCAGATCAATGTGAAGTTTGACCAAATTCAGTCCTTGTTTATTTAGCCAAGCTAGAGTCAAAACCAAGGAAACATAAACAGAGATTCTTAGTAACCTTTTATCCCTTTAACATTTGCTACAGCAGTGGGATGTTAATAGCCTCAGATCGGTCATTGACGTTGCTCCTCGAATTGCTGACAGATCCCCTAATGCCTGCTGCAATGCAGGTATTAAGAGGGAGCCTCTTTTGTTGCTGGTCACCTTACACTGTCGATCTCCAGAGGAATACATCTTAGGTAAATTCTGAGTAACATCTACAAATACTGGCTCCTCCCTCAGTTTTAAACCCACCAGCAAAATCAGATATTTATTCCATCTTTATGCTGTCAACTACATTAAGGAAGACAGAGAATCTAGTGAGTACAAAAGAAGGGCAGGAATTTAATGTTCTGGACCCATACGTTATCCTATTACTGAAATTTGTGAATATAAGCTTAAAATGGAGAAAGGCCAGGAAGGTAGAAAATAGGTAACCAATAAAATTATGTTTTTATTACTGATGTCTGGGGATGTTTTCAATGATGCATATCATAGCCCATCCGTACAAGGCCATCCTTTGGAACTCTTGTCCTTATTTTCCCTTAAATCAACCATAGGAGGTCAATCCAATGTGCTGGGGGCTTTCCCAGAATTCTTTCAAGATTGGATATATTCCAGTGGATCATCCATCATGTATGCTGTCTTTCAGTCATCAGTTATCTGTCTCTCAGCATGTGACTGGTCCATCATTTTTTCTGGTCTCACATTTCTCTGCCTTCTTGCCCCTTTTCTTACATAATTCCTTGTTGTTCATATTCTGCAGCCTACACATATGCATCATGTGCTTCTTCACCATCTTATGGGGGACCTTCAACTTTAATTCTTCAAAGACTGCAGTATTCCATGACCTACAGTGATATAACATCAGGGGAACACTATTGCTGCTAAAAAAAAGATGGGCCTTTGTTTCAGGAAGAAGCCTGAGGTCATCTGTGCAATTTCCCAAGGGGAATCTAGTCTACTCTCTTCTTCCTCTTCAATTCTGAGCCTAGCTCATTGTCCATTTAAAGTTTACCAAAGGATTAGCTCTCTGGGGTGTATATCATTATCTGTATGATAGGCATTCTTTACCCACTTGGTTTTTCCTATATAGAGAGTTAAGCATTCTGCTTTTCAATGATTGTGGATGCCACCTATTCATTCCTGGAATCATCAGGACAAGTGAGCCAGCTGGACCTGGATAGTGCAGAAGTTTTTTCCTCAGGAGCTTCCCTAACACCTGGTGCCCCCGTAAGTGTGGCTTCCCTTCCTCTTAAAAAGCCCTCCCACTTCTTAAACCTATTCTAGGTACAGGAACTCATAGGCTCGATGCTAAAGTCCAGTCGGGACACATTTTGGTAGCTCCTGGAGCAGGGTGCAGGGTGGCAGCACATGCAGACCAGGTCTGTATGACACCCTTCCTACTCCGTGTAAAACACCCCCCCCCCACACACACAATTTATATATTGTTATTTAGGCCAATGTTACTACACCTGGAGCAAGAGACCTTTGACCTGACTACTCATATCTTCTACCTTACTCTCTAAGTGCTACTGAATGACTTAACCACTGTAACCCTTTTCTTCCCCAACCCCTTTAGAAGATCGCAAATTTCCCCAAATCTCCCAAATGGAAAAACCAGTGGATACCACTTGAAACGGGTCTTTTCCTTCAAAGAAAAAATCTGCTCGACTGATAAATGGTGGACCTTACCTCCTCCTTCAGAAGTAGGGTCAGCTGAGCAGATTTTTGAGGGGCAGCTTCTAGGATTCAGGGGTTGTCTGTTAGGTTATGAGGGACAGGAATTATATTCTGTAAACTATACCAAACAAATGACTTTGTCTTCATCTTTGTGATTCTGGATTGAAAGGCTGAGGTAAGGTTGAGGAAAAGGGGATGCCCTCCATCTTTTTTTTTCTTACACAGGTCTGATCATGTCATTTTCCTGTTCACAAAGCTCAAAGTATTCCTTATTATTTCTAGGACAAGATACATACTCACTTCTTTGGCATTTAAAGACCTTCCCAATCTGGCTCCAACCTACCTTTTTAAATTGCTGTCACATTATTCCCCAATACAAACTCTATATTTCACCCAAAACTTCCCTATATATAGCAATCTGTTCTCCCAATCCTATGTCCCCTTCATGTCTGAAATGAGACGAACTGTATCCTCACCTCTTGGAATCCCTAGGACACTCTCTCTCTCTCTCCCCCCCCCCCCCTTCTCCTCTACCTCCTCCTCCTCCTCCCCCATCAGGTCCCATGGGTTTACTTATCACCTCTATGCAGATGACTCCCAGATCTATATATCCTGGCTTGGTCTGTCTCCTGACCTCCAGTCCCATATTACCATATTTTTTTTTTTTTTTAAGGCAATGGGTGTTAAGTGACTTGCCCAGGGTAACACAGCTAGTAAGTGTCAAGTGTTTGGTCTGAGGCCAGATTTGAACTCAGGTCCTCCTGACTTCGGGGACGGTGCTCTATCTACTGCGCCACCCAGATGCCCCTCTATTCAACCTTTTTAACTGGACATCCTGTAGACATCGCAAACCCACCATATCTAAAATGGATCAGGTTAACATTCCCCTTCTCAACTTCTCTATTTCTGCTGAAGGCACCACCATCTTTATGGTTACCTGTACACAACCTCACTCAACTCCTTCCTCTCCCTCACTCTACACATCCAATCATTCGCCAAGTTTTATCTATTTCACCTTCACACTATCTCTCTCTCATCTATCTCCTTCTCTCTGTTCACACAACCACCACTCCACTTCAAGCCATCATCACCTCCTGCCCAAAGTATTACAATAGCCTCCTAATTCATCTCCTCACCTCTAGTCTTTCCCCTCTCTATGTCATTCTTCATGCAGTTGCCAAAGTAATATTCCTAAAATATAAGTCTGACTACATCACTCTCCTTCCCAATAAACTCTAAGGGCTTCCTATTACCTCAAATGTCAAGCACTAACTCCCCTGCTTAGCATTTAAAGTACTTCACAACATGACTCCAACTTATCCTTTCAGAAATATTACATCACATTATCTCCCTGCTTGTGCTCTATGGTTCATCAAACTAGCCTGCTTCCTATTTGTCACACATAGAATGACCTTCCCTGTCCAGTCCCCATGCCTCTGCACAGGCTACACCTGTCTGGAATGCACCCCCTCCTCACTTCGGCCTCTTAGGATTCCTAGTTTCCTTCAAAGCTCAGCTCTAGTGTCATGTCCGACATGTGATCCCCAAGTGCCTAACCCCTTGAAATTATTTTGCCTTATTATGTATATATACCTTGAATGTACTCATTTACTTGTGTACCTACTGTCTCTCCTGATCAAATGTATGCTGCTCCTTGAGAGCAGGAACTGTTTCAGTTTTGTCTCTGTGTCCCTAGCACCTCACACAGCGCTAGGCACATAGGAAGCAAATAACAAATGTTTGCTGACTGATTGATATCCAGTTGTTAGTGTTGTCTTCCATTGGCCCAGATTATTTTGGATGTATTTATATTAACTTACCTGTACAGACATTGCTTCTATACTTCTGAGAATGTATTCTCTTTCCTTTCCTCCTTGAATTCCCAGGGTCTAGCCCAAGGACCTTGCCCATAGGAGGCACTTAATAAATGCTTGATAAATTGTACCAAAATATGAATCTAATTTAGAAGGCTCTGAGGCCTGATACAATTACCACAATGTTCACAATCAGTCAGTCAGACAACAAGCATTTGTTTAATGCTTACAATGTGCCAGGCACTATGCTAAGTCCTGGGGAGCATCCAGAGGAGCTCACCAGTCATACAGAATCCCTCTTAGATGTGGTCTCAGTGCTGGACCTCCTCTATCACCAGGGAGAATGCCTTGGACGAGCCGAGATATTAATAAGTAGGGGGTCACTGAAAAAAGTTATTGCTCTTGTTAAATCTCCCATTTCTTACTCTTGAAACATATTTTTTCACCATCCTTCCCTACCTTTTCCTTTACAGTGAACTCACAGATTATCAAACTATATGTGGATTTATTTTGGAGGGTCTTATCACATTCTTTATTGAATTTCTATATTTCCTTATCCTTTGCAATTGATATGACTACATAAGTTGTGATGATTTTCAAGGTGATCTATTGACAAATACCATAAAAACTGAAAATATTGCATGAAATAATGGGGTTTCTTTTTGAACGCACAATAAAACCAATTCTGCCTACTGTCTTATTTGCCCCTCTAAGAAAACCAGGCCATTTTATATTTTTCTCTGTTTCATGGGTTTTGTTGTTGTTGTTGTTCAGTCAATTCAGTCATGTCTTACTCTTTGTGACCCCATTTGGGGTATTCTTGGCAAAGATAATGGAATGGTTTGCCATTTCTTTCTCCAGCTCATTTTATATCATCTGATGAAACTGTGGCAACAGGGGTTAAATAATTCACTCAGAGTCACACAGTTAGTAAGTGCCTGAGGCCAGATTTGAATTCAGGTCTTCCTGACTCCAGGCCCAGCATTCTGCCCATTGAGACACCTAGCTGTCCGTTTCATGGGTTGCCATGCCCAATAAATTCATCACAAAATGGCTAACCTATACATACAGAGCTAGCTCCAAATGTAGAGGTGGCCTATTGCTGGGACCATCCCCACATTGGCATGGTAGAGACCAACAGAGCTTACAACACTCCACTAGCATAGCCTTCAAGAATCTAGAGCTGCCTACGAACAAGGATTATGCCTCACAGTAGGACTATCATCTACTATATATATAAGGACTAAAGAGTTATATTTGTTTAATTCTTTACAATTTGCAAAGTACTTTCACAAGTCATCTGATTCCCCACATCAGTTCTATGATTTAGGCAGGGCAAGAATCTTACAAAAGAAGAAATGAAGACATTGGGGTAAGTAAATGGTAGAACATAAAAACCAAAATCCAGTCAGGTCTAACGGTTTGTTCTTTTTTTTTTTTTTCCTTATGCCACACAAAGGAAAGGGCATGTGGAAATGTTGTCTATCTTCAACAAAATCTGAAACATTATTTTAAGGGAGGAGAAAACAACCAAATGGGTTACTTACCCAGCATCAGAACTGTTCCCACAAAGTAAAGGATCTAGCATGCCAGGTATGGTGTAAAAATTTGCTAAAAAATTTGAAAAGACAGAGAATAAATTAGACATATTTAGATAAATAAGCATCTTATCTTCTGCAAAAACTTTTTTGCCCCAAACATTTTCAGTACATATAAGTTTAACTCTTTCCTGATAACAATGAAATAATAATTTCCTTCCATTATGGATTTTCCTGCATACGACATACACTGATGAGTCTTCGAAGATTCTTGACATCGTGAAGGACTTCTCAAATTAATTTGGCACAACAAACAACTGATTCTGAAATACATTGACATACTACATAAACGACAGTCCATGGTACTTAGAAACATGTATACTATCCTCAGGAAAAAGACAGGTTGGGAAAAACATTTTTTTTTAACAATATAGAACTTAAAACTATTTTCATAATAGGAAAAACTGACACGTAAGTATTTCTGTAAACATATCTTGATCTATAATTTAATACAATATCCTTTTAGAATGAGGAATATCACTAGCATTGAAATTTTCTCATGAAATCTTTCTTCATATTATGCAATACAACAGGGTTCTATAGAACCCAGTTTGGGAATGTGTAAATATACACGTATATATGCACATATGTATGCATACACACAAACATACGTGTGTGTATCCTTATCCTTACCATCCTACTTCCCTCAACATCCCAAACCTAGGCCATAGTCACAGTGGACCACAAATACATTTTCTGAATCCAACTCTTTTCTGTTCTTCCATCCCTTCCTCTTCATTGTCTTAGTACCAGGCATCTCCTAAGACTACTAACCATGGAAGTATCTTGTCTGGAAGAGAAGTCACTCTTTCCCTAATGCTCCCTTCAAGTATCCTTCCTATCACTTTCTTATGGATATGCCACTCTAACTAGACTTCTAAAGGAGATGCTAAGACAGGGACAAGGAAGGAAAGAAACAAGCATATATTAAGCACCTACTATGTGCCAATCATTGTGCTAAATGAATTATAATTATTATCTCATTTGATCTACAACAGCGCTGAGAGGTAGATGCTATTATCTCCATTTTACAGATGAAGAAACTGACACAGAGATTAAGTGACTTGCTCAAGATCACACAACAGCAAGAGAGGAAGGCTGGATTTGAACTCGGGTCTTCCTGACTCCAGGCCTATTACTCTATTCCCTGTTCTACCCAACTGCCTCTACCACTTTTTCCTTTATTTATGAATCTGCTTTCCCAGTTCTCTTGAATACAACATGTCAAACAAGAGTCAATAGCACTGCCCTACTATTAACATGATCAAAAACACTTTCAGTCTAACGTCTAGCTGGAAGTGAGATTAATTAATTTTCTTAACTCAACATGGTTCTATATATGGGTTCTTTCTAAATGAATCTGTCTTAAGTGACCACTCTTTAATGCAGAGGCCATGAAGCTCCCCTCTCTGGGAAAAAACTCTCAAAGCATGATTGTTCCTTAGGCACATTCCTTCTGCAGCTGATGCATAGTAGAGTAGCTTCCTTGCTCTTTGGCCATTGAAGACCCCTCACTAATAAAATCTGCAACACCTCTAACATGATCCTGTGATCCTAAAAATAGTAGCTTACATTTAAATAGTGCTTTAAAATTCATAAAAACACTTTAGAAAAACCTTCACAGCACTTCAGTTAAGTAGTAGAAAATAGACAAACTTACCATAGGTAATAGATGGCAATGGAGGGGGACAGATGAGAGACAGGATGGCACTAATCAAATTTAGAGCTTAAAGAAAAGAAGTCTCAGGGCAACTCTTATTCTTCAAGGGAAAATGTAAGGCCTCTTTTTTTGAATATTTTAAAGGGGGAAAAACCAAGAGAATGACTATTCTGGTAAAGTCTGAGTGCTGTTTGGCTCTTGAGGAGATGACTTGGATGCCAGGTCATCTCTGATAGCTGTGAATAGACTACTAATAGACATTCTGTAACTTATCAAGCCTATCCTCTGGGGCTCCCTTCTTAAGAACAAAACAAAAAACAAATAAAACATTTTACGAGTGCCTTTGGTCTTTATATAAACATGAAGCCCCTTCAGATTGAATTCTCCCTTTCCACAAAGAAAACAATTAAGTAAAAACACCTGATAGCAAGGACATCTGAATACACACACGCACGCATGCACAAGCACACATACACGTACACACACACGATTCTACCTCAGTTGTCTCCTGCTTCTTTGCTATGAGGCACATGTTTCATAACTGTTCTTTATTGGTTTTTAAATTAATTATTTAGTATTTGACTTCCTCCTAGTTTGTTGTTTGTTTTTTTAATAATTTACATCGTTGTAGTCTGGTGCTTCCTTCTTGGAACATTCACGTTCTAAGCCCAGTACAGATTTTCTGACCACGTAAGCCAGGAAAAGACTGTCTTCTTCCTACAAAGAGGGAAATACCTACTCTTGTTGTTGATATACTCTTCCCAGTCAAAGCCTTTGGTGCCATTTTCAAGGAAACTCTCATTGAAATTGATGGGCCACACAACACACTTGTTCCGCAAGTTGCCCATGAACAGCTGTAGTCCAATCAAGGCAAAGACACTCAGGCAGAATACTGTTAAGATCATCACATCAGACAGCTTCTTGACTGACTGAATAAGGGCTCCTACAATGGTCTTCAGACCTGAGGAGAGAGAAACATCAAAATTAGACTAACTCTCTGGCCCTCCCGACCTCCCAGCCTCCCTTTTAAGGTCTTCTCCAGAACTGGGCCCTGGCTTAACCCCTTAAACCAACAGGAACTCATTCTGTACAGCAGCAATGGAAAGACAAGAGTCTTAATGCTTCAAAATATGGCATCACTATCAAGCCCGGGAACATACGCAGGAGAAGATGTTTTGTTTTAAGCTCAACAATATTTAGAGAAAAAAAAAATTGTCATTATTGCTAACCCAGGGCCCCTTTATAATTAGAAATACTCTTTTATCTTTACATTATAGGGAAACCCAAGATAGAATAGGAGCTAGAGGGAAGATAAGGAGCTAATAATAAATGACAACTTTTCAAGAGTTTCCAAGTTGGATAGCTTTTCCCAAAAGTTCCCAAACTACCAAGACAGCTGCAGGATTGGTTCAATAATAACAATGATAATGATAACAACAACAATAACAATTAGTACTTGGAATAATGTAGTCCTTGGAAGTCTTCAAAGTACTTCACTACTACTACCTCATTTTGTCCTCACAGTAATGCTGAGAAATGAGTACTTTTATAATCTCCATATTATATTTGAGGAAATCAAGGCCAGGTTTGAACTTAGATCTCCCTGATTCCAAGCCCAAGGCACCCTATCCACTATCCCACCTAGTGGACTCCACTAATGATCCCATCCTTGTGTTACACCTACTCTTAAAGGCAACTCCTCTTTCTGCCATTTCTTTTCTTTATTGAAAGCATGCCCTGACTTCCCCAGTTAACCTCTTCTGTCATCTAAAAATAAAAAATAATGCCAATAACCATTTAAATTGCAGATTTAGGATCAAACCGTGGTTTGAATTTGAAACCACAGCTGAACTGCCCAAAGAGGGCCCAAGAAGAACAGATCTGCAACCACATCTTAATCTTTGGGACTTTTTTAAAGGCAACGTGGACTAAATTCTAGCATGAAAATACTAAGTGGGCTGAAAGGGTGAGTGGGGAATGAGCCTAGATACACTGCCCCTACTCCACATCTACCAGTAAGATGATTAGACAGAGAATTAAGAGACCTCAGTCCCTAATCTTTGCTTGGTCAGTGTGATGCTAATTAAGTCACATAACTTCTTAGTACAGTATTTGTAAGAGCTTCTCTGTTTATAAGAATATGGTGGAAGTAAAGATGATATATATAAAGTAATATAAGCTGTTTTAATTAAAAGTTTTAGGTTCAAGATACTGCTGCTATTATGCACGGAATGGAGTAATACATTACCCCCTCTATAAACTCTATGGCTCACCAGTACTAGCCTGCTAGCTGTTCCTTGCACAGGACACGCCCACCTGCTGCCTCCATACCCTTGTATTAGCTGTCCCCTATACCTGGAATATTCTCCCTCTTCACTTCTCTGCCTTCTTTTAAGACTCAGCTTAAATGCTACCTTCCATAGGAGGCCATCCTCTTCTCCCCAAGTCCTTGAGTTTTCCTCTCTAAGGTTACCTTCCTTCTACTGTATCTATTTTGAATGTCAATTTATTGTACATGGTTTTTCTCTCTGTGCCCCCTTCCCCTACTTCCTTGAGGGGAGGGACAACATTTGTGTATTTTGCCTTTCTTTTCATCTTCAGTGTTTAACATGGTAACTGGCACATTGTAAGCACTTAATAAATGCTTTTTGGTAGGTTGATTGACTATTCCTATGTCTTTCTCTGCACTTGGCTAACTGAAGTCTAAGACAGGCTAATGGGTAGGTATCTGTTCATGGAAAATTTTAGTACAATGGCAATTATGAAAAACATTCTCTCCTCTATGTTGTTGTTACTGTTATTCATGTTCGATTCTTTGTAGCCCCACTTTGGGGTTTTCCTGGCAAAGATACTGGAGTGGTTTGTCATTTCCTTCTTCATCTCTTCTCTATGCGCAATGCTTGTCATGGCGAATCCAAAGATAAAGAGGGAGGCACAAACGAAATGCCTCTCCTCCAAAAACATGCCCTACAAACCCAGTTGGGGTCAAATATGAGAAATATCACAGCCATGGCTTCTCTTAATCCTTCTAGTAAAGAATACTTGCTCTCAAGTCAGAAGACCCTGTGTTCCAGTCTCACCCCTGACATTTTACTACATGTGGGATGTTAGGCATTTCATTTTAATTTCCCTGGGTTTTTAGCTTCCTCATCTATAAAGTGATGGGGTTGGACTAGATGGATCCCTTCCAGCTATAGAGATATGGTCTTATAAGACCAGGTAGGCCCTTTCCTATTCTCCCTCTTATGGGTTCAGTGATCATCTCTATGAATGATTCTACCTGCTTATCCAGCCCTAGCCTCTCTCCTAGACTCCAGTGTTGCATTATCAACTGCCTCTAGGACATCTAAAACTGGATCTAAGGACATCTAGAACTAGAACTAAGCATGAGAGCCTGCACTGTTCAGACCAAAACTGAACTTACTATATTTCACCCCAATCCTCCCTTGTCCCAAATGATCATTGCCAAGGGCACCACCATCCTCCCAGGCTTACAAGCTCAGTCATCCTTCATTCCTCATTTGCATTCACCTCACACAACCAATCTGTCTCCAGTCTCGTCAATTCAGTGTTCACACCATCCTTTTCATACATTCTCTCCTTCTCTCTCACTCATGCTGGCTCTTCTGTAATATTGCAACAGCTTTCTGATTGATTTTCCTGACTAAAGTCTCTCCCGACTCTACCTCATCATGTACTCAGCTACCAAAGTAATCTTCCTAAAGCACAGGTCTGCTATCTCAGCTGCCCATCCCCCCAGTAAACTCCAGTGGCTCCCTAGTACCTCCTGGATACAAGATTAAGGCCTCCATTTGGCTTATAAAGAAAGCCCTTCACAACTGAAGCTTTTCCTACCTTTCCAGTCTTCTTATATTACTTCCCTTCACATACAATGTGATTCCATGACACTGGCCTTCTTCTTGTTCCTGCCTCCACATCTTTGTACTGGCTGTCTTCCCTACTGGAAATGTTCTCCCTCTTCATCTGCCTCTTTGCTTCTCTGGCTTCCTTTAAGACTAAGCTCAAGTCGTACCTTGTACAAGAGGCCTTTCCTAGTCTCCCCCTTCATCCCTATCCCCACCCCTAGTACCTCCCCTCTGACAGAGCTACCATTTATACCGTATAAACTTATATGTACATAGCTGTCTGTAAGTTGTCTCCCTTATTAGAACGTGAGCTCCTTGGGGGTCAGGAAATGTGTTTCTGTCTTTCTTTGTATCCCCAGTACTTAGAACCTAATAAGTATCTAATAAATGCTTGTGGACTGACTGAAAAATACAGGTTTTCAACTTCCTTATATTCAGGCCCATTGATAGATTTGAGAGGGTAAGAAAGACCTTAAATGATAGGATGCCCTAAAGGGCACTGTTGTACACAGATGTGATTTTGAAGGGCAGATTAGCCCTATATACTAGTGTTGGAGAATTATAGGGACACAAAGAACATTTTGTTATTTATGAGGGAGCTCCAATAAATAACCTATAAACTGGCAAATGGCTCCCTAGAAAAATCCAATCCCAAATTCTTTCCTCTGGAGCACTGGTTGGTACACTAAGAAGTTGTCCCACCATCATAGGAGTGAGGAAGACAAAATGAGAGGGCTTGTCTAGAGATCTAAGAAACAAACCATTTTATCATGACTCCTACAGTCTGACTTCTTTCTTATGGGCTGGGCAGTATTGGAGAAGTAACAGCAGAGTCTAATCCCAGTTCTGTCCCTAATTAGCTATGTGACTTTGGGCAATTTACTTAACCTTTTTGAGACCTAGTTACTTCAAATGCAAAATGGAAACAAAAAATAGATGCTTTAGAGGTTGATTTTTGGGATCAAATGAGATAACAGATGCAAAAATACATTAAAACAATTTTAAGCACTATACAACCATAAGGAATTGTTTCTAACTATTCTGACTGGTTCCAAATCCTGGCATCAGGATTGTCATGGCGAGAAAAGTTTGAAAGGTAGACTGTGTCTCAGTTATACTTGTATCTCCCTTTTCTCCCTCAGTGTTTATCACATTGCACTGTATATAAGAGGCATTTGACAAAGGTTTATTTCCTGAGTGAATCTTGGAATCCCTTGATCATATGACTAAATGTGTTCTAACAACCCAGTCCTATGAGGGTAAAAGGAGTATGATGGCCTCCAAGGTCACTCTAGGGGCAGCCATGTAAATGGCACCTATAATCACTCTTGGCAGTGATTGGAGAAGTCTACCACACACTTCCCTATCCTCACAGGAGCTACTGAATCTCTAGCAGTTGGCCACTCTCCTGCTGAACCTCTCATGGCAAAAATAAAATAAAATAAAAATCATTCCCCAAGAGAAAAAAGCTGTTAAGCTTGATTTAGAAAACTCCAATAGAAAGAATAACAAATGCTTCCTAAGGAACTCAGAATTCCTTTCAGATTCATTGGTGCAGATTAGAGAGGCATATTTAAGAAAGATGTGAGGGAAATTGAAAATATACAGGAGTGCAATGAAAAAGTCACATAAGAGCTCACTAAGCCCTTCTGACTCTAGGTCAAAGGTCACTGGAATTATTCAATATAAGTCAACCAGTCAATAACCATTTATTAAGTGGTTACTATGTGCCAGGCACAATGCTAAATGCTAGGGATAGGCAAAAACAGTCCCTGCTTTCAAGGAGCCCACAATTTTAAAAGAGGAAATATATAAAGAAAAAAAAGCTACGGTGAGGCTTAGTTAACGGCACCATTTGAATCTATGATATCTTTTCTTCATCTTCACCAAAGAAAGAACAGGGATTTGATGAAACCATAGCATGAGGGATTTAGAAAAGTTAAAAGGAGGGTCTGAGACATAGTGGGTGGAGGTCTTTAAACACAGGAGAGATTCTCTTTAGTTTGGGAGGTTCTATTTGAAGGCCAGGGCTAAACTAGCTGACCTATAAAGGTATCTCTGAGCCCTAATAAATGACATATGGTGTCTTTGCCACAAGCAAAGATGGGGAGGTAGTAGTTATTAAGAGTGTGAATGCTGAAATGGGGAAGCTCCTTTATGAAATGATCCTGAAGAACAGGAAAGACTTCATTCCAGTAAGCAGGATTAAGGCAAGTTTGTACTGGGTCATTAATTCAGTTCTGGACTCCTAATGTTATCTGGCTATCCTGTGAACAAAGCCAAAGGGAATGACTCATCTCGACTTTCAGGATGATAAAAAACACTGGAATGGGTTGCCAAAGGAAACTGAAAAGTCTTCATCCCTAGAGCTTTTTATGAAGATAACAGAAGATAATGGTACCAGATGATTTTTGAGATCCCTCTTCCATTTCTATCTTGTGACTCTTATGAGTGACCTATGAGTTATTTATTAGAATTAATAAAACAGAATAGTACCAAAAAAGTGTGTTGAATCAATACCAATTACTTTGGCAAAAGAAATACTTTGATTAGCTCCACTACTATTTTTCTAAAACTATACTAGAAAAAAGGGAAATACAAACTCTTCGGGGCATAATCCTTTTCTAGGATTTCAGAAAATTCTAAAACTCACATTCTCAGAATCATGCCCAGCTACGAATGAACCTATAAGACAATGGTTTCTATTAATTTAATTTCCTCTCTCTCATTGACTAGATATCTGTCATGATGGGCCAAAAACAACAAAAATGTCATGAAAACTCATCACATTTTCTTTTGAACCTGAAATAATCTCTGACGTGAGAATGATTTTGGCTTTCAACTAGTTAAAATGAAAATAACACAGAAATCATGACCATGGCTTTACAGTCATTATTATTCCCACATTACAATTGAAGAAATTGAAGCAAACAGAGATTAAGTGACTTGCCCAGGTCACACAGCTAATAAGTGTCCTAGGCTGCATTTGAATCCAGGTCTTCCTAACTCCAGGCCCAATGCTCTAACCACTGTGCCATTAAGATAATGAATAACTCAAAAGTTATAGTGATATGGATCTATGGTGCACAGGATTCATTCGAAATGAATTTATATGGATTAAATTATAAATATATAAAAATTATAATGGATTAAATATCAATTGTTCAAGCTTCTTGCCAAAACAGACAAACTTATAATGATTTAGTAAAAGACCCCTCACTGATAGTCAAAAGTTTCATTTTGAGTCCACCAATCACCCTCACTTGTTGGTCCTTTCCATGCCACCAATTTTAAATAGAAACAACCAGGTCCTCAAAGGCATAAGTGACTTCTCTAGGGCGCGACCACTACCATTCTTCTCAGAGAATCTTAGCTCTGTAGCCCCCTTATCAGGGCAGTTTAATGTTCTATGAAAGTGCTGGGAGGAGAATGACAAGCAGGTTTCCCAAGCAGGGGTTTTACCAGGGTAATAGCCCAAGCAGGGCATCTGATTATTCTATGCTTATCTACCTGCTTCTTCAACAGCTACAGATACCACAGCTGATATAAGACCTCCTAAATAATTGCTGAAAATAACTAGAACTGACCCAACTTGACATATCCAGAATACATTTTATACTAGTAGTTTAGATACCTCCTCCCCTGTCCTTCCTCCCCTCAAATTATAAAATCTCCTTCATTGAATCAGAAGAATAGAAAAGAAGATAAGTTCTCCCACCTCATCCCCTAATCTTTAAGGTACAACACTGTCTTGAGGCAGTAAATATAAAAGAAATCAGGTAAAATCGCTGATGGTATTTTCAATCAGCTCTCTTCCATCCCCCCATCAGCGGATTCCATCTTTTCCTCACCAGTCTCTGCTCATTCTCTCTTTGTACTGTCCCACAGACCCACCCTATCTCTCTTTCCACTCACACTGAAGTGCATCTCCCAAAACTTACCTTGGGTTTTTGTAGCTTCTATTACTATAGGATTTTTTGTTTGTAGTGAACCCTAAACATGTATGGTTGTGACTACATTCTCCTATTTCAGTGAAATGAGAAACAATAGAATGAATGAAGAGGGTAGGGCTTATTAAAATTAAGGCAGAATGGGTAAATATTTTCACCAGCTCCAAGATTCTTAAATTTGTCAACAAGACTGGACTAGATAATCTGCCTTAGTCTCTTTGATTCAACAATTCCATAAATATAACAATAATACATATGATCATGTGAATAATAGTCAATGAGCAAAGGAAATGGTCAAAGCAATAGTCAATGAGCAAAGCCATAGGAAGCCTATCAGTTGCAAGCAATGAAATAATGGTTAATGTTAAAATATTCTAATTCCACAGGGATGAGAAGCAAATATCTTATTCTCAGAGAAGAGTTAGTTTTAAGGCAATTTTGCGAATATTCTAAGATCCAAGTGTTTCTCAAGTGCATGCTTAAAAAAAAAATCACATTCAACAAAATATCTACCAGGGTACCCTGGCAACACCCCCATACCCCGCTCCAATCAGCCTGGATGGTGCAGTGGGTGCATGGTTGGCAAGTAAAGTGAGAGACCGACACCTAAGATATGCAGAGACAGCCACGTCAGAGACCTTCTCCTGGCAGTCATGCATATTGCCAAGCACACAATCAAATGTGCACGTGCCATTTCAGAATTCAGCAGATAGGAAAATGTAAGGGAAGGAAGAAATGGGACCCAAAAAAAAAAAAAAAAAGTGCTGTTAGGTTTAAGTGTTCTCACCTGGAATTACAGAGATAGTTTTCAAAGCTCGGAGAACCCTGAATGTTCTCAGCGCTGAGACATTGCCCAGGTCCACAAACTCTGTCACATATCTGCAGTAAGGGAGGTCACACACAAAAACAAATGACAAATACACACACCAAAATAAAAACCAAAATGACAAGCACAACAAAACAAAAAGTACAGTACGTCACAGCAGGGCCCTACCCCAACACCTAACACCAACCCCAGGCCACCTTACCTGGGATTACTGAAATAGTTTTCAAAGCCCTCAGTACCCTGAAAGTGCGCAGAGCTGAAACATTGCCTAGGTTTACAAACTCTGTTATATACCTGCAGAATCAAACCAGAGGTGACTTGTAATGGTACCACCGGGCAAGGTATTGGGAACAGGGGGAAGGAGGGACAGATACTAGGATTTTATCTTTTGCATTCTTGGAAAGGAAAGAGGTTAAAAATGTAAACACAAGTTAAACCACATTAGGAAAGAAACATCCAGGAAAGGAAAGCCCAGAAACAAAAAGAACTTTGGAACTTGGAAGGAACAGAGGCAGCTAGGGGAGGGGGGCTTTCCCCTGGCATTGAATTGTCATTGTTTCTCCTGGGATTGTCTCGATCAGAATGATTTTGTTTTCTACTCTTTTCTTTCTAAAATGAATTTAAAAGGAGACAGAAAGAAGAAGTGGCTGGATCTCTTGCAAACAACTGTATAGCCAAGGAGGGGCAAAATTCAAGTTGTGTGGTCTCCTGCTGAAAGGGGCCTAAAATATAAGAGTTCCACAGCGGACAACAGTAAACGTGTCTACACGTTTGCAAACCCTTTACTCACGAACTGGGGACGTGCCCAAAGACATGTCTGATCTATGACATATGAAAACAGTACACAGGAAAATCCCAATCATGGTATAAGGGTACATGCTCATTTTATCATCTTGCTGTGCTTCATTTAAAAATGTTCATTTTAGGGATAGCATTTATAGAGGACTTTAAGGTTAGCAAAGTGTTTTATACTATTATCTCATGTGATCCTCACAACAACTTTGGGAGGCAGGAGTGATTATTATCCCCATTTTACAGATGGGGAAACTGAGGCAGACAACGGTTAAAGGACTTGCCCAGGGTCACACAGCTAGTGAGTATCTGAGGCCAGATTTGAACTCAGGTCTTCCTGACTCCAGACCTAGTGCTCTAACCACTGCACCACCACATTGGTCATCTGTTTAGAAATGACAACATGGCTTGTATTACTGAAAATGAGGGCAAGGACATGAGTTAAAAATATAAGCCAGTGTACATTTTCAATAGTGGAAATATATTAGTAATCTCAATACAACAGAAACTCAGCCTTCCAGGCCTCTCTGTGCAATGGGTCTCATTCATTACTCATTTTCTCACATTACAGCAGGGGCATATGACTACTCTACCCACACGAGTAACAGACACAACACCCCTTGTATGCCACCATTCTTTCCTACCTCCCTCCCAACATGCACCCCAGGAAAATTAAAAGCTGGAAAGAAAAAAAAATCCATTAAATATTTTCCATTGTCAGTTCAGTTTTTCAAGGAAACGCATTTTCAGTGATAAAACCACAATCATTAAGTGCATCAGACACACAGGAATAAGGAGCACCATTGATCTTGAGGAAGAAATCTTCTAAGACCCTAAAACATGGCTAAACTAATCAGTCCCCTTCATTCTGCTGGCAACAACAACAGCAACAAAAAGGCTCTTCCTCCTTCAGGAAGTGACTGGTTTGAGATTTGTGGGTTAGGATCTCGCCTCTTAAAATCCCCAGCATCTCCTCCCAGGCTTCCTGGAAACGTACATAACGAAACAGACTCAGGAAATTCACCCCCATTCCCTCTTCTCCGGGCCCCTCTACCCTCCTCCCCCACTTCAAATCCTATCTGGGTCCTCACCAAGGCCCCCTAGTGGTGAGGCAGGAAGGAAAAGAAAACGAGTGGAGAGGCAGAGTGCGGTCTTCTTCGTTTGATCTGTTTAGGATTCGGGGAGTATCTCGACCACATTCCATCTTCATTCAGGCAGAGTTACTGCATATCCACAACCACACACACACACACACACACCCCAACACAATCATGCACAAGAGGTACAATCACACCCAGAACAACAAAGTAAACAAGAAACTTACGCCATCATAATGACACTGAAATCTAACCAGTTCCATGGATCCCGTAAAAATGTAAAGCCGTCTATGCAGAAACCTCTGGCGATAATTTTCACAAGTGATTCAAATGTATAAATCCCCGTGAATGTGTACCTGTCACAGAAACGAGTGGATTGAGGATATTTGTTTTCTTCAATGGACAGAAAAAGTCATTGCTGGCCATTTCAATGACTTAATCCCTCCCACCCCCAAAAGATGAAATAGTAACAGGTGAAAACAAAACCTCTGATAGTATAATGAAATGTTCAGACCCAAAGAAGCACCTCCATGCTGCCCTCCAGGGATGCTCCAAGTACTGTGACTCTGAACCTAGGAGAGGCAGCACACACCAAGGCTACTCTGAACTTTGGGTGGGGGTTAGGAGGTGGGAATGGGGGGGAATCTAATTATAGGAAAAAGAAAGTATGGGAGGACACTCAGTGTAATGGGTGGTAACAGCAGAGGGACAGATAGAGAGCCAGGCTGGCAGGTCACAGTTAAGGACCCGGTTGAGGGTAGGCATGTAGTTTCCTTTTATTTCCTTTTAGTTTAGTCCCCCACTCTCCAAGGAGTTTAGAACATTGCTCGAATATCTTACTAATCATCACCTTTCCCTATGAAATAGTGAGGAGGTAACAGCTACTTTCTTGTCCTTGAAGGAGACATCAAGGTAGATGACAAATAAGAAAGAAATCAGTTACTTACTCCACATTCTTCGACCAGTCTGGAGGGTTACTAAAAGTCATGAATACACAGTTGGTCAAAATAGTGCACATAATGATCATGCTAAATACTGTAGAAAACAGTCAAGGGAAAATACACGGTAGCAGCCATGTTCACAAAGCATACACACTTCCACAGTACATCAAGACATCAAATCATTCAACCCTCAGAAGCCTGACCAAGGCAGGATAACTACAGGTCACAGGGGAATGAAAACCAGCACATCACAAATTCATTCAACATCTAACCAGGGCTTGAAATGGGGGTGGGATGCCATTCCTTCCTTTAGAGACAGCCTGAAACCATCCTGCTCCCTTCTGGTGGACTAATCACTTTCTCAGCACCCCCACCCTCACACTGTGGGAACCTAGGAAAAGGAAGAAAAAAAAAAATCCACTAAATGCTTTACATTGCAATGATTCAAATTGCCTTCCAAGACTGAATGGCAAGCCACCAATCTGCCCTTCCTACAAAAGACTGAGATATTTATTTATTTATTTATTCATTCATTCATTTATTTATTTATTCATTCATTGAGATAAAAATGCTAAGGAAATCTGTATTCTTCACTATCCATTTACCAAGAGTTGCTTACCCAGGGCAAATGGTTATTTGGGAGGCTGAGCACGGGTAACTGCTTACATTTTTTCCTGACAATATATTTCACATGCAGAACTTTCAGCATGAGGAAATCACACAGCTCTAAGGTCTTGAAGGGTTGGATGGTGCCTGAGGTGAAAGCAGTGCCTAGGGCCCCTCTAGCACCTCCCTATGGAGATACCAGCTAGAGGCCTGTCAGCTAAGGATCTCGAAAATATCTGCACCCATAGAAAACTTTTAAGTCTGAGGAATGCTGACGATTTTAGAAGCACCCAGGGCCACACAAGGGTATTAAATGACTTCAGCTGACACATTAATCCAATCAGCCACCTTTTCCTATCCTTTTCTGGCCCATGGCTATCAGGAAAAGTTACTGTGTCACTGAATCCTCTTTGATTTAAACTCAGGTTTAAAGTAGCAAGTGTTGCCAAGGGTATTCAAGCTGTCATCTTAGCAAGCACAGAAACTGATGTTTCCCATTTTATGCAAGCTGATTTTTTTTTTTCCTGTTAACAGCTTTCTCTATCTTTTTTTCTGCTACTGGTGTTTTGTTTTTTTTTCCCAGAAAGATTAAACCCACTTTCAACCTACTTCTCCCAGAAGGCATAACAAAAAATGAGGAGGTTGGTCCGGATGACCTCTAGGGTCGCCCTCCCAGCTCTAAGCTCCCTGATCCTGTGAAAATGTTACTTGGGACCAGAGATGACAGAAAACCTTATACACTGCTGTTCCTGCATCCAGTGAGGGAAAACTCGATGAATTCTTTCTCCTAGCATAAACTTCCCTAGGGCTTATCTCTCCTTTTTTGTTTTTGTATTGTATACTTCAGTTGTGTCTGACTCTTTGTGACCCCATTTGGGGTTTTCTCGGCAAAGATAATGGAGTGTTTTGCCATTTCCTTCTTTACCTCATTTTACAGATAAGAAAACTGAGGCAAACGGTAAAGTGACTTGGCCAGAGTCACACAGCTAGTTGTGTCTGAGGCCACATTTGAACCCATGAAGACGAGTCTTCCTGACTTCAGGTCTGGCACTTTCTCCACTGCACCACCTAGCTGCCCCCTTCCCTCCACTAATCAATACCAATCCAAAGATTATTTTATTATTTCTGCTGCTTACCTCCAAAAATAATTAAAAGAAAGCAGCTGAGCAACTTCTAATTTTAATGGGCTAAACAGCTACTAACTCTCTCATCTTATCTTATTGGAGACAAGGATAACATCTTCAGGAGCATCTGACAGGAAATCCTGGACAAATCTGTCAGTCCCAGTTAAACTGCTATCAGAGTGATAATGACTATAAAAGTATGAAGCATCTAAGTAAAGCTGCTAATTCTTTTACTTAGGTTTTCATATTTGTCTTTGATCTTTCTATATGAATAATTTAAGGTAAATAAGAAATGTTTTTCCCATTTTTAAGGTTACTGAGACAAATAACTTAACATTATACACTTATGTTCACAGCATGGCACATGCCCAAAAGGATGCACATTCCCCAGAAACCTACATCTTCTAAATTCAGTCTTTAAGAAATGAGAAAATCAAGGGAGGCCTTAAGTGAGAGTGCCACCAGTGTTCAGTTTTAATATTTGTAGAAAAGGATATGAATGTATCAAAATTTTAATAGCTATTCTCCTCAACAGGTTAAAAGGACTTAAAATGTACAAGGCAGGTGTGGCACTAAATCGGAAGAGTGTTTTCCCTCTGTTTAGTACTACAAAGGTCTGTGAAGAAAGAAAAGAGAGAAGAATTATTAAAACGTTGTTAGCACAAAGCATAAACTTGAAAGCCACAATATTTTTCTAGACAAGGATTCAACAAAAACAATTTTCTCCCCTGAAATGGCTTCCTTTGGCAAGAATGTCTCATATGTTTATCATTTGCCCCTTCTTCTCCTCTCTCCTCCACCCTCCCATCCCTGACCCCTCCCCCAATATTGTGCCAAACAGTTCCAGCAGTTTACAGGATAAATTTCGTTCTTTTAGGATGACTACAAATCCTGTGGACCAGGCCAAAATGGGTTTGTTGTCTTTTCTGGACACAACATAGAAGTTTACCAGTTAAAGTGCCCTGTTCCCAGAGTTCCATCATTTGATGAGAATTATCATGATAAAAGAGGTCAAGAGATCCCTCTAGTGAAGAAGTTCTTAACCTGTATGTCAACTTGGATAGGAAAAAAATTACATCATTATTTTTACTAACCTCTAACTAAAATTGGCATTTCTTTCCATTATGAATGCAGGCAACAAACCACAGTACAGTAGAATCAGGCTCTAGCAGATTGCCCGTAGGGGCCAACACAAAAAAAAGATTAGGAACCCCTGTTCTAGTGCATTAAGTGAAAACTTTTCTATCTGGTTTTCACAGAATTCCAGAGTTAGAACAGACCTCAGAGGTCATCTAATACAACCCACATGTATATAGCCTCTTCTTTACATCACCCAAAAGTGGCCACCCAAATTTTGCTTGAAGGCCTCTAGTAAGAGGGAACCCATTACCAACCAGTACCAATCAGTAACCTATCCCACTTTTTGAGAGCTCTATGATTAAGAAGTCTTCCCTTCTACAAAGCCTTAGTCTGCCTTTGTAGTCCAATCGAGCCCCATGGACCATTATCACCAGTCAAATCAGTTTCCATATTGTCTTCCACATGTTATAATTCCTGCTTTTGTGCCTCTGCTTATACTACATAGTTACTCTTAAAATGTTATTTCTTTTGAGAGAATATAAGCTCCTTGAGTTCAATAATTGTTTCATTTTTCTCCTGGTATATCCACAGTGCCTCGAAGAAGGGAAGAAGGAAGGAAGGAAGGAAGGAAGGAAGGAAGGAAGGAAGGAAGGAAGGAAGGAAGGAAGGAAGGAAGGAAGGAA